>NC_013078.1:0-300000 GCF_000142805.1 Lachancea thermotolerans CBS 6340 | reverse complement strand
CACTGACTTTGCTTAATATGGTTTCCACGCTGTACAAGTTTTGTTTGAAGGAGATACTATAACTTTTTGTCGGATTAGTCTTCTTGACCTTCTGCCATACCAATACGCCAGCGTCTTTTTTGGAGAACTCTGTAAAAATGTCAATTACTGACCACATGATGTCACAGAAACTACCACTCTGGAAAATGCTGTAAGCATTTGTGGGGCAGGTAAAGAGTTGAACCACACTCTCTCTCAACACCGTTAACTGTGGCTCTCTATCCATGAACGCGACAGATCTTGTCATGTGGTTGAATATCTCCACCAATTGCTCACAGAAGATCGGCTTAAACTCAAGACTTGAAGCCATTGTAGGTATAACAATATCTTGAATATCTTTGCGTAACTTTTTCCAATACCGGTTATCAAAAAATAGAAGCAATTGAAGTCTTGAGTTGGCGTACCTTTTGGGGCTGGGCGGCTCTGTTTTGTTGAGGGTTAAGGAAATGTGATCAGTCTCCCCTTCAGCCAATACCTTGTGATGACTGAAGGGTACCACATTTTCCCTATCAAGAACGGACAAGTTAGCATACCTATAAGGGTCCTCTTCAGAATGTTTGGCAGGAAAGTGCTTGTCTACTAATAGGCTAACATCCACCGCCTCAGGAAGGCGTTCGCTTCCAGAGCATAGCACCCGCCCCATTGCGCTCCGAAAACCCTGCTGAAATGAAGAATTTGGGATGGTCAGGCAATGGCCAACCCACGCAATGATGTATTTACAGGCTTCTTGCTGAATGTACTCAGACCATGCTGTTAACGTTGCGCTCAAACCATTTGTTCTCACAGCAAAAAAACCACTCAAAACACTTGAAATGTCTTTCGAACACTTCAGCATCGCTCTTCCTTCCCCGTCAATCCTAGCTGTTAATTTGTCGGTGTTTTTATCATCAGGCACCCCCTGCTTCAAAGCGGCAGTAGCCTGAGAGTAGTTGTGATATTCGTCATTGTAAACTAAGACCGTATAGTCAGGAGCTTCAATCTCTGTGAGCCCTTTTTTGAGATCTTGCATATCCTCGTTTTTGTACTGAAGGTCTTGTAAGAACTCTTCTTTTTCTTCTGATTTCTCGGATTGCACCATGTCCCTGAGTTTAACAGTGATATCCCTTTGCATTGTGGGTAGCGGTTCGATATTCTGGTTGAATACATCTAAAAAGTGATCAAATATCTCCGTCAGTGTAAGCTCGAGTATATAAGTCATCTCAGGTGACTCAAAGGCTCCTTCACTCTCCGAACCCTCATCTTCGGTTTCAGCTTTGCAATTAAGTGGAACATTCCATGCTTCCACGTCACCACAATCGCAGATACCATTGTTGACATGCGTGCAGATGCTCGTATACACATGGTGGTTGATATGATCTTTGGCGTTGAAGCAGTGGATGCAAAGCACACAGGTGTCGTCAAAGCTACATTCCTTGCACCTGTAAATGGGTTCCCCGGCTTGGAACTTACGCCCACAATTACGACCTGTATGTCTATGACTCTCATTCGCTACCGAATCATCAATAACATAGAAGGGATCATGACGTGAAATTGAAGCACGATCAACATCAAGCGCCTCCTGCAAAGTCGCGGGAAATTTCTCATGTGGAACCGATGTGAATAGCTGTGGAAGAAACTTACCATTATTGCTTACGATAAAGTACAAGTAACGGAAAATAAAGGACTTCAGCAATTTATCCAGTTCAGCTCTGTCTTTAGGACCTTTCGCCTTCTTGAAATGAGGCTCATTTTGGATCAACTGTAGTGTCCTTCTCAAGTGTAGTTGAAAATCGGCACTTCCTTCTCGAATCATTCGTGCAACTTCATTCAACGGTTACAGTAATGCCTTCGTGTCCCAATGCTTTATCTGGATATGGTTTGCAATTGAAAATAGATGCTAAATCAGGCTTCAGCTCCTTGAATTTTTGCCACTTTACGACTGTCAGTTTCAACGAAATATCAAAACTAGCTCGCGTCTCAAACTGGATATTTGGTCGCGGGGTGGCAAATTGGCACTCCAAGGGAAACAAAGAAGGTTGAAGCAGTCTCGTGGCCCCGGTAACCTAACGAGCGAAGGTGCCAAAAAAACCGTGCCATTATTCATTAGCAGTCCCAATAAATGGTATGACCCCTGAAGTCAACTCTCTTCGAGAATTTTTGGTATCTCTTCCGAGATTAGCCAGCTACAAATATAACCCCAGTATTGAATACCTGTTATGGAAGACGCTTGATGAATGTGTAAAGGATGGACTTAGTTCGGTGAATTGGCTAGAAAAAGAACAGTTCTTCGCATCTCAAAATTGGGAGAATGGAGCTTACCAAGCCTTGAGGCTGCCAGAAAATTGGAGGGACTCCTTTTTTAGCACTGCAGCAAAGAGTGGGTTAAACCACGCTGGATCAAGTTGCAATAGGCTTTGTAGCCCAACTGAGACTGTATTCTATTGCTTTGACTGCACCAGAAACCCATTATATGAGATTTGCGAGCGATGCTTTGACGCTCAGAAGCACAAGGGCCACCGGTTTACCTCACGCGTCGTCACTAGGCCAGAAGGTCGAGCCTGCCATTGTGGCGACCCGAGTGGCTTCAATAGTGGCACTAACGAGCTTCTGTGCAAAAACGAAGCAAATAATCAAGTGCGCTCACCCAATTACAACTACGATGCAAACTTGACCAGCATATTTGAGCAGATTCTCGACTATCTGATTGACACCATCATCTTTTTGAAAGAACTCTATGAAGAACCTAACAAAACAGTTATGTCAGATGGAAAGGGTTGCCCCGAGACCACTAGCACCACATGTGCTCTACAACTTTACGAAAGTGATTGCTCGCTGCATATAAAGGACCTTGCTTACCGCATTAGCTTGCTACTCAACAAGCCCATTGAGTTTGGCTTAATGATGGTTGATAAACTTCAACGAGATTGTTCTTTCATCACCCTTTTCGAATGTGCCGATACCAAAAAGTTAGCAATAATACAAGATGCGTTCGCATCTGAGAATATAACCTTGCATGTTAAAGCCACTAGTAACGTTTTCAAAGAGTATTTGATAGACGAAATTATAAACTGGCTTTACAAACTGTGTCTTTACAGCCCCTCACTTACCTCAAAGTTATCTTTACGGTTGGCCCTATCTGGTGCTTGGAACTCTGGCCTTTTATCAACGAAACATACACCTCATGATTTCAGCCCTTTTACTTCCAAAATTGCACTCCTGGGTGGCTTTGTTGTGCCATTTGAACAGCGGGAAACATTCCCATGGCCTAAGCCTTGGGGTTTTCCTTTTGAAAGTGATGCTCGTCATGACCCTAGAATTCTTCAAGTAATGCACGAATATGACAAAAGATTACAGGAGACAAACTCCAGCGGTGTCACTACTAGGTTTACTTCTATCTTAGGTTCTAGGCTTCAAACAATATTGGTTGAAGAAGCTGCATTATTACCTAAGATTGCAAGATTTCGAATACTCAAGATCGTCAGCAGCATCTTCACTATAACAGATGACTCGCGAAAATGCATCGCAGCACAGTACATTGATGTGTACCCCAATCTGCTTTACAATGCAGTGGCATGTGACTCCTTTAGTCAGAAAGTCTCTTTGATGAGCTCCTTATCACAGCATATATTTCAAGTGCCGGAAATAGCCAACATGATCATATCATCGGGATTTATCGAAAGAATCATCCAGTTCGCCTTTACATTGATGTCATTTTCCCCTGAAGAATTGACAGAGTGCCCCCCGGTGCCACTATATGGTGATTTCAAACTACCAACCGATATGATAAAAAATAAACGCAGCGTAGTTTGCTTCAAGGATATTTATCTCCTGATGTCCACAAACACTCAACCGGAAATGCTCTTAACAAATGATTCAATTACCCAATGCATGATTCGTTGTTTTTCAGCTTTCAATAACGTCTTGCCTTTGAGACGTGAGACCGCAGAGCATGTGGAATTCGAGAATTTCGAATTTTCCTCTTACTTCTTTTACTTTTCATCCATTCTTGTCATGGTGGATGGCTTCATAAGAAATATCTGCCTACTTGAAGATCCTCACGCCCGGGGAAGAGTGGTGCGCCACTTCCTGAAATTGTCATTGTCAAAAGAATTTGAGTTACTTGGGAACGCCAAATCTCTTATGCCCGGCAAACTGTCAACATCTTGTGAACTTAAGACAAGCAATGGTCTACGTGTGATCAGAGAAAAAGTCTGCAATACGATCTCGAGCGTCATCCAGTTTCAGGTCGGCATTGATTGTCAAAGCTTCTTCAACCCAATGTCATACTTTTTTAAGTTCGTGACACTTTGGAGTCAGTGTGGAAGATATGAGCCTCTCCCATACAATTTTAGCGATTTCTTCGATATAAGGGAGGTTTTTGGTGATAAGATTCAAATGAATTGGATGTGTGAGTCTGCTCTGTCAACCATCGTTTTGTTGGCTCAGATTAATGTTGGATTTTGGGTTAGGAATGGCTCACCCATTCAGCATCAAGCAAGGATGTACACAAGGTACAGCATGAGAGAGTTCACATACTTTAGTGACATATTTATGCTTCAGTTAGCGATGAGTATCGCCGATCCAAATGAGTTTATGGTAACCTTTTTATCCAGATGGGGACTGAAGAATTGGGCTGAAGGCATTCCAATTGGAGATTATCCTGATGCTGAAATTACGGCGGGAATGGTAGACCAGTTGTTGCTTCTTCTGATCCAGCTTTTCAGCGAGATAAGAAGCCTTACAATGAAATCTTCAGTTGAAGGTTTTGAAAAGACAATGCAGATGGAGATTAGCCATGCATTGTGTTTCAAAAATTCTACTCATAGCGAAATTTTGAATTTGATCCCTGAGCATGTCACAAAACACCCTGCATTTGATCTCTACCTTCGTGAAATGGCGGATTATGCTCCGCCAAATGGGCCAGTAGATGCTGGCATCTATACCCTAAAGGAGAAGTACTTTTCTTTGATCGATCCTTATTTCATTGGGTTTTCGCCCAGCAAGAGATTCGAGGCGGAGAAACTTATTAGGAAAAGGTTATCCATCGAAACTCAGACAGATTATAACATGTCATATATCCCCGCGAGAGACTTCGCATCATGTTTGAAAGAAACACCTTACAAGAATCTCTATCAAATATGCAGTACAGAGATTTTTGGATGCTTCTTGAAGAATACCCTTGACCACATCAACAAATTCAACTATGAATCTATGCTGACCAAAGCTACCCACTTGGTTCACTTATGTGTTGTCAACGACCTTTTGGGGTTTACTAGTATTTTTTGGAAAGAGTACGGGTTTTCCAATTCAGAATATCTTTACAACAGCAGCATCGGGTCTTTGCTCTATTCTTTTCTCTTCAAAGAAGAATTTGTCAACGAGCATGGAAAAATTCGTGAAATATTCCAGCATTTCATGAAATACGCTCCCCATGTCAATATTGAAGGGTACTTGACCGAACAGACTCCCTCATTCAATTTTGAAATTCTGAAGACTCCATTCAAGACAACCGAACGGAAGGACGAGGAGTACGAAAAGAGGAAGCAGCTTGCCAAACACAAACGTGAAAAGATAATGAAAAGAATTGCTAAGCAGCAGCAAAAATTTCTTGCTAATAACCATATATCGTTGGAAGACGAGTCTGGTAGCCTTTGCAAGAACCGGGATCAAGGGGAGAATCAGTTTTTCCCTGAGATGACATGTGTATTTTGCAAAATGCACAAAGTTAACGATACATTCATATATTTTGCTTACCTCGAGAGGAATATCTGTGAAGCCGAAGTTGAATTGGATTGGGAGCTGTCGCATGCTCGCGTTAGCGCAATACCAAAAGAGGGCGGCAGAAGTCACAGCAATGAGGCTGCAAGAGACATGGATATTGTGGAAATGCCACAAAGCCTATCAAGCAAGATAAGCGTGTTCCCTGTGTTACGCACATGCGGCCATGGGTCGCATGTTTGTTGCCTTACGAGTCATATGAAATCTACCAGGACAGTTCATAATCATATCACAAAAAACATACCCAGCTCGCTTGGGTTCTCTTTGATGTTCTGTCCCCTATGCTCCGCTCTTACCAACTGCTTTCTACCGCGAATGTGCGGTGATAGCTCAGGAAGCGCCCCGAACCCATCTGAACCAATAGAGAGAAATGATCCTTTTGAATCTTCGCTTAAGAACTGCAATAGATCAGTAGCTGTACTTCGTGAGCTTGTACAAATGGATGGTGTTGGTGAAAGTCCCATTCAAGTGCTCAACTATATTTACAGGAACACTTTACGAAATACAGAACTAGCAACAAGGCTCAAGCGCCCACACAGAGAGACCGTCAAAGAATGTTCAGATTTTGCTTCTCATCAACAATTGCTGACCTTGAGGCTGCTTTCCGATCTGAGACGCATATACTCCCAGTTTTCTGAGCCCAAAGAATATGTTTCTCCCAAGGAGTATAGTTTGTTTCCACCGCCATTCAAATACACACCGAACCAGAAATCAACAAAACAAGAGTGTGAACTTGATCTTTTGAATCTTGCAGATTATCGGATTCTTAATACAGATTTTGGCTCAAAGGTTTGTGTCAAAGAATTCTTATTAGAGTTCATTAACAAAGGCTTGCATCAAGATTTCCTAGCAATCTGTGGAAGCATTGCGACAAAGGGTAGCCGAGAGGTCACCGCATGCAAACATCAGCTACAAAAGAAAACTTCCTTCACTTCAAGTGAAGAGAAACACGTTTTTTGTATTCTGAGAAGCTATCTTTCGAATTTTTCTACCGCCGATCTCACGGCTGTTGAACTAGCAACCTCCATCACCAGAGGTGTGTTAAAAGATTCAATGGTAATTCGACTCAGACGCCTCTTTGCCTTGCTTTACTTCGGAGGAACTCCGGAATTCGAACTCAAAGAACGCATCATTGACTTTGGAGTATTAGGCGATCTTTTGAAGGGCTTCGACTTGCCAGATTTTAGCGAGTTACTTCAGAATTACATTGACAGAGATTTGCAACAAATGCTGAAACACGTTGAACTCACACTCAAAGAGCAAGGAGAAGAGGAGCTTATCAAGAATGCAAACGCATTGAAGATTGGCTGTTTCAAAAAGAATTTTTTGATCAACTTACCCCAAAGCTACTCGGAATTCATGTCAAATGAAGACGAATTCCTTCAGATGAGAGCGAAAAAGCAAGAGATCGCAATATGTCTCTTCTGTGGATCACGCGTTCGCGTACAGAATGCGGTCCTTTTGCATAATTACTCTATCGGAGAGTGTACAAACCACTCTTTAAATGTTTGCCGAGTTAACCCGATATACGGGTGCTTTCTGCTGGTTAGGAGTAACACCGTATATCTTTCATACGGGCATAGAGGGACGTTTTATCAGGCACCATATTTAAATAGTCATGGGGAAACCGACGATGACTACAGGAACGGGGCGCCGGTGTTTCTCGACAGGAACAGATATTTGCACCTGAGCCAAGATGTTATCTTAAACAACATGGTTCCTCACTTGGTCTTCCGGCTTACCGAGAACACGCTTGATCTCGGCGGCTGGGAAAGTTTGTAAAGAGCAACTAAATGAAGCATTAAATCATATATTCGGACAACAAGGAATTGTGAGTACGTACTGTTAACACACTATCTATCTCAAAAGGGCACAGGTATCAGTAATCGAGCTTTTGTTTGCAAAGCTACAGACCTACGAAGATTCTTTTAATTCAGTCTGTTCCAACTTTTCAGCCACCACAGCAGTAGGGTCATTGTTAGGTGCCTGACCACCTGGGTAGCGGGTGCCCTTGTTCTTTGGTTTTTTTTGCTTCTTAACCTTCTCAGTCGAGACAACGGGGTACCCCTTCGCTTGAGCTTCTTGAAATTCCGGGTCCTTGGCAAAGTCCTCTCTGATTGGAGCCAAAAGCTCATTTATGATATCTGAAACACCAGTCTTCAAATCAGGTGGAGCCAACTTCTCGTTTTTAAAGTCTTCAACAAGTTCCTTAAACGAGTTGTAAGTAACGGGCCCACCAAATTTTTCAGGGCGGTCGATGTAAAATTTGAAGTAGTTAGCGCCATGCTTCAACTCTTGGATGGGGGCAACGACGTACTCAATGAAGGACAAAAGACCATTGTCTTCGACCACTCCGGGTGCGCAAAAGGCAGTATTGATCTTCTTTTTGACCTGCTTGGGTTCCTCAAGAATATCGATCTTAGAGTTAGGGTCAGATGCCGACATTTTGCCACCTTGGGTCAAGCCTGGAACCATGGGGTTCATCAAGTGTGCCCTCTTCTTGTACCCCAAAGAGGGCAAGTTCTCTTCAGCGAGCACAAAAATCTTTCTTTGATCAACACCTCCAAATTGGACATCTACGCCCAGATGTTCCTCATCCAGCGCTTGCATCAGTGGGTAGATGAGACCACTCAGCAGAGGATTAGCGACTTGCTTGACAACATCTGCGCCTGCTCTCTTAGCGTCATTTTGAGAAACGACATTTGATATCTTAAAAATGTCCATAGTATATTCGCTCGAAAGTTGGTAAGAGCTGCCCACAACGAAGTCCAATTTCTCGATTGGAACATTGATACTACGCAGCAATGACTTGATCACGCACTCGTAATATTTGGCTCTGTATTTAACAACTTCCAGGGGGGCCTTCATGTTGTCCAAGAAGGCATGCAAGTCAGCCAACAAAACGCGCACTTCGCAGCCCGCCTTCAAGAAATCAGCCAGCTTTGTCATAGGTACGAAGTAACCACAGTGAGGGCGGCCAGTGGGAGCAGTACCCCAGTACAATTTCAAAGGTCTCTTCTCAACCTCCAGCACATTTTTGATGATCTGGGGGTTTAAAACCTCCTGTAGGTTCTTTGTGATAAGCTCGTAAGCCGCTTGTGGGTCCTGAATTGTCTGAGATTCACCAGTCATCGTTTTTGGCTCGGTAGGTCCTGAACTGTGCTATTCCGAGTTACCTTTCTGATGACCCATCTTTTTCGAGACCCAGCTTCTGATGGTGAAACTCTAAAAATTTTGCCAAACCAAGATAGAGTGATGTGCGTGAAAAGTGATATTTGTGTCCATAGCTTACCAAAGGACGCGTGCATGCTACAAAAACGAGATAAAATCTTAATTCAGACGAGAAATTCCGCAACTTATGAACATATTATATCACGCATTCAAATCAGCTTCCAATATGGTAATTAGATTGATATATCACATGATACGGTCATAGTTACATTCAGCCTCCGAAATCAAGCACATCATGAGCTATAAGTCAGTGTATCGCAGCGATATCTATGCATATAGTTTGGGTATATTTGCTTTCCAAAGATGCAATTTTCTTGTCTTTTCCCTTAAAATAAATTTGCCAACTGCGGATAAAAAGTAACTGCGAGGTGCTTCGTTGCAATTGAGCCAGATAAGGGTTAATCGTGTATCAACGTTGATCATTCGCTACAAACGCCTTCTTTTGAAGCTCGTAGAGATGGTAATTGAACGTTTTGGCTCATCTTTCAAAAGGTACATCACTTTCAACGCTCCCTTCTTTTCAGAAGGTAGTAATTAGTGGCAAAATTAAAGATTTAATATCAATGCGTCAAGAGTTTACTCGACAGTTGAGCAGGACAAGTGAGACCGACGGAGCGGCCTTAGCAGTTCCAGAAACCTCAAATGCCCAACCCGCTTAAGTCCTCGAATAGCGCCTCGCCTTTCATCAAGAGAGAGCAGCTAAGAAGAGACTTTTTGAGATCTCGTCTCAAGAAAAACGGGACTCCGCGTCCATATGTGAAGAAAGAGGACCCCGAGGCATATGATGAGAGGACGAGACAGCTTTTGAGTGGTGGTCAGTCACACTCTGGCATTAAGAGGGAAGAAGGCTCCCAGTATAATGAGTTCCCCTTGCGAGCCGTGTCGCATGAACAGCTAGAGAACATCAGGACGCACATTCTGAAGTTCCAAAGTAAGAAGAAGGTAGATCCCCAACGAGACATGCATCTGCCTGTCAGATTGCATCGTAAGGACACCCGTAATTTACAATTCCAGCTTACAAGAGCGGAGATCGTGCAACGGCAAAAGGAAATAGCTGAATACAAAATGAAAGCAGACTCTGAGCGCAACGGGGGCGAGCAAAGTCAAGCCGGTAGCTCTGCTACGAACTTGCAATCTGATTCAAATGTTGCAAGCTCTGCTGCCCAAACGCCAGTGGAGACACCTGGAGATACTCCAGCAGACACACCTGTAAAGCAAGAGTCAGTTAAAGAAGAACATGGATCATCAAGCATGGCCATTAAAAAGGAGGGCGCTGATTTGCCAGCCACCAAACTCGAGGAAGCGGGGGTTGCAGAGGATCCGACTAAGGTCGGAATGGTTAAGTATGACGGGAAGGAGAAGCCTTTGGAAACAGAAAGCAAGGAGGATCCGTTCGCAGATGTCGCACCAGATGGCGGTGGGAGGTTCAGAAGAGGCAACACGAAAAGGAAAACTAGACAACTGAAGCTCCTTGACGAAAATGCTAAGCGCTTAAGATTCGAAGAATTTTACCCATGGGTTTTGGAGGACTTCGATGGACTGAACACGTGGGTTGGGTCTTACGAAGCTGGTAACTCGGATTCTTACGTGCTACTCAGTGTTGAAAATGATGGCAGTTTCACGATGATTCCTGCGGACAAGGTGTACAAGTTCACGGCAAGAAACAAGTACGCAACCTTAACCATCGACGAGGCAGAAAAACGCATGGAGAAGAATGGAAAAGGTATCCCTCGTTGGCTAATGAAACACTTGGATGATATCGGCACGACCACAACAAGATATGATAGAACACAGAGAAAACTACGCGCAGTTGATGCGCGTCAGGGTGAAGAAGACGATAGGAATGATAACTCTGAAGTTGAGCTTGATTTTGATGAAGAATTTGCCGACGATGAAGAGGCGCCCATCATCGATGGCGACGAAAAAGAAAATAAGGAGTCTGAGCAAAGAATCAAGAAAGAAATGCTTCAAGCCAATGCAATGGGCCTGCGTGATGATGACGAGGAAGCAGATGATGATCTTTTCGGTGAAAAAAAAATCGACGATGAGGGCGAAAGAGTGATGAAAGCGCTACAAAAGTCAGACATGGCCGCTTTGTACGAGTCAGATGATGAGTCGAAGTCCAACCCATACCTGTCTGAGTCGGAAGGTGAAAATACGGAAGAAGCTAAGGCCAAAGACGAAAACCAAGAAAACGGCAAGTCCAGTAGAAAGGGATCACCTAAGAAAAAATCCTCTAGGGGTTCCCCTAGCGGGCCACGCATATACGTTAAAAGTATCAAAGACTTTCAGCTTGTACTACGGGCCGACAAATCAGTTCTTCGCAACTTTCCAGAAGGAAACTGGAATCCTCACGCGAAAGACGAGAAATCGAGAACACCCGGAGCCGCTTCTTCACCTTCGTCTCCCCCTATCAAGATCGAAGACGATATTGAAAATCCGGACCTCTTGACAGAGAGGGATATAATTGATGTTGTTACAGGACGCCAAATGACTCTAAAACAGCTCATTAAGGAGCTCAAAGAGAAAGTCGCAAAACACCCATCTAATAAGGATAGAATGAAGTACTTGGTCAAAAGGTTGGTAAGACTAAACAACGGTTATTTGGAGCTTAACAAATAAAGCAAGATAGTTTTCTACAAATTAAAATAAAAATAGATAATGCCTTGTTATAATATGTCAAACTACTCGTTATTATACAAAACTAGAGAGATGTTGTATTCCTCCTTTATGCAACCTCAACAATGGCATTGTCGTCCTCACTGTCCTCGTCGTCTGAAAGACGCGATTTCTCGTCTTCGGCATTTCTGGTAGGCATCTCTTCGATTTGATCTGTCCCGATTTCCCCTCTCATCAGCATGTTAACAATGCGGTCGCAAAGTTCACTGATATCATTGTTTTCAACATTCTTTTCAAGCTCTCTGACCAGTGGATATACTGATTTGCTCCTCAAGTACTCTCTGCCTTTTTTAGTTGTGCATAAAAGCAGTATGCTCTCCAAATGGACACATATGATCTCTGGGATTGGGTCTCTTTGTTTGTCTTCCGGCAGGAGTTGGAGTTCCTCTGGCAGATTGAACATGTCTTCGTCATCTATCTCAGAGTCTTTAGCGCTAGCGATAGGCAGGAGAATGTACGGCAACAAATTTATTTCTTCATTGGACAGAAGTTCCTCGTGCTTTTCAGAATCAAATAGAGAATTCTTAATCGTAGAGGCAACGCCCTCTCTTCTAGTCTTTGAGTCATACTTTTCGGTAAAGACTAATAATTTTGAGATTGGAATGACGCCGTCGTACTTTTGTTTTTGGATGAAGTACTCCCTTCCCAATCTAAATCTTGAGATGTCCGCAAAAAAGTAGGCAAGGTAGTCGAAGTTTGCAAACTTATTGAGAGTCCTGTCAGATCCTTTAACGAAGCAGTCCATCAAACAATCCACTATACGCTCACTCTTGAATACATTTTTGTCCAAGGTTACGTCTTTCGAATCCATTGTGGTGAAAGAAAACACTTTGGTGATGCAATCTTCCTTGGCAAGGTTTGTAAGCAGAATGCACATAATATCAGCGCTGGTGTTCCTCAAGTCGCATATTTTGCACGTTAAATATTTGAGAAAGCCCTCATCGCTCGCTATCATTTTCCTCATAGTCAAGTCATCGCATAAATTTGCCAAAATAGTTACAGATTGTTGCACTAGAAGCTTTGAGTTTTCGCGTGCGAGCCCCTTCAAATCAGAAATAGCTCTGTAGTTGTCATACCGGAAGACAGTGGCATTAGAACCAGTGCTGAAGCCAACCAGATTATCCAGCGCAATTTGTCTCACTGCGGGTTGAGGCGAGTGTAAGAATGAAACAAGCTCTTCAAGTTGTGACGGCATTTTTCAATGAGTTCTCAAAACACTGACGTTAGCGCCTCCAGGTAGCCCAGATGAGCTTGGGCTTATTCCAAAAATTTTTCAGATTTCACGCGCCCTCATCTGTTGTTCATGTGATCTTTCTTTGTTCAAATAATCCAAGTTCTAGGTATCGAGACATCAAGCGCCCGCGACGAACTAAACCGCTTTGGTATTTTATTAATGAGCAGCCAGGAGCTTTTCCGGAACATCAAGGCTCAAGAAAGCATAGCTTACAATAAAAAAGTTCTTCTGTACATTCAGGATGCAACTTCGTTAGGAATTGGTTGTGGAGCGGGCATCTTACAACTTGAAGGATCTCGAGGCTTTGCGGCATTCGTCTCGGGGTATGCTGTTGTTGCTCTGTTGTTCATAGCATGGTTTTGCGGTTTGAGTCCCAAGAGGTTCTTCCAGAGCCCCATTCAGGAGATATTTTTTGACTCATTCTTTAGGGAGCTAATGGGCTTCGTGATGGCATGGACCTTTGTGTACGCTCTGGTAGATTAAGGCAGGAGCTTCAGCGCCTGGGTAAACGATGGCCTTCTTTCGATAGAGTAAAATGAATATCTTTGATGCTATCTAGTTATAAACAAGTAAAATGATATATACAAACAGATTTCGTGGAAGCGAAAGCAATGTTGAGAGGTTTAGACTTGAACATTTTCCACAATTGCAGCTAATTTCTCGACAGAAGCCAAATGACGGTTTCCAAGAGCATTGATCTTGTTCAGCTTCTCGAGGTACGAACGGATAGCAATGACTGTGACTTTTTTGTCATCTCCCTCGGCAACCCCTACCAGTTTTTGAACTACGTAGTTGGCGTACTGGTCGCGCATCATTAAGATCAGGGGAGCATTGTCTTCCAAGCGAGTGGCATGCTCTGCACTTTCCGGCAGCACCTTTTCCATAAACTGCTTCTTTTGCGCAGGTGAGCCAAAGACCATGGTTTTTTCAACAACGTTAGAAGCGAATTTGTGCTTCGAGTACTCCACAACATTTTTGCAAACGATGTCAACAATGTTCTGTTTAGTTCTCCCAATATGTGTATCATCAGTCTCGGGCCCCTGCTTCAAAATGTGCTGGATCACGTAGTTACCGTACTGGTCCTGGATCAAGAACGGTATGAATTGGTCAAGATCAGCTAGTATTTTTTCTTGATCTTCAAGCGTGCCATATTCCAAAAGCCTCTGGACCACCCTGCACCCATAGGAATGTGTAGATAAATGATAAATCTGACCCTCTAGGCTCCCTAATATGAAAGGCAGCTTCTCAATTGGAATGCGTTCGATCGCCTTTTGGATAACGTGGTTCCCGTTCTGATCTTTTATCATTTTCAACACACATCCGGAAAGCTCATTCACAAGAATGACTTTTTGGTCAAGGTCGATGCATTCGAGAGCTCTTTGTATCACACGGCATGCATACATCTGAAGGGACAATTTCTCCATCTTGCCAGTGAATTTTTCAAAAAGAACATCCTTTTGGGACTTCAAACCGTGCTCAAAATATTTCTGAATAACATAGTTTCCGAAGACATCATCTGCCAGGTTTATGGCTTCGTCTCGGATTTCATTGAAAATCACTTCTTTTTCCGTATCGGTGGCCTTCACTAGCTCTTGCTGAATAAACCTTGAGCCATGCTGGTCTTTACAAAATTCCAATGCCGAACCATAGATATCTGGAAGCCTGTACTCTTTTCCAGACGAATTGTTGCGGAATTCTTCTAGAAGGGGTGACCTCACAACGTTGTATTTGCCCTTTCCACGAGGCGTGCTGGAGTTTGCCGCCGCCGCCGGATTAGGCTGTGGAGGGAACGGTGCGCTGGGACTCCCACGGGCAGGTTTGTGGTTTCGCGAGTTGTACAAGTAAGGGTTTCCATGAGTCTTGGCATTTGGACCTTTTGGCAAGTCTTTAGGGTTGCTCGCAGCAGGCTGAAAGGGATGTGGTGGCGGTGGCGGAGTGGCGCCTGGAGGAAAAAACAGGTAAGGGTTGTTGGGGAACATGAATGGAGGAAAGGGTTGCGACGAGGGATCGACCGGGACATTGCCGCCCGCAGCAGAAGGCTCGGGAAAGTCTTTGCCCGCCTTGAGCTGCTCCGAGGGGGGCACTGCGAGTGGAATCATAGGTGCGCCCATTTTCCAGTAGTTGGGGTACGAGAATCCATAAGGTTGGTTTAGAGCCTCGGCGGGCGGCTGTGGGAACGCAGGCTCCATGCCAGAGTTTTCGGAAGCTTGGGGTCTGAAGACCGGGGCCTCGGCGACCTTCCAGATGTTGCGATGGTTCAAATTGCCAGGCTCTTCGGGCTGCATGTTCAGGTTTTCGCTGAGAGATTCCATGGCATCGGAAGCCACCGACGTTCTCCTCCCTTCCATAGCAACGCCCTGGAAGGTTGAGTTCGTGGTGGCGCGCGAAAGCGAGTCCATGGCGTTCATACTCTCTCGGCGTGAAGCTCTGCCGGACGTGCTGCCCAGGTTGAGTTCGACCTCCCGCGTGCCCTCGGCAAGCGAGCGGCCGAACCGTTCGAAGAAGCCGCCCTGTATCGGCTGCTGCTGCAAGACACTTCCGCCCGCGAGGCTTCCGGAATAGTTCTTCATCTTCGACAGGCGGTTGTTGACGCCAGAGGGCCCGCCGAGTGGCATACCGCCGACAGAAAGCGTTGTGCGCTTGATGGGAGGCGAGGTCTGCGTGTGAAAAAGCATCTCAGATTCAACGTCGCTTCCCTGGTTGCTGTGGAAGGAGCCGCGCCGGAAGCTGCCGATCTGGCCATGCTGTTGGTGCGCGGAGACGCTGGAGAGCGCCGAGAGCGAGGAGACGATGGACGCGAGCTCAGAGTCCATGTTGGCCGCGTGCGCGCCGCCGGCGCTGCCCGCGGCGTCATGGGTCACCCACGGGTCGCGCTGATTCTCAGTCGTAGACATGCGGTCGCTACGTGTGGTAGATGGTGCGTTCGTGGCTTGAAACACGGTCAGGCCTGCTGCGCTGGATCGAGCTGCGGCGGGGCAAGGGCGCGGTAGAATGTGGGCTCAGATGCGGCGGAAAGGGAGACAGCAGTAGCGCGCTCTAGTGGACGCCTTAGGGATCGAATAACAGCGCCTGTACAGCCTGTACCACCGGTTTTGCGATCCTAGGATATCTATCGGGGTTTGCAGAGGATGGTTTGATAATCCGTCGAGGTACCTGGGAACTCTATAGTTTTGGAACGTCCACGGGCTCAAACACGCGCCGTGCGCCGCGATCGCCGTTATAAGAGCGCTACATACGAGCACTATAAACGGCTATAGACGGAATCACGTGCTAGTACTATCACGTGTTGTCACAAAGTGCGGTGTTTGGTCACGTGACTTCCACGCTTCCGGCCCTCGGCCCTCTTTCCTTTTAACTTCTACGCATCGTTTCCTTTGTGTGTTGGGAGACTCCCGTCGCGGCAGCCGCAGACGACTTCCCCAAGGAGGTGCCCCAACGAAACGCCAGACCGCGACCGCGGCGCCGGCCGCGCGCTGTCGAAGTTCGCTCATGATCGTAGCTATCGTTTCGCTATCCCGCGCGCGCCCGAGCTTCCTTGCCAACAACAAATAGGCGTCAGCCCTGGCGCGGCGTGCGGGGCTCGAACACGCGCCGTTTCTTTATCTAGCCTTTTTCTTCCTTTTTCCCGATCCTCCTTGGTCGGGCTCGAAAAGCACTTTAAATTTTTTTCACGGTAGGCGCCGCACCCGCCGAAAATGCAGTAGAGAGAAGGTTGAAATAAATTGGGGAAGTGATAGGTAGATTCTGGAGATTTGGAAAGGTTTCGAGAAGATTTCACATTACGAGGATTTCGATTGTGAAAACAGTGGATCGTGAGCTGGATTTCACGTCACAAAGATACAAAATTGGAAGCTCGGACGTGCCGTTTACATTTCGGATAGAACAGAGAAGGTCGGAGCGGGCGTTGAAAAGAACGTATAATAGCGCGGAAATCGACCAAGGAAAGTTTAGAGCTAAGCATTGCGAGCGAGGCTAGATAAACGCAAGGCAGACGGAAGCTCGCGAAACAGACGCAAAGAACGTTAGACGAAGAAAAAGGTCGTAAAGAGAGCACTCGAGCACGAGATCGAAACTGAAAGTTACGTTCGTGCGTTTCAGATAGAGAATTGCAGACTTGGACACAGATCTGCAACCAAGGCTTTCAGACTGGATAACCAGAACCGCGGGACCTCCATAACTGCGAAGCATACGAGCGGCAACTGCCAGGATCGCGCTTGCCAAAACATATACCCAGCGTCAGCCCACACGCACACACTGGTGCTCACGCCCTCCATGGACAGACTAGAGTCGCTGTTGCCGAACGACGGCGCGTACCGGCCACGGCTGCACAAGCTGCGCACGCGCGGCAAGCAGATCGTGCGATGGAGCAAGTCGCAGGTCGCGGGCGTCCCCGCGTATGCGCTGCGCAAGATCACCTGGGGCGCCGCTTCCGAGGCAGATGAAGACGCTGGCGACGACGCTCGCGCCGCTGCCGCTGAGCCACCCACTGAGCTGTTCGCAGCAGACTTCGACGCAATCACAATGGTCGACTCACGCCCACAGTCGATGCTCAACTCGTACCGGATGAAGGACGCGCAGACTGCACGCTGGCATGCCAAGACGGCGACCGCAGCCGCTGCCATGGCGTCCGGCGTCTCCTACGTTTCGTCAGCTGCGACGCTGGTGTCGTCCTCTTCCTTCTCGTCGGCGGAAAACATCTCGCTGTCGCTGCCATCAGCGTCGCCGGCGCGGTCGCTCAGCTCCGCCGACAGCTGTGGGACGTCCCCCGTGTCACCCGTCGCTGGACTTCGCATTTGCGACGCGAAGGCCATAGAGAAAAGCTTCCAGTCCATTCAGAACGACGCGGAGGCCGTGGCCGCATCCATCAAATTCCACAACTACGAGGTAGCTCTCCAGCTCGGCCAGCAGCGCCACCTCCACTACTACGAACTGCCGTTCCCCTGGCGGGAAAACAGGTTCATCATACACGGCTACCGCTTTTACAATTCGTACTCCAAGTCGTTGCTCTCCATTTTCAACTGGTACGGCTGGCACAATGAAACAGTCAACATATGGACTCACCTGTGCGGCGCCTTGTACTTTGCATTCCTCATATTCAAGGGCTTCTCGCAGACAACTGTGTACCAGTCTGAGCTGGTACCAACAGCCGCCAAGTTCATGGCGTTTGTGTTCTTGACAGCCGGTCTCGAGTGCTTTTTGTTCTCGGTCGTATGGCACACCTTCAACGGTATCTGCCACTTGAAGCAAAGGTCTAACTGCGCGTGCGTCGATTACACGGGCATAACGGTCCTGGTCACTGCCTCTATACTCACAACTGAGTTTGTTACCCTCTCGGGTTCCTCTGATGCGACATTCACTTGGTCGTTACTCTTTTTCACAGGTGCCTCTGCCGCACTGGGTGCGGTTGGCGTTTTCATGAACTGGTCCCCCAAGTTCGACAGACCAGAGTCAAGGCCGCTTAGGATAGCTTTCTATTTGCTTTTAGCGAGCTTCGGGTTTTTTTCCTACCTTCATTCCCGTCTTTTTAACACTGCAGTCGACTCTTCTGACTTAATCAAGCCTGTGTTTATGAAGTCCTTGGCTTGGTACATCATTGGAGTTGTATTTTATGGAACTTTCATCCCTGAGCGCTGGCGGTCCGATGTCCAGGTGGACGCAAACATCCCGACTGAAGAACAGTTAACTACTGACTTGGAAATTATTACCAAACACAGACATATCCACTTTAGGTCACAGCCTGCTAGTCACCACAAGTGTAAAAATGCGGACCATAAAAGGTCATTCAAATCTTTATGGTGGGTCGACTACTTTTGCTGTTCGCACACACTTTGGCATCTGTTTGTGTTGCTTGGTGTAATCGGCCATTACACTGCAATGCTGGAGATGTTCGAGAAAAGATGGCTACGTGGATGATCAGGCTAAAGGGACTGTAATGTATATAGTGATAGTCGGCCACACTGGTGGCGACTGTATTATCAGAGTTAAACAGTCGCGTTTTAGGTTTTTTTTAAAATCAAGGAAAACTATGTGACTACCTCAACCAAACGTCGGGCTTTCAGATGACGAGCGTTGCGACACATGTTGGCGTCGCCTGATGGAGCACTTTCATCTGTCATGAACGTATGCAGTTTTGCTAAGCCTTTAACTTGAGCTTGAATGAGGAAAATCACGGATTTGATCCTGCCAGCACATACGAACTGATCAGAAATAACCCAGGCTTTCAGACTTGACACAAACTTTTTTTGAGTTTGCCACAGAATATTGTTGCGCTGACATTTACTAAACTCTATATCACGTTAGGGCCAAAATGAAAAAAAAATAAGAGCTAAAGTTCATCTCATCGATATCACAAGGCCCACGATCCCAGCATACAGAAATGATAAACCAACCTTCTGGACAAATCAAACTGACAAATGTGTCTATCGTAAAACTTAAAAAAGGCAAGAAGAAGTTTGAGATCGCCTGCTACCAGAACAAAGTACAGGACTTCCGGAAAGGCGTTGAGAAGGACGTTGATGAAGTTTTGCAGATTCATCAAGTCTTCATCAACGTTTCCAAGGGCCAGGTTGCCTCGAAAGAGGACCTAACAAAGTCGTTTGAGGCAAAAGACTTAGACACCATAATTAAAGAAATCCTCACAAGGGGTGAAATACAGTTATCGGAGAAAGAGCGGCAGCTGATGCTGAATAAGATTAACAATGAAATGCTTACAATTGTCAGCGCTAAGTGCATTAACCCTAAATCAAAAAAGCGCTACCCTCCAACTATGATTCACAAGGCGTTGGTTGAGTTAAAGTTCAACGTTGTGCTCAACAAACCAGCGAAATTGCAGGCCCTGGAGGCCATTAAGGTTCTAGTTGCCAAACAAATAATCCCAATCGTCCGCGCAAGGATGAGAATCAAGGTCGACCTACAGAAGCCGGGCAACGATGACCTAATTGAGAAGCTACTGCCTCTCATCAAATCTCCAGAGCTGACAGAGGCTGAATCCTCATGGTGCTGTGCTGGTCTAATAGATCCCGTGTCATATCGTACAATTGTAGAGGCTTGTAATAACAGGGGCACTCTTCAAGTTCTGGACATGGCCGTAGTTGACAATAAGTAATTTGATAGTGTTTCTTGTGTGTACGTGGAAAGAAACTTGCTGCGACAAGCGGCTGCTACCGAGAAATAACAGTACCTGCTAAGAGTTGTACATTTCCTTAATTGTTTGCAAGATAAACACCAGCAGTGCGAAATCAGTCTCAGATGTATCTCTTTTCCACATTTTGGCACTAAGCGAAACAACAAAGTCACGCGAAGGTGCTATGTCGCGAAGCCCATCAATATTTGATGGGAGCACCGCCTTTTGGTACATTTCAGCTATTTGGGTGCACACAATAGGTAGTTTCATATCATTAGAGTTTCCAAGCCTTGTAGTGACATGAAAGTTTGAAAGGCCATCTTCAATCGGTGACAGATCCTCAAAGTCTTCATCTTCTGGGCCAATTCCACTATTTAGAACCACCTTACCAAGCGGAGTGCTCCCCAGTCCTTCAGCTGGCAACCCCTTGGAGAGTATCTCATAGCAAGTGTCCAATTCCCCATTGAAACGCAACTTTAAAACTACCTTATTCGTAAAATGAACGGCAACGGCTTCTAAAGTATTGTCGGCTCCCAAGTTAAGGTCGCTAGGGACTACCTTTCTGATTTCTCTGCAGAACATATTCAGGTTTGCTCTTTAAGCATGAAGTTTCGCCAAAAGTTTGTATGGCGTAATTTTCAGCACGAAAACTCTCAAGTTCTAATTTTCAATAGTTAAATCTTGGCGCTGAAAGGAGCGACTCGCGCCTCCGTTGCTGATCGAAATGGCCTTGTCGATGGACCTTGTATACACGCCAATTTCTTTGGTAGTGTCCACCACCTTTTTGACGGTGTTGTTGGTCTTGTCGCTTTGCCATAACGTAGTTGAAGCTCACTTCAAAAAGAAAGACCCTAGAGACACCAGAAGCTCCAATGTGAGGAACAGCCCGAAGAATCACTCGCGCGACTCTTCAGTAGGCTCTGCTACACCTCTTGGATATGGTCGCTATGAAATGGGCAATATAGAGTATGATCATGATGTTACAAACCCAGACACGCGACCCAACACTGCATTCGAAAATAGCGCTTACCAGCCGCGCCCTGTTGGAATCCGTGAGAATCCATTCAGTAGTGTCTTAAATGCCGAAGACCTTAAGCTTGTGCCCGATTTGAAGTATTACTTTGAGGAGTACGGTATTGCCATAGAAGAATTTGAGATTCAAACTTTAGACGGATTCTTTATTGACCTTTGGCATTTGAAGCCCAAGGGACATTCAAATCCCTCAAAAGGTGGGCACCCAATGTTGATGCTTCATGGTCTTTTGCAGAGCTCAGGGTCCTTTGCGTCTGGAGGTCGAAAATCTCTGGCCTATTACTTCTATGAATCGGGATACGACATATGGTTGGGCAATAATCGTTGCGGGTTCAAGCCCAAGTGGAATGATTATATCGTTAAGAAAAAAGATAGATGGAATTGGGACATGAGAGACCTTGTTCAATATGACTTGAGAGCTCTTGTTTCTACTGTTCTGGAGAAGACTGGGAAAGAGAAACTGACACTTATAGCGCATTCTCAGGGCACGACGCAAGGATTTATGGGACTGGCAAACGGTGAAACAGTGTATGACGACGACTTTAAACTACTTGACAAACTGGAGAATTTTGTGGCTTTAGCCCCGGCTGTATATCCTGGGCCCTTGATTGAAGAGAAAATGTTCGTCCGCTTCATGTCCAAATTCATTGATTCACCTTATGTGTTTGGAAGGTGCTGTTTTCTCCCATTGATGATGCTGATGAGATCTCTAATGGTCGGCTGGAAGTTATTCTCATTCTTGTCGTACGTCATGTTCAATTACCTGTTTGATTGGAACGATAGCCTGTGGGACAAGCCGCTTAGAAATCGCCATTTCCTTTTTTCCCCGGTTTGCATCTCGGTGAATTTGCTACAGTGGTGGCTAAGCCAAGACAAACGTAAGTCGAGTTTCAAAACGTACTCGAACGGCATCTTCCCCGATTCCAAAACATGGTTTCCTTCAGGCGGCGAACCCGCAAAGAAACAAACTGAAATGCATTCCAACCAAGAGAAAATTACTACAGACGAATATCCTCGCATTTTGATGTTTATCCCTAAGCAAGATCGCCTTGTTGATGGTGAGCGGCTCATCAATCACTTTACTAATTGCGAACCCCAGTCTCTTTACAAAATTTGGTACATCGATGAGTATTCACATCTCGATGTGCTATGGTCGCACGACGTTATCGAGAGAGTCGGGAAGCCGATACTAAATACTATTCGGACCAACAGCTCACACTAGCTCTCTTTGCATTGTAATTTTTTTTACTTTTGATAGTAATGTATATGAAAAATTTCAGCTCATCGATTTTAAGCATAGAAGGACAACAAGAACCAAGTTGCACAGAGAAAGCTATAGAAGTCTTGTTTGCCAGCCATGAAGATCAAGACAATAAGCAGAAGTGCAGACGATTATGTGCCCGTTAAAAGTACACAGGAGTCACAGCTTCCTCGTAACCTTGACCCTGCACTTCATCCCTTCGAAAGGGCTCGTGAATACACTAAGGCTTTGAACGCTACAAAGATGGAAAGAATGTTTGCGAAGCCCTTTATTGGTCAGTTAGGATACGGGCATAGAGACGGTGTTTACACTATTGCTAAAAACTACCATGCGCTAAACAAACTGGCTTCGGCTTCAGCAGATGGTGTGGTAAAATACTGGAACATGTCTACTAGAGAGGAAATATGTTCTTTCAAAGCTCACTACGGGCTAGTGCATGGCCTATGTGTTACCCCACAGCATCTTTCTGCGAACAAGAACGAAAATTACATGCTTTCGTGCGGTGACGACAAAACTGTAAAATTGTGGTCAGTGAACACTGAGGACTTCTCTTCGTCTAAGAATGACGAAGAACAAAGCTCTACTGACGGACTGATCAAGACTTTCCACGGTGACTATGCTTTCTTGGGCATCGATCACCATAGATCGAAGCCATATTTCGTAACAGCCGGTGCAGAGATAAATCTATGGGACAGTTCAAGATCGAGACCTACTGCTAATCTATCTTGGGGTGCTGACAACGTATCAACGGTTAAATTTAACCAAAATGAGACTGACATATTTGCAAGTGCAGGTAGCGATAACTCTGTTGTTCTGTATGATCTAAGAACTAACTCACCAACGCAAAAGTTCACTCAAAGAATGAGAACGAATGCTTTATGCTGGAATCCCATGGAAGCTTATAACTTCGTTGTTGCAAGTGAAGATCATAACGCTTACTACTATGACATGAGGAATCTCTCCCGCGCACTTCACGTTTTTAAAGATCACGTTAGCGCGGTTATGGACGTTGATTTTTCCCCTACTGGTGATGAAATTGTTACTGGGTCTTACGATAAGACTATTCGAATTTATCAAGTGAAGCATGGTCACTCCAGAGAGGTCTACCACACTAAGAGAATGCAGCACGTCTTCCAAGTGAAGTACAGCATGGATAGTAAGTACATCATGAGCGGTTCGGATGACGGAAATATCAGAATGTGGAGGGCCAAGGCCTGGGAAAGATCATCGGTCAAGACAACTCGTGAGAAGAACAAATTAGAGTACGACGAAAAGTTGAAAGAGAGATTCAAGTACATGCCCGAGATCAGCAGGATCAGCAGGCATAGGCATGTTCCTAAGGTGGTGAAGAAAGCACAGGAAATCAAAAATATTGAAATCGGCAGCATGAAGAGGAGAGAGACGAATGAGAGAAGGACTAATAAGGATATGGCCTTTGTCCCCGAACGGAAGAAACAAATTGTTGGCGTGGTACATCAATATCAAGACAATAAGCGTGAAAAGAGCACAGATGCCGACCAAGAAGATTAACTTAATTAATATGCATAATTTTATTCTGTTAAATAGAAATCGGTTCTAGACAACTTGATATAAAGGCTTGCGCTATGCACCGTATCGAGAATCAACATCTGCAAAGAAATCTAGAGCGGAGCCAGGTGCAGGGTTAGATTTTAAAATGCCACGTTAAACGGCGGGATTTTAGCCTAAATCAAAACGTCAATGGAGCTGAAATTACTGTTACGAGCAAAAATTGCAGGATTAGAGAAACTACGAAGGTTGGCGGATGGCAGGGCATCCTTGGCAGCTACTTGTTGGTATGTCAAAAACGAGCTATAAGATCTAGTTGGCATCGCGACGCAATTGGCTGAGCATCAAGGACGGAAGCCAATTTTTGCAAAACCAGCTTATTATTTGCTCAACATCTGCTTCAAAGAAAACCTGTTTATGGTTGAGAAACTAAGCTATCTTTCAAGTTTTTGCCTTTTTATATCCATCAAAAGATTAGAAGGTCGTAAAAGAGAGCACAAGCTTGACACTCACTGAAAGCTTGTATCGAGAAGAGAGTAAAGAATTTTGAGGGCGGGCAAATGTTCAGTGTGTTTCGGTGCTAGCAGGGATCATTACAGGTTAGCCGCTCAAATTTGAAAATTTGATTGCATTTCTGTCACTTCCGAGTGACATTTCTGCGTTAAGCTAAAACGCTATGCTGTGATTTTTATTGCCCGCAGTATATTGTCCCTGGCGGCTAAATTTAAAACAAATAACATGCCGGCAGCGTTAAGCCTTTTCAACAAGTAAACAACTCGTCAGGTATTTGAGTCTCTTTCAGCCTTTTATCAGCCATCGATACCCTTAAGAGGCTTGCCGTGTTTTGAATATCAAATAATCATAAGGTTGTCGGGAAGTCTACACAGAGAAAAGTTTGATGCCAGATTGACAATAAGACGTTAAGAGGGCCGCGGGATATACGGGCGCTGAAGCATCCTCTTTTCGTGTTGTTTAACTACAATAATTATGAAGCACGCTCGCTGCAGGAGCTGATTTAGAAACAGGAACTCTTTGTTGGAAACTGAAAAGTATGTCCTCATTCGTGACCGTAAAATGCATATGGTAAAACCCAAATAAACCTATCTCTATATCATCTTTCCCCATCCTTTTGACAGCTCATAATCGTTCGAAGTTGGAAAGAGCACAAGCAGGTCTATGACGTAATGGAACCAAACAATCCCCAACCTTCCAAATCATCTGCAAGCTTTTGAAATTTCATGAAAAGCCGGCCAATAGAGTTCAGGAATATTTCATGTTAACCCTAACGGAGAGGAATGAGTGTTTCCGAAATGCCTCAAAATAGGTTTAATTACATGTTAGAAGTACGGAAAAATGCGACGAGCCGGTCTTGATGTATCAGGGCGTGACCCATCTTGCTTGCTAAAATTATCGGAAGCTACGGTTCTAAGGCCTTAGCAATATCGCTGTTGCTACGTAGTGTGACATATGTCACCGCGCCGCGATAAATCTTTGAATCACCACGAACACTAGGTCTGTATGCGTGAAACAGAATTATAATTTCATGAGGTGCATTGATTACAACAACCCCCACTCAGTGCTGGCCGCTCTAAAAAACTGCGGCAATGTCAACTACAAAACTGCAAGACTGCAAAAATTCTAACGAGGACTTACACTTGAAGGCGCTCCAAGATCTTTGCTTAGCTTTACTTTGCATGCGGAGCTGCGGCCCTTGCCCTTGACTCTAATGAGAAAGCTCCTCGCTGCGATTCAGAGCTTTGTGTAGTTCGTAAATAGTAATATGTGGGTTACAAACAGGGAGATCCAGCTTCCTTATAGATGTTATCTATCAAACAAATAAACTAACGCCTATGCGCTCTTTATTCGTCTTTTTTTAGTTCTGTTTTCGGCCCGCGGTGTGAAAACAATATCTGCAGCGATCCAGCAATCAGTGCCATGCACTTGCGCAACAAAAACGGCAAATTACGAATTGACTCATATTGTGACGTCCAAAATTTTTCCCACGTCAGGAACGTTTTCTTCTGCTAAGTCTTCCAACAGTGGCAAAATGTCAAGCAGTTCATTATCATGTACGTCCGAGAACCATGAGGAAATGGGGATAGCATGCTGCGGGTGAAAGATGTAGGACGCCGGAGAGTTGTCAAGGATTATTAGGTCACTGAGCGGTCTACCGATCTGAGACAAGTTTTTGATGTAATTGCCGTCGTAATTGTAACAGGAGTCTCTGAAAAGGCGGTGGTGTATGCAGTGGTTTTGGTCTAGCACATCCAATAGTGGATCACCATAGCGCGACACACTCGCAGTGAACACTACAACTTCGTAGAGCTGCCCCACAAGCCTCAGAAAATCGTCAACACCCGGTCTCTTGATGACATAAACGTTGTGAACCTGGTTATCGATTTCAACTGGGATGACAAAATCAGCCGTACGCAGGAACTTGAAAGAAGAGTGCACTAGGGTCTCGTCCAGGTCAAGCACCAAGCACTTTTTGCCACTAAACTGCTCGGTCTTTACCGGCAGCAAAGTGTTAACTCCGGGCGCGTGAGCCTGGTCTGGTTGCAATGCAGCCAAGTCCACCATTTCCTCTGAAACAGCATTTTCCGGGTCGTAGTCGTAGGAAGGCGCACGCTGCATATCGCCTTCGCGGTCTTGATGTTCAGCTAGGGCGGCGTCCGAGTCATCTTCGGCGCTAGAAGATTGTTCTGCTTCGTGCACAACAGCGGTCACCTCGTGACTTGTGCTGTTACGATCCTCATCTTCATCTGCGTCCTCCTCATCTGTTTCTCCTGCTCCTCCGGCCGCTTTCCGAGCCAGTAACCCGTGGTCTTCAGCAGTTCCAGTGCTTGATTCAGTTTCGCCATTGTACACGCTTACTACTTGCTTTTCCTCCTTGTTGAGCGTATCGTCTTCCGTTTCAGCAGGCTCCTCCGTGGAGGCGTGGCCATGCTGCGCGCTGCTCACCACCTGTGCTTCAGACCGCGCCTTAGACGTTCTAATCGCTTTACTACTGCCTGTCGCTTTTGCTTCGCCCGCAGGCTTTCCATCATTTCGCGACGGCGCTGTGTTCATCTGCCGGGTTGAGTTTGACAGCGCCGTGTGTATCCTAGATTGTTGTGCTGTAAGTGGCCTCTTTCCGTTAGCTTTTTCCCGCTGGTTCCCACTCTGAGATGATGAGCAGCACAGTAACGATGATATAAATCCCATCGGCCTCGTCAAATGGCTGTCTCAGCTCCGGTTCTCGAGTCTTTCCGGTACCTTTTTGCCACGGAAAACCTTTCTTTGAGCTCATCAAAATTCGAACAGGACTTTTGTTTTTTGAGTGCATCCTTGAAGCGTTAAATTCGGTTAGTTACCCGGTTGTATGAATGGCAAAGCTGCAGAGGTCATGTGAATTTACCCACGGGGATACATATCACGTGATTTGTAGGTGTTATTATTTGAATATCACGTGATGTTTTTCATGGTATCACTTCAGATGGAAGTTGAAGAACTGCAATGAATGTCGAATTCAGCGATGGACAATAGTTTTGAGCCTAGTTCATCAAATTCAGCCTTTTCGGCACTGTATCGAAGAGATTTTGGAAACGCGATGAATTCATCAACCGTACCACGCAAAATGTTCTCAACGCCAGTGAAACCGGTGACGCAGGAGCGCTTCGCCAGTGTGAGGGAAAAAGTGGTGAGGGAATCGCCCTATTTGTACAAAAGCAAGATACTATCAAGCCCAGTCAAGGACGGAAAGCGAGTCTCCAAAAGCGTGGGCGGAACGCCTCTTGCAAGGCCTACAGTGTTCCAAAAATCCAGACCCACAAGCTCAGAATCAACTTCGAACGAAACAGAAGCTAAGGGAACAGTAGCATCTGAGAACACGGAGAGCGTCTTGGGGGGGTTCGAAAACCCCGTGCTTGCTCAATATTCATGCAGGATCGTTAACAAAGAGCTCGAGACCCGCAAAATAATTTCAAATTTACTTGCTGTGCTTGTTTGGAATCTGGCGTTGAAGTTTCTAAGCTTGTACCTCGACCATACCTTACATGGAGCTGGTTTCAGCAAGCGGGTCGCAAAATGGGTGCAAGAAACTTTAGTGTATCGTATTAATCCATATGCAGATTTCGAGCACTCAAGATGGGCGCGGCTAATCACACTTGCCAATGTTTCTCATATATTCCATCTGATTATCTTCTACAATGTTACTGTCTCATTGTGGAGGCTCCTTGTCAAATCCCAGAATGTCAAGATTGATGACCTGCACTTGAACCAGCGCCAGAAACAGCTGCTCGGCCTTTCAGATCAGACACAAACTTCCAGCGCTCTACCGCGCGTCGTGCTTGCAGCCAGTCCTCAAGAACCTTTGTCAAAGCCAACTAGCTTGGCTTCAAGCCCTCACAAAGCTTCAGCGCCGCCAGTTTTTCTATTCAAGTCGCTACAAACGCCTCTAAAATCTAAAGAACGTGCCGCCGCTGCGGAACGCGCTGGCGTAAGAAGTGAACGTGCACCCAAAATAAATGCTTTTGGTGACCTGCGATCTTCTGTTTTGAAAAAGTCGAGCCTGACGCCTTCTCATGTTAGTAGTGGACTGTTACCGACCGCAATGAATCGCACGGGCTATATTCCTAGCAGTAAATATGCATATATGCGCGACTCACCGAGCCCAAGGAAAACGATGTAGCAAAATGATTTATCGAATATAAAACAAAACTATTAATATCACCAGTAGTCAGGGAACAGGAACTTGAGTTTTTCCAAGGCATCTTTGGACATCGCAGCTGGTTTGGTCGAGATACTCATTTTAATGGAGCCTTTTAATCCGTCACCTGTTTTCATGAATTCAGGCATTTTGTTGGCCATGTCCGTAATAATTGCCGAAGCCAAAGCGTTTGCGTTTGCACCGTTGTTCTGAAGATTCCCAATAACAGTCTCAACGGTCACAGGCTCCGCTTCATCTCTCCAAGCATCGTAGTCCGTGGACATGCAAACCATCTGGTAAGGTAACTCGCATTCGCGCGCCAACTTGGCCTCAGGCAAAACGCTCATGTTAATAACGTCGCCGCCTAACATACGATACATTTTTGACTCAGCGCGAGTTGAAAACTGAGGGCCCTCCATGCACACGACGGTGGTGTCAATGTCGAAGTGAAGCTCGCAAGGCTCGTCGACACCAGGGTTCTCCAAAATACCGTGAAACTTGCTAATATACTCCGCAAATGACTTTGAAAATGGCTCGCCGAATCCAACATGCGCCACTAGGCCGATGTCATTGAAGTAGGAGGAATCGCGGACGCCTTTTGTTCTGTCAATAATCTGTTGGGGTAATACGAAGTCGCGAGGCTTGATCTGTTGTTGCAAAGACCCAACAGCACTAAATGACAAAACTGCCTTGCAACGCAAGTGTTTTAAGGCAGCCATATTCGCCCGGAATGGGACAGTTGAAGGCGAGAATTGATGGTGAAGACCATGTCTAGAAATGAAAGCGACATGAAAATGCTCCTCAGAGTCACCAGTGATTTTGGAAATGGTGATTGGAGAAGAAGTTTGACCCCAAGGTGTTTTCACGGGAGGTAGAACTGCGATGGCCTCGAGGCAGTCCAACTGGTAGAGGCCTGTTCCGCCAATGATTCCGAGATCAATAGGGCCGTTAAAAGTCTTGGGTAGCTCAGAAGCGTTAACCATCTTGCGGAAGTGACGAAAGCTGCTCTTCAAAGAAGCCAAAGCTGCGTATTTTCTCAGTTGTTTTTGGTGAAAAGATGGCTTCAGATATTGAAAGTCTTCAATTTTTCTTCTTACGTAACTGGCAGAAACAAAGGCTAACTTTTGTTCTCTATTTACAGTTGTTGTGGGCACCAGAACTATTTACAAGTTTTCGAATTTCTTATGTTGGCTTAGACGGAGAACCCATATCCTTGCATGCACTTTTTGTACTTGGCGATTAGCTCGTCGCACTTGCCAGATTCTTGGCCGTTGAAAAGGAGACAAGCGTCCCTCTCTTCCTTCTCAGGTTTACAAACGCAGCAGGGCTTTGGCTTATCCTCTTGGGGCTGCTTTGATTCGGTTGGGCTGGTCATCTCTATTAAATTAGTTCTTTGCCTACGGAGAGTTGATGGTTTCAACATCTAGAAGCTCAATAAAGGAGCGATGTAGTTTTTGATAAAATTATGTGCGGGTAATGTCTCAAGAACAAAAGATTCAATGATATCGAAGAACAAAGGAGGATAATGGTGTGGCAGCGACTGGCCTCCGACGCCTAGTTCAAGTATTAATAAGCTCTTGCGATGTTGAAATTCATAGACAGTAACTCCTTAAGATTTCAAGCACCTTTGCTACCAAAACGGCCGCAGTCGCCTCGCCTCGTGATTCAGTGTAAGAGAGAGCGCGCCCTCAAGAGAATGACATTTATTTCGCTAATGCGGTGATAACGCAGAAATTACGATGGAAGTGCTACGAAAGTTCCAGGTTTGCGAAGAATACTACTAAACAACCTGCGGTGTCGCCGTGAATCTAACTGCGATTAGGGGAATAGCCCGACCTCTTAGGAATGTCGCGTTGAGTGCGGCGTTCGAAATCAACATCCCGATCCGTTTTCTAGCTTTTCTGATTTGAGGAATCCTGTTTTCCGCGCATTTCTGACGCAAAGAGGGTCTCTCCTTAAGAGAAGAGGCATCCGCGGCCTGCACGGTCTGTATAAAAATAACCAAAGATGTTAGCATTGGGCTCGCCTTCTGCGTATGCGGGAACGGGCTTGTTCTCGGATACTTTCCCCTTTCCCCCATCAAATTCTTGAGAATTGACAAGCAAGCAGCATCAGGATAGGCTTCGATGTCGCTTTAATCCGCGACATACTTTTGAGGAGCCTACATCCCTTGCGCACCTCTTAAAACTAAGACCACCGGCGACTTAGAAATTGAAGGAAAAAGAGAGAGTTAGCGCTTAAGACGCCAGGATGCCGCTAAATTTGGACCACGGAGGTCTGGTGAGTGTGCAATAGCACTCTCGCGATGCCGCCCTGCGAGTTTCGACTTCCCAGCGGCGATAATGCAACAGCCCTTTACCGCTTCTAGCTTATGGTCAAGTGAGAATCTGAGTTGTCACATCAGCGACTTGTTAAAGCTGCAACATCTCTCGGGCTTCAGCGTGCTCCTAAAGGGACGTGACCACGTTCCGATAATCGCAGCTTGGGCATGACGCACTTCCGAGAGACACGCTTACAATCTAAGGGGCAGGCCTCTATTTATTTCAGGGAAAGGGCTATGTAGGGCCGCATTTCAAGAAATAGCAGTGAAAAGTCGGACCTATCGCGCTTAAGCCATCATCAGTCATTAGAGAGTTCCATCATTGCATCTCCAACAAAGACCGGAAGTCCTTCGCACCTGGTGTTTAGAGGTTGTCCCCCATTTAGCATGGAGCCGCCGAGATTTATCGTTTGATACGATTTATGGACATGCCTAGCCGCCAAGTTCTACACTGCGCGCATACCTATCAGACCACGGGAAATGCAAGCTGATGATCATCGTAACGGGTGAAATTCCCGTTGCCGCGTTAAATCTATAACTGAACGTGCTTCAAGAGGCAGCACCGTTCTCTCTCATTACTGCTTACCACCAGTCTTCTTCTGCATCCCTAATGGCCAGGCTCACAGACGTGATCTGGGCTAAGCTTCCTCAGTTAAGGCAACCGATCTTTACAGCATCATGGAACCTGCCAATAACATCGAGTGCCTTTACTGCTAACGTCATCACTGTCTTTAACTCCGACGACCTTCTCTGTGCGACATTGATTCTCACCAAATCTCACACGACTCTCTTTTCGTCATTTTAACTGCGTAATTGTATGAGCTAGCGCAAAAAATAAGGCAAAAATTGATCAATGCCAACGAAATTGATGCGAAGGTGCTATCATGCGGCACGTAGGGGACAAATTTGTATTTACACATGATAATGTATATTGCCGTTGGATTAGGACTTTTTACCTTAAAGCCCAAGACAAATTCACAGCTCGCAGACTTAGTGAATCATTTCAGAGGCATCCGCGGTTGGGCTTGAACTGATCTCAGTGGTTTTCACAAGTTGAAATGAGCGAGCAAACCCGTCGACGTGCCAATTCGCTAGAGGCGGAGAAGAGCTTCCAAGTGCCGGAGGACGCGGCCGAGGCAGGCGCCAGCGGGGGTTTACACGGTAGACCACATTTCCGGAAACAGTATTCAGTTGGGGGCTTTGGTCCAACGTTTAGCGGCGGCGCGAGCGGCGCGAGCGGCGGAATTGCGGGCGCTGGGAGCGCCAGCGCACAGGGACATGGCGCGCGCGGGCGCGCTGCCAAGGCGCTGGGCAAGGGTCGCTATAAAGGTTTCCACAACCCAGTAGCACTACACTCGCCAGACGACCCGATTCCGCCCTATGCGCACCCGATCAAGCCCCGTATCCCAGGGCTGAATCGCACTATAAGCGGCAACTCGCTTTTCTCTTCGTCGCAGGCAGCACGGGACCCACAACAGCTGCAGCACCAACAGCAGCAGCAGCAACGGAAAGGTTCTCGTGCCGGGTCGTTGTTCAAGCGGCTGACAGGTATGAAGATGACTAACGCAAGTGCCTCGGAGCCTTCGGATCAGGAGTCCGCCGCAGCGAATCCCACGGCAGGTCCTGCGGGTATTCGGCGTAAAATGAGTACACTTATTCACGGGGGGAGCGGTGCGGGGTCCGGCCAGGCCCAAGACGCTGGCCACGTCTCAGGCTCCGACCTCAACAGCAAAACGAGTAAAAGTGGTTTTTTGAATACCCCGTCATCCACGAACAGTAGGCGCGGGTCGGCTGCTAGCATCATAACATCCCCGAGCGGCAACAATTCACCAAAGATCAGCCATATCAGTAATAGTAATGTCAATAACGCACTCAGTGCCACAAGCGCTAGCGCTAGCGCAAATGACAGCGGCAACCAGGTTTCTGACTCCTCCGAGAGTCCGGGCCGCAATGCCCTTAACAGAAGCACTAGCTACTTTCTGCTGGACACAGACTTGAACAATCTTTCTGATATCACGAATATTTCAGACAAAAAGCCTAAAGAAAAAGCCAAGCTTCCCCCCAAATCCAGGTCTCAGACCCCAGTAGCAAAAGTTCAACCTCAGGATATTGGAAAGGCGCCCCTGGTTGATACTGAAACGAGTGCGCCCCACGAGGCAGCGCACTCAAAGGTCCAATGGATCGCCCCCGAGAGTTGGGACATAGATGAAGAAGTTGGAAAGCCACTGCCGGGCAAAAAAAACAAGCGGAGAGTTCACCGCCATCACACAAGCAACACGACTTCAAAAATCGACCGAGAGAGAGCTGGCGGTGCCACCAAAAAGCCTGGCCGACCTAAGCAAAAGGAAAACACTCCAAAACTTGGATCGCTGAAAGAGGTTACTGACCAAGAGCACAATCACTTGAGTACTACTGCCCAAGAAGATACTAAAGAATCTTCAGGGTCGGCAGCTAGCATAAGCAGTGCTGCAAGTAGATCTCAAGAGTTTAGTGAGGCCGCATCTTCGACTAGTGACTATGAAGACGATTACGGTGATGAAAGTCATTGGCGCGCAGGTTCTTTAGACTCTTTGCAGACATACGATTCAGATCAAGCTAAGAACGATGAAGCATTCGATAGAGTGGGTTATGAGCTTGACAAGTACTACAACGACTTTAGCGACATAGATCCCACGAGACGATACGCAATCAGAGTTTTCAACACCGATGAAACCTTCACTACCCTATCACTGACGCCTAATACCACCGTACAGGAGATGATACCTCAGTTAAAGCGTAAATTTAACATTGGCCAGGGCAACTACCAAGTCTCCCTAAAAGTTGCCAAAATTTTGAAAGTCCTTAGACCGACTGCGCGTCCGATTCTCATCCAACGGAAGCTTTTACTACTCAACGGTTATCAGAAAGGAGACCCTCTGCACATTTTAGGTATTGAGGACTTGAGCTATGTCTTCAATTTCATTTTCCACCCTGTTGCCACTTCTCATTTGAGCTACGAGGAGGAACAGAGACTAACCAGAGGAGATTTCATTCATGTTGATTTACGAAGTATGAATCTGACAACCCCACCAATCATATTTTACCAGTATACTCCTAATATTGAGAGCCTTGATGTTTCAAACAACGCAAACATCTTTCTGCCTCTTGATTTTATTGAAAGTGCTTCGAAGCTGTCAAGTTTAAGAATGGTCAATATCAGGGCTTCAAGATTTCCCCCCAACATCACAGAAGCTCATGTTCTAGTTTCGCTTGACTTGGAGAGGAATTTCATTGAGCGAATCCCGCCTTCAATATCCAACCTTAGTGAGCTCACTATCCTGAACTTACAGTGCAATGAATTAGATAGGCTTCCTACAGGATTCACTGAACTAAAAAACTTGCGACTACTAGATATTTCCTCGAACAACTTCGCACAATATCCCGAGGTCATAAACCATTGCACTAATTTACTTCAAGTCGACCTCTCATACAATAAAATTCAAACCTTGCCTGATTCCATCAACCGGTTGACTAAACTAGCAAAAATGAACTTGTCGAACAACAAACTCACGAATATCGGGAGCTTATCTGGAATGGTTAACTTGCGAACCTTAAATTTGAAGGACAACCGTATCACATCTCTTAAGTTAGAGAATTCTAATTTGCAGAACCTATCCATCTCGAATAACCGTATTAGCGTCTTTGATGACAAGTTGCCCAAACTTAAATCATTGGAAATTCATGAGAACCCTATTACTTCAATTTCTTATGACGGGGAATATCTCGTTAACATAGTGACGCTTTCGCTCAACAAGGCAAAACTTGCCAGTCTGCCTCCAGAATTGTTATGCAAGCTACCTCGTTTGGAAAAACTTGAGCTGAATGGAAACAACTTGACCCAGATTCCTCCAGAAATCAGTAAGTTGACAAAGTTGGTCTACCTTTCAGCAGCGCGAAACAAGCTTGAAAGCATATCAGAAGATATAACAGAGCTCAGGAATCTGAAGACTCTTGATATTCATTCCAATAACCTCAGTAATCTGGTAAAAGGGCTAGGCAAAATGGAACTGATCAATTTCAACGTCTCTTCGAACTTGTTGGGCAATACCATGGATATTCAAGAAGTCTTCTTGAACAGACGTGACTCCGTGTTGGCGAAAAGTTTAAGGTTTCTGAGTATGGCGGATAATAACCTAGGAGATCAATTTTGGACGCTTTTCAACATGTATGAGAATCTGAAAACCTTGAATCTTTCATATAATAATCTCAGTGACCTCTCCAATTTCAAGCTAGAAAACTTGACTGAACTTTATCTGTCTGGAAACAAATTTATTACATTGCAGGGTGATACTGTTCTTAGGTGGAAGTCCCTAAAAGTGCTTATGTTAAATGGCAACAACCTGCTTTCTCTGCCATCTGAATTATCTCAACTCACCCAGCTTAACGTACTGGATGTCGGTTCAAATCAGCTCAAGTACAACATCTCGAACTATCACTACGATTGGAACTGGAACAATAATAAAAATCTGAAGTATCTTAACTTCTCGGGCAACAAAAGGTTTGAAATCAAGTCTACAGCCGCACTAGATTCTGAGTCCAAAGCTGACTTGTCTGATTTGACAATATTGAAGGAGCTAAGAATTTTGGGGTTGATGGATGTCACCTTGAAAACGTCAAAGGTTCCTGACGAGGGGGTCAATATGCGTCTTAGAACAACAGCATCTGTATTGAATGGTATGAAATATGGTGTGGCAGACACATTGGGACTTAAAGATTCGGTAACATCCAGGGATGTTACATTCGAGAGATTTAGGGGCAAAGAGGACGAGTGTTTGGTCTGTCTTTTCGACGGGAAAAATGAAAATGTCAGTACCGGGCATAACATATCCAAAATCATTAGGGACATATACCACAAAATCTTGATTCGCCAACTGGAGAAGTACGGAGATACCGCCGAGGGAATCAAGAATGCTCTGCGTTTCAGTTTCTTGCAGTTGAACAAAGAGATTAACAGCACACTAAATTCAGTTGACAATGAGGCAACTAGTGAGGATTTTTCGTCCGCAGACCTACTGAGTGGCTCTTCAGCTACTGTGTTGTATATGAAGGGTAAAAGGCTATACACTGCAAACATTGGAGATACGATGGCCATTTTGTCCAAGAACAATGGTGACGTTGTGCCACTCACGAAGCTCCACGTTCCATCAAAACGAGAGGAGTATGAAAGAATACGTATATCCGGTGGTTATGTGAACAATTACAAACTTGACGGCGTATCTGACGTTTCAAGAGCAGTTGGGTTTTTCGACTTACTACCTCACATTCATGCATCGCCCGACTTGTCGGAGTTTAATTTAACTACCACCGATGACTTAGTGATTATCGCGACTGCCAAGCTGTGGGACTATCTAGATTACCAGACGGCCTGTGACATTTGCAGAGAAAATAAGGTTGAGCCCATGTTAGCAGCAGAAAAGCTGAAAGACTACGCAATATCATTTGGGTGTGCAGCAAATATGACTATTTTATGCATATCTCTGGATAAATCCTCATCAAATCAAAATAACTTTATGCTGAACAAAAACGATCTAATTTCTCGGAGAAGCACCTTTGAAGATTCAACATTAAGAAGGCTACAACCAGAAATTTCTCCTCCTACTGGTAACCTAGCCATGGTCTTCACGGATATCAAAAACTCCACTTTTCTTTGGGAATCGTTTCCTAACGCAATGAGGAGTGCGATAAAGACTCATAACGACATCATGAGACGCAACCTCCGCATTTTCGGAGGCTATGAGGTAAAAACTGAAGGTGATGCTTTTATGGTAGCATTTCCAACCCCCATCAGCGCCCTTGTTTGGTGTATGAGTGTTCAGCTGAAGCTGCTAGAGGCAGAGTGGCCAGAAGAAATCACTTCTATTCAAGGTGGTTGTTTGATAACCGACAATGAGGATCGCAAAATATACCTGGGTTTGAGTGTTAGGATGGGAATCCATTGGGGCTGCCCAGTGCCAGAACTTGATGTTGTCACGCAACGTATGGATTATTTAGGACCTGTGGTGAACAAAGCATCAAGGGTTTCAGGAATCGCTGACGGTGGCCAAATCACTCTCAGCAGTGACTTTTGCTCTGAGTTCAATAAAATACTGGGTCTTCACGAGCGTGTGGTCAAAGAGAACGCGCCGCTGAAGGAGGTTTATGGGGAAGAGTTTGTTGGTGAAATCATGGAAAGGGAGGTTCATCTTTTAGAAAGCATCGGATGGGAGTTCCGAGAGCTTGGAGAGAAAAAGTTAAAGGGACTAGAGACCAAAGAATTCATCACCATAGCATATCCAAAGGCACTAGAAGCTCGCCACGGTTTTACTACAAGGGACGCCGAGACTAGTCTTGTTGATGAGGAAACTCTGTTCCAATTAAGAGCTGTTTCTACCAAGTTGGAAAGCCTTGTGTCTGTCCTGAATGGTGTTATGCTTGAAAAGAAGGAGTATAGCGAAGCTGGCAGCTATGTGAACTTAGACAAAAAGCAAATTTCCGCCGTTTCACATTCAACCACAGAAGGAGACCGCATAGCTTTGTTAGACCACATTATAACAAGGTTGGAGTCTATTGTAGCAACCCTACAGATACGGCAGAGGGTTGAGGGGGCCCTCGAGCCACCAAAGATAGGAGATGCAGGCGGGGAAAGATCAATTTTCGAGATCGTGGACCAGCTCCTCCTGGAGACAGGACGTCTGACGGATAGTAGAAAGTAGTATAAACGGTTACTTACGAAGCTCAGGTCATAGGTCATCTATGGAGAAAAATTTAGCAGTACTGTGCGTAAAAGGATCGCATTTCTGCAGCAAAAAAGCTAGAGTACTTTTAGATTGGATTTATGCGGCTATTGCACCTAAATGTCTAGGGTTAGTAACGTGGAAGACCTTGAGGGCCAAGATATTATTGAAGACCACAGTTCAGCATTTAATGAAACTCGCGTCTTTTTGGACCGTCTTATTAAGTTCTTTCGGTAATATACTTCTGTAAGAGAATAGCAATCTGCGGAATCCAAGGTTTACTACCTTTTGTTGTGAAAATTTAAGGGCCCTATTCTGGAATAGTTTAGAGACTGTTATGCCCAACTATGTAAACATCAAAACCAAACAGGAGTTTTGGGAGTTTCCGCGCTAATGGGCGTAGCTCTTCATCCCGGATACATGGGCCACGGACGATCAACAGTTTCTTGGGACATCAAGAGGCTTAGGTTCTAAGTGCGGCTATCGCACACGGCTCTATCGGCTTACGCCAAAGAGAAAACAACAAGAATATTAGATACATTTAAAAGGTGGTTACCACAATTGATTTAGGTCTTTTCCAATAGAAAACTTTTTATGCAGTTAATTTCTGTTATCCACTCGTGACTGCTTAACTTCGGCGGCTATTTGCGAAACACAATCACAGTCTTGAGTACAGTGTCTTGACAGCTTAAATTTCAGCCCACACTATTGTAAGTTTTAGCTTTATTCTTAGTTGACAACCCATAGGGAGCTCTTAACATCCACCACGACTCAAAGTGTCGAATCCTACATATTCGCAAGTCGCCAAAGAATATTACACGGGCCACTTCAATGATTCCAGACCTACAACCAGTGCACAAACAATTTTTGTATTACGCCAAAGCCCGCGCGGAATAGGTTAAGCGGCCTACGGATAAGCATACAAGAGCACGTCATTTTCCAGCCACTTCTAGCAGAAGGATGAAGGATGATGTTAAAAGCCGACGCTATACAGAAACAAATTACGGATGCCTTGAAGGCCAAACTTAAGGAAGAATTTTAGTACCTTTTCACAAGAGCGCAGAGATTCAAGGCACTCGTCTAAAACAGGGATACGCCTGGAACTTCCTAAATGCATGTGTGCATCATCCCTAATGACGAGCCTTTCTTCGAATCTGTTTCATAGACCACCCAAGCGGCTACCAAAGAGCCCAAACCCGACCGTGCGCAGACGGACCAGCAATTGTCAGTTAACAATAAAAAAATAGGAGATGTCCCTGTAAGAACGAAAGGCACAGCAAGCCCATCCTATGGCCATGGAGAGTGAAATAATGATCGGTTCTGGTCTTAGATGCAACATTGAGGAATAGCGCTGGGGTCAGAGTTTTACTCAAACTGTAACACTACTGGCCCGCTCACCCCCATAGGAACTATTCCAAAAACGAAAATGCGATTTCTGCTTAGCCCTATTGGATTTGAAATTGTGCAAGCCTCGTTCGCGGGATGTTAAAAAGAGCCAGCGTCAACTTGACAAAACCGGAGGCAGATTTTACTCTGATTCAGCTACCGCAGTGAATTAAATCCACGTCAGAAACCGCACGGATACTAAAACTTTTTACGTCCTTTTCCCCTTCACGGAAATACTTTTGAGGGTGACAGGAGATTAAGATCTCAAATTCTAAAAGCCGACTGCGTTCCTATGAGCGGCCCTCGAATTCATTGCCCCAAATGTACGCAAGAAGGCACGTGCTACTCTGCTGCGTTGTAGCAAAGCTGTTCGCGAAAGAACTCAAACATGGACATCATGCCGAAGTGTGTGCTGTGAACTTGAAATCCCCACAATGTGAAGATTCAAAAAAACATTTCACTCAACATGTTCAGTTCTCCTTCCCGATTTTTGGAGATGCAGGCGGTTGTTTGGCAGTTCATGCGGGGGTGGCCTGATATTCAGCTTTTTGTATTTCGCAAGCAATGTTATATAGGTTTCTGGGCTTCCAAATCTTTCATTTCAACTTGGCCCTCTGGGTTAGGCTGCGAACTTACTAACCCATCAAAAAAAGTGTCTCTCAGTTCGCTCCACCTGGTGGTCCATGTTCCAAGAAACACTAAAATCGCTGAGGACAAGAGTTGAACCACAAACCAAGAGAGTGACGGCCATCTGCCCGTGTTGATCCACACCACAAGCAAGTTGACTGCATGAATAGTAATGCCAAAATCCCATGCCAGTTTGCTCCTACCAACAATTACCGTCAGGAAGAGAACGCATATCAGTGAATCAAGTAGCCAAAGAAGTGACAACACGATGCCGAGCGAATTTGAGAAATCAATGAATTCCCATGTAAAGAGCCATTTTGTTATCGAGACATCATAGCCACCCAGCCTTGCCCATCCATAAAATAATATGTAGGCGGTGCAGTAATAAAAGAGCTGGAGCAGAATAATCTGCAATGCTATCTTGATGGGCGAAAGGGAGTCTTGTCTGAATATCTGAGTAGGCCTCAGCTCTTGGGGAATCCTCAGGTAGCGCCTGATCGTGACCATCTTTGTAGCTGAGCACACCTATCAGCCAGCTAACAAGTAGTATTCTTACTGAAACATTTGACATGTTCGACCCTAGCGTGTCCTAAAAGCATTGATCATTATTGACGTTTTTCTTTACATGTTGAAAAAATTTCAGACCTAATCCGTAATGAGATGAGATGAGATGAGATGAGCTTCACAAGCTGGAGCAAGTACTACATCTCAGCACCATAGTCTTCCCATCAATGGATAAGCAAAAGTTCAAAGATTTTGAGGATTTTGTTCCTACTATAAGCGATAGCGAAAATGAGGTTCCGGACCTAGACGGATCGGAGGATGAAACTCTGCATCCCGAGACTAGCACCAAAACCAAATCAAAAAAGAAGAAGGCCAACAATAGCAATCCTAATGAAGACATCCATGAAGATTTGAACCCTAGCTTTCGATTCGATCTGGATGGCGCGGAAGTTTCTTCTGGGTTTGAGGGCTGGAATTTCGATGGTGACAAGAAATTAGAAACAAATCCAGACGTTGATTTGGACGGAATCATTAGAAGGAAAGGTGGGCTGATTCAAATGGCTGGAACTGGGGACAGTGAAAGCGATGGCTCTGAGAAAGAGTCAGAAAGTGAGGGCGAGTTGGCTTTGGATGGCTTCGGTATGGGCGCTGACGAAAAGAGTTCGAAGTGCCAAAGTGCAACACATGAAGGGGATGCCACAGATTCTGAAGGCGATGAAAGCGGCGTAGACGAAGATAGTGGTGTTGAGTCCGACAAGCAAACTGAAGGGCAGGAGGCTCTGATGACTGCGGGAAATGGATCTGTAAGTGACATTGAAGACGATTCTGAAGAAGCAAAGGCAGAATTTTATGCGCTAGAAGAAGAAAGCACCGAGGCAAAGAAAACAGTACACACAAACTTCAACTCCTTGTCACTGTCACGTCCAGTTTTGAAAGGGCTAGGGGCGCTGAACTATGTGAAGCCCTCGCCAATTCAAAGTGCTACTATTCCCATAGCTCTACTAGGAAAAGACATCATTGCTGGTGCTGTGACTGGTTCTGGTAAGACTGCAGCCTACATGATTCCCATTATCGAACGTCTTCTGTACAAACCTGCACAAATCGCTTCTACACGCGTTATTGTATTAACACCAACTCGTGAACTGGCTATTCAAGTATCTGACGTGGGCGCCAAACTTGCCAAGTTTGTCAACGGTATCAGTTTTGGCCTTGCTGTGGGTGGCTTGAACTTGAGGCAACAGGAACAAACATTGAGATCCAGGCCTGACATAGTCATTGCTACACCGGGTAGATTGATCGATCACATCCGGAATTCTGCGAGTTTTAACGTTGATTCTGTCGAGATTCTAGTTATTGATGAAGCTGATCGTATGCTCGAAGAGGGATTTCAAGATGAGCTGAATGAAATCATGTCATTGATCCCTAGCAAAAGACAAACATTGTTATTCTCTGCCACAATGAACTCAAAAATCAACCAACTTATATCTCTATCCCTGAAGAAACCAGTAAAGATCATGATCGATCCCCCTAGACAGGCAGCTGCAAAGCTTACCCAGGAATTTGTTCGTGTTCGTAAGAGAGATGAACTGAAACCTGCTTTACTCTTTCATCTCATTAGAAAGCTTGACGATTTGTCACAAAAAAGGGTTGTTGTGTTTGTTGCGAGAAAGGAAGTGGCGCATAAGCTTAGAATTATTCTGGGACTGCTGGGCATGAAAGTCGCAGAGCTTCATGGATCTTTATCTCAAGAACAGCGTTTGCAGGCTGTGAATGGGTTCAAGTCGCTCCAAGTCCCTGTCCTAATTTGCACGGATTTAGCATCCAGAGGTTTGGATATTCCAAAAATTGAATTTGTTATAAATTATGATATGCCAAAGACATACGACATCTATCTTCACAGAGTGGGCCGTACTGCTAGAGCTGGTCGAGAGGGGCGTTCTATTTCATTTGTGGGAGAGTCATCACAAGACAGAAATGTAGTTAAAAATGCCATAAAATCCGCTGAAGAGAACAAAAAACAGGATACGGTAGTGGGCAGAATGGTTGATTGGGCTAAAGTTGAAGAGATCAACAAACTGACCACTAACAAGGATGATGTCATAGCAGAGATTTTGGAGGAAGAAAAGCAAGAGAAAGAAATTCTGAGAGCAGAGATGGAAGTTCGTAAAGGCGAGAATATGCTGAAACATAAAGACGAAATCAGTGCTAGGCCAAGGAGGACGTGGTTTCAGACTGAGGGGGAAAAGAAAAACTCCAAAGTCATCCAAGCTTTGTCGAAGGGCAAGAAGACTGTGAATAGCAAGAAAAGGAAGAGAATCGAGGCCACTGAAGATCGCTCGCGTTCATACAAAAAGACTCAGAAAGATCGTGGCTCCGACCAACAGAGAACTTATGCGAAACAGAAGGCTAAGAAGGAGATGAAGAAGAAAAAGCAAGCCAGAAAGTAAGATTACATAATATATCAGTAGACGCTGTTGTGGTGAGTTTGGTATCCTAGAAAGGTGTTTATATAGACAGCTAATCGTAATGAAAATCTGTGGCAACTGACTGCAGCGTTTCGAGATCGTAATACATCTCCTCGGCTTCCGAATCTTGGTCACTGTGCTCAAGTTTTGTTTGATCATCGAGTCCGATAATCTGCACATTCTTCCTCAAATCCACAAGGGTGGATATTTGAGACTTTATATCATCAGAGAGTGCAGGTTTTTTCCCCAGCGCTGAAGCAACTATGAGTTGTAGACCATCTAGCCAAATATATGACGCCTCTTTGGTGTCAAGGAAAAAGCGCAGAAGCTTGGCTGCATCCTTATCCAGCAGATGGATTTCTGTGTAAACCGCTTTGTTCAAGATATTTATCAGTTTTGCATTCTCTGGCACTTTGTTTTCTGACTGAACTCTCCAGTGCTGGAATTTGTTAATACGCCGCAGAGGAATGACAATAGTCTTGGATTTTGATGCAGGGGTGTCGCTGGAGCTTATTATTTCATTTCCTTGGACTGAGGGATTCTCTTCGCTTCGGATCCTGAATTCTCTAGCCAAAAGGTTCATTTGGTTATCGCATAAAACCAAAAAATAGACCTTTGGCTGTTTAACATTGTTATCAAGTGGATTCTCGCTGTAGACCCAAGCTCCCTTCTGCAGCTGTAAAAGGCGCTGGTGACGGACGTATTCGAGAACCTGATTGGAAAGCATAGAATCGAACTGAGAAATTTGTTTTTCCCATTTCTTGTAGTGTGAAGCTCTTATTTGCTTCAATTGCAATTTTCTAAGGTCTTCATACGTCAGCGAACGAATGTTTACCAGGCACGCCCCAACGTCTGGTTCTTTAGCGCCGAGAAACGAGTCCCTTTGAAAAAAGGCAACCTTAAAAGTTTCAAGAACTGACCTGAGGTCATCGAAACTCTGTGCATTAGATTCGATCCAGAGCTCCATGAGCTTGTCCACGAGGCTAAATATGAGAATATCCTTATTCAAAAAGCATTGCAGAATGAAAACCGTTGGTTCTTCAGCACGAAAACTGCTGCTAAAACAGTGAGTTAGTTGGTCTGACAGCCACGATAATGCTTTAACAATGGGGAATGCATCATCCTCAAAAAGAAGGCGCTCCAGGAATTTCTTCCTAAAAGATAGATTGCTATCCGTCGCAAAGGTAATTAGGTCTATTGCGTTTAACAAGGAAAGCTCGGAAATTTGCTTGCCTCCCTCGTCCACAGAAGGAAAACTGTTTTCATTATCCCACTCATTAACCTTAAACTGTTTGCTCAATAAATCAAGCATCTTTCTCATCAAGTGGCTAGGTAGCTTATCGATTCCACGACCATACATTTCCTGGTCCACTTCTACGAGTTTTAAGGCGGTTCTGTGCGCCATATGCTCGACTTTGTTATCATGTTGAGGTCCAGTTTCTAAAACGGCAGTAAGAAGGGTAAAAAAACCGCCGGTCCTCAAAGCCAGACATGTGTCACATAACATGGCACTTGTCAACTGGGGCTCGTACTGGTCCAAGAGTAAAAGGCATTCCAAAAATGAGCCCACTGTTGATATAACTTCAATTTCGAGTTGTGCGTCACAGTGAGGCCACATAAACTGCGTCAACACGGTGTTAATTATAAAATTAGAGTTCACAGCAGCACAAAAGTGTTTCAAGCTCCCATTTTGCTCGGCTTTGCTTGTCAAGATTGACGCACCTTTTCTCACAATGAAATCCGCAGCCTTTATCACCTCCTCATCCTTGGGCAGCTTTTCCACAGCCGTAAAAACAAAAGCCCATCTCTCGGGTCTGGCGATCAAACAATCCTCGAAAACGCTGTTTTCGGCCGTCGACAAGGTGCGATGAAGCGTTACAAGAGCAGTCTTATCAGTTGTCTTGCTGAGTAGGTTCAAAAGCTGTTCGGCGTAATCTCTAGGAGACCCGAAAGATTGTGTTGTAAACGAATCTGACATCTCTCACCCTCGCCTCCTTTAGTATCCGTAATGGTTCTGAATGGTAAAAGAGATAGCCTTCTGAATACGCGGTTGTCCGAGTTTTTCTTTTCTTAATGCCCATTTCTTGACCGTTCGTTTTCATAAAATCTCAATTTTAATGTGACCCTCGAAGGATTCGAATAGAAGATTTTTGATTGAGTGGATTGAATTTTTGAATCTGAAATTCTTCTGGTGGAGAAAGTACATCCCTGCAACTTATGAGCGGTTAAAATCGTGAATGAAGTCTCCCAACGAAACTAGCTTTACTAATCACACCCTTGAAAATGCATCAACTTTCGGGGCTGATCTCTCTATTGAATCCAATGAGTCCCTTGTATCGCTCGATGAATACTTGAGCAACACTTTACCTCTACATTTACAACAGCTTTTCCTAGAAAACTTGCAAAAAAGGCAACAAGGGATTCTTGAAAGCGCATCTGATTCAATAATTGAGGCAGTTCGAGACTCGTCTCAACAGAAGTTTCAAAATGGGCTCCATCTGTCGCTTGATTCAGGGGTTGGCTCAAAAGGCTCAGTGTTCTCTGCATGGTCATTTGCGCAAGGACTTGTCATAGGACAATTAAGTGTAATAGTGGTGCTCATTTTTTTCATCAAGTTCTTTATTTTCAGTGAAGGCCCCATAAAGACGGAAGGTCCTAAAGGAGGGAAGTCAGGTCCAAAAAGAGACTCTGCATACGTTTCGCCCTTACTATCAACCTCAACCTCTCATTTTTTGTCATCCATCATAAAAAGAGGAGAAAGTGATGGTGCTGATTCCTCCGAAAACACTGATACCGACCGCAAGTTTTCGCAAATCAACACAATTTTAGAGAAAACATATTACAATGTTGAGACACATTCCCCAGAGACTTTGGATTGGTTCAACGTCTTAATCGGACAAACTATTCAACAATTTCGTGAAGAAGCCTTGCAGAAAGACAACATTGTTCATTCGCTCAATAATTTTATTGCAAGGAAGTCTGGAGAGCTGCCTCAATATCTCGACACAATCAAGATAACAGAACTTGACATTGGCGAAGATTTCCCTATTCTATCCAACTGTCGCATCCAATATTCGCCAAATTCTAACAAGCAGAGACTCGAGGCTAAAATAGATATTGATCTCAGTGACCGGCTTGCACTAGGCATTGAGACCAAGCTATTGGTCAACTATCCAAAACCGTTTACAGCCGCTCTTCCCATCCAGCTCACCGTTTCGATTGTGCGTTTTCAGGCATGTTTGACCGTCTCTTTGACGACTGCAGAGGAATTTGTTCCCACTTCAGAAAACGAAGCATCGTATGGTTCGGAAAATGGTGGCTACTTTTTGATGTTTTCTTTTTCACCTGAATACCGCATGGAATTCGATGTCAAATCTCTTATAGGTGCCAGATCGAAATTGCAAGATATACCTAAGATTGGCAGCTTAATAGAATCTCAGATCAAAAAGTGGTTCGTTGAGCGGTGCGTTGAGCCACGATTCCAATTCATAAAACTACCAAGCTTATGGCCAAGAAGCAAAAACACGAGAGAGGAAAAGACAGAGAATGATGACATTTCAATGAAATCTACTGATTTGTAGAAAGGCTATTTTAAAGTGGGGTGTGCTACAAAAAATTGAGGCTGCCAGTGGCACCATCAAAAAAACACCCCTCATTGCGGCAGAAGATATCAAACTTTTCGTTCATCAAATGGCACTGGTCATTCGAAGCCCCAGATGAATCTTGTGGAATCCAGAGGCACTTTTCCTTCACAAAAAAGGGGAACAGGTCTTTTCTTGGGTGCTCGGTGAGCAGTGATTCTTCATCTTCCTTTAACGGTAAAAAGTTGATGTACTTGTCATAGAATTTCGAAATTTTGAAATGAGCTAGAATTGTGAAGATAAAAACCAATGCCATACAAATCACTAGCACGTACCGATTTGAAAGCGCAAATAGCCCTATCATGCAAATTTCGAGGCAGTAAATTCCTGCATATGACTGCATCAGTGCTTGAGGATAAAGTTTCCCGAAAGTTTCAGACTTACCTCGGCTGTGTTGCTGATGATTCAGGCGGCACTTGAATGAAAACTGGACGATAAGAAACGTAACTGTGGCGAAAATGAGTACTAACGGCGCAATCACACTGTAAACGATGCCAATACTGGCAATAGTTGAAAATAAGGGATATACTGAGCCCCACATGTTTTCAGAGACTACCTCCATTCTTTTCCGAACTTTTCTGGGGGTTCTGATGCACCAACGGTAGTAAAATAACTCAAAGAGAAGCTCTTTCACCTGCAGTAGATTTCCACCGAAGTAAGCCAACCCTCTGATAAAAATAAATGAATAAAAAAAGTTGGAACTTTTTGGCAAGTTGGCTGCTAGCAGATCTGGAAGGCTAGTAGGATTGTTTATTAGTTTTTCAAATATAACCGATATTCCGGAGGAGACAGTTACAACGAGGAAAATGTGAACAAAAAAAAAAACGAACAGCCACCTTTGCACATCCAACTCAATTTCAGCACCAGTCCTGTTCACCTTTAGTATGCTAAGCCATCGAAAAATAAAAGGAACAATGTCAATGAGAAAAATAAGGAAAAGAATAGGAACCAAGCTTGACAAAACGCTGCTAAAAAAGGCGTTATCAGAATCCAACCAAGTAAAAAAGGGCACCAGTATTTTCATGTTGGGGACTTGGGATATCAAGCCGACGAATGCTACCGGCAGAACCCAACCGAGAATGACTAAAACTGCGATGAGATCAGCGAAAATGATGCGAACCACTTTCAGCCACCTGCTTGACTGTATTACGTTACTCCATATCATGTCAATTGGGTTTGGTCCTATTATCACATTATTGAGCTCCTTAAATTTATCAGAAATCAAGACTTGAGCGAAAAGATGAGCAGTTCTCGAACTCTTGAAAGTTATGAATAATTTTTTTGGGTGCTCTTCCTGCTTTTGATCTCCATCTGCCACGAACGGTGTTGGCTTCTCGCTCAATTCCTTCCACTTTTCTCGATTCTGAATTAGCTCAGTCGCCAATTTTTCAAGGGCCTTCATTAGTGATTCTCTGGCCTGATCCTTATTGAGTCTGAACTTAATAATATTAAATGAACTGGGAATCCCTAAGGCTCGAAGCCATCTTGTGTTGATCTTGATGTGGCTTTTTTGCTTAGATATGTGCTTTATTGTGATGTTCAAATTATGAGAAGACAATCGAAGTTTACTAGCCCAGCGAGCGCATCCATATCTTGACACCTTTTCTTTCCGAATTTTCCTAGCAGTGCCATTATTATAGATTTTTTTCGAACGCTCGGGTCCGTAGCACTGTTGGGCGCTCTCAGCTTTCCGCCCGAGTTTGTTTGTGCGTACTGCATATTTATCAGAAACATCCGTTGCAAAGCCGGAGACAGCACGCTCGTTAGGAGGGAGTGCTTTTTGAGTACCACACTGGTTCGACTGAAGTACAATCAGTTTAAGCTGGAGATGTTCCAACTTGTCAATAATCTTCTTATCTTTTTGGTAATACTTTTTCAAACGCTGGTAGTTTGTAGGCAAGAAAGTCAGCTGTATATCATTTGAGTCTGCAAAACGAAACAGCTTGGGAAGCTGTGCTCTGTTTAAAAACATATCCCTTGGTATGTTATCTAGGAATAGAACTGATTGGTAGAAGGATCCTGGGACCTCGTTATTTGAAAGAGCTTTGTTTCTTTCGGCAATAAAGAATTTTAACTCCTTGATTAATAGTGCGTGAAACCATAGCACGACGAACGCTGCGAGAATGAAGTGGAAAATTAACCTGTCGGCATGCTGTAGTGAAACGTTAGAGATTGAGAGTTTATCGAGCCCTTGTGCCTTCAAGGAATCCTCTATTTCCAAAAAGTGTGATGTTAATCTCGCTTCAGTTTCGTTAAAGGCTTGCAAACTATCTATTTTACACCTTTGCCTTAATACCTTGGCCCCTGAACAATAATGGATGGGGATAAGAACAGGAATATTGATTACGGATAGACTCAGAAAAAATAATCCAAATGCCTTCATGAACCTAAGGAAAAAAAAGGAATCAAGGCCGTTGGCTCGCTTGTATTCGTTGAGAGGAGTTTTCCAAGCAGACTTTACCCAGCCTAGTGGTCCGTTTTCTTGTAGCGAGCGCATTTCATTGGCCTCTGACAATTGAAAATTACGCGTCTGATAAAGCGTCTTAAGCTTTCCCCGCAACATGGTGAATAGAAGCGTCTGCAAGCCACAGTAAACTATTGAAACTACGAGACTGGATATTAAAGCATCAAATGACATGCCAGTGTGCTTCTGTGCCGAGCCCGCTCTTGTTGTATTTAGAAAGGTGGTAAGAATACTTTCCGTAATGCTATAGTGTCTATTTTCACTTCTGAAACTGGCAGTATTGAAATCCATTGATATAGCGGTCGTCATGTAGTCAGTTTCTATGATAGGTTGGATGCATTTGGCAAATTCTGGTTTGGGGGTGTTTTGGTTGGAACCAAGCATCGAAGCCATTTTCGCTGAAACTGGCAGCAGAGAATATAAACAACATTTTGGCATAGTGTCACTTCACGATTTTGTGACATCCCTTCTTTCACGTGCGCGATGTCAAAAACGCATTTTGTTAAATTACTCAGGGCAACATACATTGACCATGGTAGGTACAATAGGCGAGAAGAAGGAAGCAGATAATGTCATTCGGAGATAGGAAGTTTAGGTCCAGACGACAGCAACTTGCCTATGAAGCCTCTATCGCCGGTAAGTACCAGGCTCGTATGAAGAAAAATCCCTTTCTGTACTTCGGGCTGCCTTTTTGCTCAATAATCGTTCTAGGCTCCTACTGGCTTTCTGGTTTTACTGCAGTTAGATATGAACAGAAGGACCGCAAAATTCAAGAGATGAGCGAAGATGATTTAGTTAAAATGAAGGCAAACAAGAGACAATTTGATATAAAGGAAGAGTATTATCGTTTACAGGGGCTTGGTGAGCAAGATTGGGAGCCTGTACGAGTCCCTAGGATGAAGGGGGAATCAGAGAATGTCTGGTGAATGAGATGTTACGATTCGCAATCAGATTTAGGTAGTGTAGCACACGTTACTAAACCTACACTTCTGATCTTTGCCGCCATCAATACCCCCTTCTACCCTCAGCACTACATCGGTATGTGACAAGTTATGGCATGACGCGCGCCTGTAAATAATGTTTGTAAATGAATGGTCTCTGTTTTTGGGTCCCTCTTCTTGCATTTGAACATTGTCGTAAGATTCACCTGATGATTGCCATGCAATTATTCAATATTTCAACATTTTAAACACGGAGCTAAGCTTTGCGTATACATAAAGTAAAAAACTTTCCCTGTGTGCGTAATATTCCAAACAAAGGTAGTGACTAATTTTCGTTCTAGTCTTCTGGTTCTCAGTAAAGATACGCTCTGCGCTGTTGAGATATAAATCGCGCATTTTTGGATACGAGGGACGGTGGGCAGTCAATCAAATTAACTCCAAGAAAGACAAGGCCTTAAGTTGAGCATTCACTTTAAATGCTAGAAAGAACTTCCACACCAAAATCTCTCTTGCAACCGTCGCTTCTTCTCAAGGATACTTTCTTGGGCTTGATCAACTCTGTCTCTTGTAGCCACCATATCAATGAGGCTGTTACCCGACCAAAATCTCATGTCAAGTTTGGCTGATGACAATATAATTATTGTCAAAAGCTGCTGGAGATGATGAAGCCTTAATAATGACAGCAGAGGATACGGCATAATGAGCCTCAACGAGTTTGCGGAAGCTCAAAAGACACACTACACAGTATGCCCTAAAGTCAAAAGAAGGAGAATATCATGTGAGAAAGGGATTGATCCTTTCGTGAAATTGCTGGCAGGCAAAGAATCCATGCAGATGGTTAACAAGCGATGGGTTCTTTATCATCAGCTTCATTCCCAGTTCCATGCGCAGGTTGAAGAAATTGTTCACAGAGTCAGTATAGACATGTACCGAGAGATTTCAAGCGTGCTTTCCAAGGACACAAGCAAACGAACGTCACCCTCATTCAACTGCCTCTTTCTACTTGGCTCGGATAGTACAACAACAATAGAACTGCATGAGCAAAATTCTAAAACGATGCAGGCCATCATAGACCTAACTCCAAAAGAGTCCCCTAACGTTAGGATGATGTTGAGAAGGTCAATGTTTAAGCTCCTGAGCGCAACGGAAGCCCCCCTGCGAGTTAAAACTGATGAGAAAGAAAGCTTTGCCCCTGAAGGAGATATGGGTGAGCTGCCACGAACATCCCCACTCGGAATCTCATATGATCTCTCCCTCGTTCAAAATTTTCGGAAGCTTTTTGGCAAGAGGCTGAAACTTATATTTAACTTCAAAGATGTTGATTCATTCAATTCCCAAGTTCTTGATGATTTCATAATCCTACTAAAGTCTGCTTTGAATTACAAAGATGTTGAAATATGCCTTGTTCTGAACATAAACACAAATCTATCGAACATTCAAAAAAATTTGCGGCAATCAACCATTCGTCTCTTGAAAAAAGACTTCACAGTCATTGACCTCTCTCATAACAAGGGCCACAAATATGCAAACCAGACCTTTCAGAGCTTTCTGAACACTGTTGATGGGAAGCTAAACTTATCCGCGGAGTTCATCAAGTTTATTCTCGATAAAATGTCCAACAATGCTACACATAATCTCCAGCTGCTAATAAAAATCCTGGACTATTCTCTTATGTCTTATTTCTTCCAAAATCCGTTTTCTGTTTTCATTGATCCAACGAATGTTGTGAACTTTGACGAAAACTACTTACCTCCGCTCCTGAAATGTCCTACATTCATGACTTTTGTTGAAGGTATGGTACACGCGCATGCACCCTCTGAGGAGATAATGGCATTACTAGATAACAAAAACTCAACTCTGGAGGAGTTTTTTACCGAGTTTCTTGTACGAGAAAATCCCATCAATGACCATTTGAAGTTGGTTGTCGATGTTCTCGAGAACCAACTAGGAGTCTTCAACTACAACCTGATAGATCTTTACTATCATATGCTTACTGGGAAGTTACATGAATTTTTACAGAGATGGCCTGAATGTCAACAGTTCGAGGATATTTTGAAGTTCGAGCCTGTGGACATAATATTTCAGGAACTTTTCACACTGGACAACAGCAAAGAACTTTTTTCTCAATCCCTATTTCCATTTCTTAGAACAAACCTGGAAAACAACCTAATCAATTCCGATAGAATGCTGCCGCCAGCGAAAAGGCTCCCGGGGATAAAAGATCCTTTTGAGGCCGAGTTCAATAGTAGCGTAGATCTACCACTTTGCCAATTATTCAGTCTCTACAGAGAAGCTAGTTCGATCATAAACCTCTATGATTTTTTCTTGGCTTTCAAGGAAACCCTACCCAGATCCGAAATAGCGAACTTTGTAAATTACAGCGTGGAAAACAAGGAATCCGACCTGCGTCATGAGGATAGGGAGAAGTTATCGATCTTGCTAAAAGAAAAAGGCCTCGACAATTTGTTGGACAAGATGATGTTGGTCTGGTTCGTGCAGTCGATATCCGAATTTCAGCACATGGGTCTATTAAAAACCCAAAGCAACAAATCTTACGAAGTCGTTGAAAAATGTATATGGAGGGGGCTTTAAAAAAGGCTAAATACAATGCCCTACCGTGGCAATTGGGCACTTGGCTCATGCCGCTGAGAGCGCTTTTTTCATGCACGCAAGCAATCATGGTGCTTAACTATCTATCATCAACGAAATATGCTTCAAGAAAAAGTAGGCCATTAAAGCAGTAAAGACGGAGACCGCTATCGAGAAGGGTTTCTTGTAAAAAGTTGTACTTGTAACTTTGTACCTCACAAAAGCTTCACTTCCTGCAATCCTGTCAATTAAATTTTTTAATTCAATGTTTACCTTCGTGTGTCCTTGATTGAGATCAAAATATGACTTTTCAGTGGTGACCTCAGTTTTTTGGACGGGGAGTGGACACCAAACGTCTAGCACTTCAGCACCTTCGGGAAGATAGATGGATAATGAGACGCTGTCATACACGGTATCAGCAGGCCCATTCAATATAGGGAAGGAAAGGATATAAGTGTCAGATCCGTCTTCTTGTGAGTGGAGGAACTGCGAAAGCTGATTCGTCCATCCGACTGTGAAGTTGTATTTCCAGTTTCCGAAAAGAGGGTATCTGGGCTTCAAAAAAAAGTGATCCTTTAGAACTTTGAAAGTCGACACAGCGCCCACCAGATCGGTGCAGTAATGAGCTTCAGAGCTGTCAGGCAAAATCATCTCAAGCGCAGTCAAATGTCCTCCCTTCTTTAAAGCATGTTGGCCTTTCATGTAGTCAGCTCTAGAGAAGCCAGATTTTAGAGACGCGGCGTCATTAATTAGTTCGTAATATTCTTCAAATTGCAGAGAGGAGGCCCAGTGCGACACCCATATATCTCTTTTTAAATGAGAGACCCTAGGAAGCGGAGTGTTATGCTCAAAAACCACTTCGATAGGCGAGAAGTCTTCATAAGGCATAATCGAATCGAAGGGCCCGACGACCATTTTGCCGTTTGCAACCATTCCAGCATGTTCTTCGCCATTGAAGGATTGAAGCTCTTCAAATGAAGAGGAGCCCTGAAACTCTAGCGTGTACTTTTGTGTGTTATAAGCTGAGATAGGGAATCTGTTGGTGCGTAAAAGCAACTTCTGCTCCTCACCTAAGTCCACATGGCCAGGGTAGGGCTGATACCTGGAGTTGTACACCAAGTTCAATAAAATGCTAGTTTCGTGCCCTGGTTCAATTGGCGATGGCAAGCCGATAACCCCTACTTTGATAGTCCGCCCATTGGCGACAAAATTTTGTTCTGGCATAATAGCACTCTCAATATAGGCGTCAACTCCTTTTAGCGTTGAAGAGAAAAGAGAAATTGCATCAAAGACTTCTTCTGGAAGCACGAAGTAATATTGACGAACTGGTTCATCGTGAATGTTTTTGATTCGAATGTCAACCAGTTCTTGAGTGTACGATCTGCTCACATCAATCGTTCTGTGGAGTTCAAGATTCTCCCATAACTTGGGGATAATTCCTGCATCCAGGTCGCCCACGACAAAATTCAGGAAGAGTAAAAAGATCGCTGCTAAGCGAGTTGCAGACAACATCTCTCCTACTGTTTTAAGCAACGATGAACACTTGTAATACATTTTTAGGACAGACAATTATCGTGTTTTCAACTATAAACTTGGTCAAAAAAGTCAATTTCAACGAACATCCACTCAAATTGTTTACAATACTAAGTCTTGCAAATGAGCAGGCTGGGTACAAAGGCGTCACTGTCGACTCGTTTTACTGCTCAAGATGACCAGCTAACCTCAGCACTGATACATGGTGACTCTATGTACTCTACTGGCTCTTTGCTCAAAAAGGACATCCATGACCTTCTGAAAGAAGCAAAGGCTTCTAGTTCGCAGTTTTTGCCCGAAAATAACCACCTGAACCCACCAGACGAGCCTGAAGAGCCGCTCTATCACTTACCATTTCATCCAGCTAAGGAAACGGGTTACTTGGGTGACCTTTCGCAGATATTCGGGGAGTTCGACCCTAATTTCACCTCCAAAAACCGCGCTAAATGTGATGATGCTTTAATCCTATTGTTGTTCAACAAAACGCAGGTTTTCCTTTTGAGAAATGGTTTCTCTTTAGATTTCCTGATGATTTTAAAGAGATTTGTCGAGTTACTTGTTGAAGAAGGGTTGAACCCATTGGAAAACGAATCTTTGTTGGAGTTGCAGAACGAGCTGGAAAAAGGTTGGGAAATCACACCAAGTTTTGTTGCATTGTTGGATACATTTATGATGAACCCCAAGAACATCTACATTGCACTCGCCCTGTTCGAGTTTAAAAGCAAGAGACATTCATTAAAGATTAATTTTACAAGATGGAAATTGCAAACTGAGCTTGAATTGAACTTGAGGCAACTCACTGATATATGGAACTCGTATATCAAGCAAAAACATTTGCAAAGATGGGAGAACACCTATCGCTTCAGGTCTGAAGATCTTAAAGGAGAGGCCGATAGTTTTTATAATTTCAAGAGCCTTTCCAATGCTACAGATAAGTGGATGAAGCGTATGGATGAGCAAAAAATTAAGCAAGAGTTAGCCGATGCTTTTTTAATTCAAAAAGAATTCAAGACTATTCAAAAGGCCTATACTTTGCAAATAAGATCTCGTGAACTTGCACTTCGAGCGCACTCGAAAAGCTGCTTGGGCCGTTTTTTTACGACATGGAGGCTAGCTGCTCGTCTAAAGGAGACTAGACGACAGCTAAGTGCTCCTACCGAGGGCCTCTTTTTCAGGAAATTTCGACAGAAGTATCGAAACTTAGATTCCCTAAGTGATAAAGCTCGTATTCTTGAGAAGAGCCTAGTTTTGAGCCCTATATTAATCCTCTGGAAGGAACGTTTGATTCAAAGGGTAGAAAAAACAAAACACCTTGAAATTCTTGAACTCATTTTTCAGCGGAAAATGGCACTAAAAGTGCTGAAATCTGCATTCACATGGAAAGAAAGAGAGGCAGCTGCCAAAGAGTCGATCCACTTCACCCTTCTAAAATATTTCTTTTGTGACGTCTGGCGTAAGAGATTGAATGAGAGACAGCTCTTTAGCGAGCACACTCTCAGACAAGATGCTTTACTCTGTTGTAAGTACTGCACGCTATGGCGGAACCGTGTTATGGTAAAAAAGAAGGCAAACGATCATTATCAAAGAGCTATGAGTCAAAAGTATTTCGAACTTTTTCAGCTAAAATGTGCGTACTCCAGGAATGAGAGGCGAAAGCGTGAAAGTTCTACTCGACTTATTTTTGAGCGTTGGCAAAGAGCTACAGAGCTGAACCTGCAGCTTAAAGCGTATGAATCAAATTTTTTAAGGCTGTTCTGGCGGCATGAATGGAAACGGAAATACGCAAACTTTAACGACCTGACGAGTATCACAATAAAATGTCACAACTCCCTAGTAGTGAAACAGTATTTCTTCCGCTGGGCCAAAAAGAAGGAAAACTACGAAACTCTCAGATCCAAAGCTTTCCTCTTTGCGAAAACCAGGGTGATCACTAAAATGAGGCTTGTTGCTCAGCGCGTGAAAAAGCTAGATGCAGTTGCGAGAAAATACCGAACTGAGTCAGATGCTGAGTGTAAACGGAGATATATGACTTTATGGCTGGCTAGTTTGAAGGTTCAGATGAGGCTGAAGCATGAGATACTTCTGGACCAATACTCATCTTTGACAGGCCAGGTCCTTATTGTGCGATACCTAAAAGTGTGGAGAACAAGGACTCGGTATTTGAGGACAGAGTGTGAAGAAGCTGCGGATCGCCTGAGATATGAAAGTTTAGTAGGCATGATGTTCCGCAAAGCTCTCGATAAAATGCGTACGTATGAACAATGGAACTCCGTTTCCGAAGAACTGAACCTCCAATCTGTGCTTTTGAACCATTTCAATATTTTCAAACAGAGCTACGCAGAGCTCAAGCAAATGAGTGAATATCTCGAAAGAATCAGAGCGGAGAAAGACCTTACCGCTCTTGTCAAATGTATGAATATGTGGACAATGAAACAGCTAAAATGTACCCGAAATATCGAAACTGTTGAAATATTCCGAAACCGGTGGAACAGGGCCAGTCTGAGGGCAATTATGCTGCTATGGAAAGAAAAAGCCGAAACAGTGAACACAAGTTCTGCAACAAAATTACGCCATGAACTATATGAAGGCGGTGATAAAGTTGAAGACCAATCTCTAGTGACTCCAACCCGAATAAAGAAGAGCGGAAATATAACTATACCGGGTTCAGAGAGAATGAAGCAAAATCGCATGGAAGCGATGAGGAATCACTATCGGCGCGCTAGAAAAGCAATTCCGAGCCCCATCAAGTTTTCAGATAATTTAGACACCATCACAAAAAAACGCCTTGAAATTGGAGATAGAGAAAGTTCCGAGCCCTCTCCTCCTCCAAAGCTGGACCTCGGAAAGATCAATAAGAAACTTGCATCTCGGCATACAAAAATTAGCTTCAAAACCATTCCTGAGACAAAGTTCAGTATGGAAGCATCACCAGAGAGACCCCCGAGACTAGTTGTCGACCCTTCCTTTTTGAGCAGCCGTCCTGACGAGGTCGACAGTTCCCCAAGCATTAGATAATCTTATATATGCCTATAGTAATGGGAAAGTTTCCAAAGTTTGAACTGAGGTCACGAGACTGTTAACCGGACGAGATATGTAATTCCAGAATTAAAGGTGGCAAAAGAGCCTTCACATATCATCAACATCTGTGCCGCGAAGAGCCAGCAACCTAACAAGGCATTCAATCATGAACGGCATTCAAGTTGATATCAACCATTTGAAAAAAGGCGAAGTCAGTTTGGGCACCTCTATGTATGTACAAAAATTGCACTCCTTCTACCTTTCGATAGAGAAGATCATACTGGCGATAAGCGTATACTAACACACATCCTTTAGAATGGCCGTTACTTTCAGGGATGGCGTGATTCTCGGCGCAGACTCGAGAACTACTACTGGTGCGTATATTGCCAATCGGGTCACCGACAAGCTTACGAGGGTACATGAAAAAGTGTGGTGCTGCAGATCCGGATCTGCAGCAGATACTCAAGCAGTCGCAGACATTGTACAACATTACCTCGAGCTCTATACTGCTCAATTTGGTGAACCATCCACAAAAACTGCTGCTTCTATTTTCAAAACACTATGTTATGAGAACAAAGATAACCTGACAGCGGGCATTATTGTCGCAGGCTATGACGAGAAAAACAAAGGTGAAGTTTACAGCATACCGCTCGGGGGATCTGTCCATAAACAAAAATATGCCATTGCTGGGTCTGGTTCTACATTCATCTACGGTTATTGTGACAAGAATTATAAAGAGAATATGTCGAAGGACGAAACTGTGTCTTTCATGAAGAATTCTCTGTCGCAAGCTATCAAATGGGACGGCTCGTCAGGTGGCGTAATTAGAATGGTTGTTTTGACAAAGGATGGTGCTGAACGTCTCATTTTTTACCCTGAAGACTACGAGAACTTGTAGCGTGGGATTAGGTAAGACCATATATACGTACGAAGAGATTTCAGCACAACATGAGTACTCATTTCGCTTTAGATGCTTTTGGTTAATCTTGAAAGTTTTGAAACTTATCATCTCATGTAATGAGTTCTCTTGAGAATCTCTTGTCACGCGTACTCCCTGAAAACAAAAAGTTCGAGCTTTTGCATTTGCAAAGCCCCCCAAAAGAAAGCCACTCAGTTTTTGTCCAACAGCGCTCCGACTGCACGCAGACAGTTGTTAAGGTTCAACATTTTTTTGGGCTGGGCGCTGATGAGAAGATCTTTTACAGCCTGGAATTGTTTGTCTACTTGACAATTGAGTCCTCAAAGGCTATTGAGAAGCTTATCTTCGTTTCAAAAGCAGACACTAACGGATACTGCGACGAGAAAATATCTGTTAAAGACATAACAACAGCGATACTTGACTACATTGTCACTTTGGACCCTTCACACTATTTATCTAAAGAAATAAAAGTCTCGGGAACCTCACCAGGATGCGGGCCTTCCATTACGCGGTGCACAACTACAAAAAGAGCTTTGAAGATACTAAAAGCAAGGCACGACAGCAAGAAGGGCGATAACTGCCCAAACAGAGGCTTCTTCCGCAACATTGAGGGCAAAGATCCAGACTGGACCTGTAAAATCTGCCTTTTTACAAGGTCTGAACCACAGTACCTCTTCTCGGAGTCCTCTCGTAATCCTAAAAAGCATATTTTATCCGGCGAGCAGTTACTTCGTTGGTGGCTTTCCGTCATTGACAAGATCCTAGTGAGACACTTTGACAGTGGCACAAAGGCTACATTGCAGATCCCGGGTGAAGAAGAATCACGAACTCTTAGGTATTTAAGCAACAACAAGGCTCCGTTTTGGAGGGTTGGCGATATATTTAGCGGCAAATCCAGTGAACTAGCTATTTTCGCAATCCCGGTTTTTCCAGACGACCCAAAAGGCCGTTTCTTGGAACAGGTTGTTGAAGAAAATCGAGCCAAAAAGGTACGTCTATCTGATTTCTGGGTGGAGCTACAAGTCCAGCAGGAATTTCGGCTGGGTTGCACGGTTTCTGTGATTGGCGTGGACGGCCGAATCCCTAAAAAGTGTTTTGGGCCCCACAACAATGAAGTTATAGTGATGCCAAGCAAAAAAGTTTTCAGTATAGTTAAAAGCTACATTGTTGGGGAGCAATATGATACATCTGAGGGCGCTTATGAGGCCTACGCAAATCTACGGGATTTCCTCCATTTGCGGATGCAAAGAAGTCTCTTAGAGATTCGGGGCTGTCGCAAAAGCAGTGAGCCAGGTTCGAAAGGTACTGGTTCGGATAGAAATGCCCCAGTCCGTCCCCTGAATACTTTGACAGTGCGTAGGAAGGTCAAGAAGTCAATCTAGAGTCCACTGTGTATGGGCCATTTACAGTCACTCACCACGATCATAATTTGATTGGTTAAGATCTCTTTTTGTAGGAACTTGCCATATGCATCACTTTACTCGACCTAAATTTTGTTTATAAGAAAAACTGGTACATTGCGTAGCGACATTTGAACTAGGACAAGCAGCGACTAATTCTAAAAATGGCAAGCTTGGAAGACCTCATCCCAACAGTGAACAAACTGCAAGATGTTATGTACGATGCCGGCATTGACACCTTAGACCTTCCCGTTCTAGCGGTGATTGGATCTCAATCCTCTGGCAAGTCGTCCATCTTGGAGACACTTGTAGGAAAAGACTTTTTACCCAGAGGAACGGGGATTGTCACCAGACGCCCATTGGTCCTTCAACTTAACAACATCTCTCCGAATTCTCCTTTAATCAACGAGTACCAGGATATCCATGGCCAGAATTACGACACTAGTGACACTAAAGGTGAGCTAACTCTGGAAGATCACCTTAGAAAAAGCCAAGGTTTCGAGCCCACAACCAAGGATGAGTGGGGCGAGTTCCTGCATTTGCCTGGTCGCCGCTTCTATGATTTTGGTGAAATAAGACAAGAGATCGAAAATGAAACAGCCCGAATCGCAGGAAAAAACAAAGGGATTAGCCGTATACCTATCAACCTCAAAGTTTTCTCACCGAGGGTTCTAAATTTGACACTCGTAGACCTGCCAGGGATCACCAAGGTACCTATTGGTGAACAACCAGCGGACATCGAAAAGCAAATTAAAAACTTGATTTTGGAACATGTCGCAAAACCTAATTGCATCATCCTCGCCATATCCCCGGCTAACGTTGACCTCGTCAATTCCGAATCACTCAAGTTGGCTAGAGATGTGGACCCTCATGGGAAAAGAACAATTGGTGTGATTACCAAAATGGATTTAATGGATAGCGGAACAAATGCTTTAGACATTCTTTCAGGTAAATTATATCCCTTGAAATTGGGTTTCGTGGGAATTGTGAATAGATCGCAACAGGACATACAAGCGAATAGAAGTGTTGAGGAAGCGCTGAACAACGAAGAGATCTTTTTCACTCGTCATCCTGTTTATAGAACAATATCGACGAAATGCGGGACAAGATACCTGGCTAAGCTACTAAATCACATCTTAATGAATCATATTCGTGACAAACTGCCAGACATAAAGGCGAGACTGAATACCTTGATGGGACAGACAGAACAAGAATTAGCGACATATGGCGGTAGTGGAATAATTACAAAAGAAAACCGAGCGGGGCTAGTATTGCAGCTTATGAATAAATTTGCAGCACGTTTTGTTTCCTCCATCGAAGGCACATCATCTGATATTAGTACGAAAGAACTTTGTGGGGGCGCGAGGATTTACTACATTTACAATAATATTTTTGGGCACTCGCTTGAATCAATAAATCCGACGTCTAACTTATCCACGGCAGATATTCGGACGGCGATTCGGAACTCGACCGGGCCACGTCCTTCCCTGTTTGTTCCTGAGCTTGCGTTTGACTTGCTTGTGAAACCTCAAATATATCTCCTACTCGAGCCCTCTCAACGATGTGTGGAAATGGTCTACGAAGAGCTAATGAAAATATGCCACAATTGCGGATCGCCCGAGCTCGCAAGGTATCCTAAACTACAGGCCAAGCTCATTGAAGTCGTTAGCGAGCTGCTAAGAGAAAGGCTTGGGCCCACTCGTTCTTATGTTGAAAGCTTAATTGACATCCACCGGGCCTACATCAACACCAATCACCCTAACTTCCTGAGTGCTACCGATGCTATGTCCGACATTGCTGAAGCCAAAAAGAATAAACAGAAGGCAACACCTGGGAAGTCGGATCTTGAAAATGCTAAGATATCTCTCGTCAAGGAACTCTCCAGAAAGGATGCTGAACTCCAGTTTTCAAATGCAACAGGGAAAGAGATTCCAGAATCTTCAACTCCTAGTGAAGCTTCCTCCGAAGAGGAAGAGAGGATTCCTAGTAAAGAGTCCAAGGATTCCTTTCTGAACTACTTTTTCGGGAAAGATCAACAAAAGTCCGGTCACTTCACCAAATTCCCAGAGAATGGTCAATTTCCAGGCTCACACAGTTTTGATCAAGCAGAAAATGCTCCTCCTTCATCAGATTTTGAAAAGCTACAAATAAATGGTTCTACGACTGAAAGGACTTTCGATGAACCCAAGCTGACCGAAAGAGAAGAGTTAGAATGTGAGCTTATCAGGAGGCTAATCATCTCTTATTTTGGTATCGTTAGAGAGATGATTCAGGATCAGATTCCTAAGGCAGTAATGTGCCTTCTTGTCAATTTCTCAAAGGAGATAATTCAGAATCGCCTTGTGACAAAACTGTATAAAGAGTCTTTGTTCGAGGAATTACTATTAGAAGACCAAAACTTGGCACAAGACAGAGAGAAGTGTGTCAAGTTGCTAGATACCTACAAAGAAGCATCAAAAATCATAGGCGACATTCTATAAATGGTAAGTAGTCCAAATTAGTATTTTAAACGAAATATAAAATCAAAAATTAATAGAGCGTCATTTTTTATGGCGTACACACACGTGATCTACAACTTAAGAGATCTATAAATTTATTTTTTATAACTTGCATTTATAGCTACTATAAGCGCAAGTATTCAAGCTTGTAAAATAAAGTAATGTTTATCAGTTCCGAACGCAAAAAATTATCAAAGAGCTCTTATCTAAAAACTTAATTACAAAGATTCTGCCAGAATTATCATGAGCCTCCTAAGAGTTTATAGAAGATAGGGAAATATTTAATACTTTAAGAATTTCTACTTTCAACCTCTGTTTTGCTGAATGGATACTGGATTTCTCGAGGAATGCATAGAGTAAGAATTTTCAAATATTCTTGACCTCGAGTTGGTATCGTTTTTGGATGAATTTCTTTGAGCTGCTGTCGGGGGTGGCGTGCTCATATTCATCGATGAATAAGGTTGCTGAGGCTGCGGCTGCGAACTCAAAAGCCCTTCTTGCTCGTTGTAAACCTGCCCGCTACCCCGGTCTTCAACGTTGCGCCTTCTCATAAATAACATCAAAGTGCAACTCAAAAGACTGAATATACCAAGAACACCTAGTAGCATACCCACTGCAAACGCAATACCCGGAAGCCCAATCTGATATCTCGCTTGGTCCAGCCAGCTTAGAGATAAAGGTTGATCGATCACAAATACACAAGTGTTGTTATCAGTAGAGGCACAGCCCTTTCGAAGAACCCGGACTTCTTTATCCAGGCCGCTTTTGAACCTTAAAAGATGCGTGTTTGAAGAACTCTCACGACATTGTAGGTACTCGCCATGTAAGGTTTGTATATTTGATTGGCAGTTCAATAGCGCTTCGGTTGAGTTGGCTGGGATAATATGCAATTCCAGAAACTCCTTCAATCTAGACGAGTCCAAGCTTATATCATCAAGCAGCAAAGATTGTGAGGTTGGTACTAAAATTGAGGATGGCTTTCCTTGATGCACAATATTATCAAACTCAGGAAAATTCTCTAAGAAACTTAGAAATTCAAACGACTTCGTCGTCTCCAGCAGGTTGAGCAAAGTAATATCAAGCGATTTAGGAAAAAAAACTCTTTCCATTGGATGGAGCACACCTCGATCGAAAAAAGTGTCCGCACCATTCTTAAGAGTTACTGGCCCTGCGACTGTGCTCAAGTTCATAGCAAATTGAGAGCTATCGCTCTCGCGGCCTAGAATCTCAACCTGTATGAGTTCATTATAGAAATTTCTCGTCTCGAGAGTCTGCTCTTTGCTGTCTGTGTAAATAAGCCCATTGAGAATATAGTTTTTCATAATTAGGTTGAGGGCAGTTATGTTATGCTCGAGGTAATCGAGATTAAGATCAAAATAATCCCAAGAGTCAAAACAGGGCAAAAGAACAGTGTACCCTTGGTTATTTGGCCTGAGCTCCAAAAGGTTCAGTTCATCAAGGAAATGAAGAGATTTTGAGCACCCTGAAAAGGGATCTATTGATGACAAAAGGTCTGCCGGGAGGGTGACATCATTTTCCAATAAATAGATAGAAGTATTGCCGACCTTGATAGGTTCTAGGCTTTTCAGGCAGTATTTTCCGTTTATCAAGACACGTTGCTTGCCTCTTGAACTTCTTTCAATTTTTAGGCGTTGGCATTCGCCCCCTAGCCTCTTATTGGAGGAACAAAACATTGTGTCGTAAAGCCGCTTCGAAGAAGTCGGTAGCGCGTAATCCGTCAAGTCGACTTGGTCGTCAACAAAATGGTAAAGTAGACTGCTCTTCGAGAAACCAGAGCCCTCATTGCTGGATTCGACTGACACAAAAATGGTAAGATTTCTGTCGTGAGCACCATTGATGAGGTGATCAAGCTTCCGCATATAAATCTCTTCTACGAAGCGATCTGCCCCTAAACCGATGAGGTACTTTTCAGCGGTAAAACTTAGATGACTTGGCAAAAAGTCTAGCTTTGAGAACATATGCGCAATGCCCTTGGTATATAGTTGATTGCTCAAAGCAGAAAACGTGTTGTTCACAGAGATTACTGTACCGTTTTCGTGTGACTCGAAATTCAAGAGCTCGTTGTCGAGATTCAAAGCATCAGTTTTGTTAATATCGCCGCCGAGAATGCCGTCAACAAGCAGCCTCTCAAATAGAAAGTTTTGGTCCTTCTTTCTGTTTTTATACGTTTTCAATAAGTGGGGATTTGAAATCGCGGTATCAGTTGGGCCCAAAAGGTACTCAAGTTCTATGTCGTTGAACGATGCGTTGAACGCAGAGTCTTTGGGTATTATGAGAGTTTTGTTGTCAAAAACTTGAAGGTTCCCAAAGACAACCCTATCAAGAAGCATAGAAAATGACGAAATGTTTGCTGATTTTTCTATGAGGTCCTCCAACTCCAGGGTACCAGAAATCAAAGATGTAATGCTATAAAGGACCGCGTTCTGCATTGATGGCTTGAGAATTTCTTTTAGAACAGAAACGCCATTTATCTTCCAGGCACCGTCTGTTCTTTTCTCAATTAAATGAGGTCTGCTATCGTTTAGGGTCAGAACGTGCGTCCCTGAGCCGTACTTCTCGAAGTCGAGAACGTGGTTCTGGAGTAAGTAATGATCCAAAACTGTGTTCTGATTCGATTGAGCAAACGCGGAATTAATAGGGGCAAAAATTGTAAAATTGTCGAGTTCATTCAGGTAAGGGATAAGGCCATCTTTCTGTAACACTCTTAAGAAAGTCGAAAACTCTGCGTTCTGCCAAAGATAGTCAACCACAGTTGTAAACGGGAAGTCATCGTCATCACCACTTTTGGGCGTGGCTGTTGAGAACGGTAATAGTTTCAACCAAAGAACAGATATTGCTAGCCATATTATGTTTATCATTGCGCATTTCACAAAATGATATGTGCAGTAGTTTGGTTAAGCTCCCTTGGATTAGCTCTTCATAATTAAAATCGTATGAGGGTATTATTAAGGTTTCAAAAATCTGAACGAGAGCCGCTTGCCTGATGGCAACGAAAGTTTAGTACGGCGCCATCGAAATATCAACACCTTCCTATATGTCGGTCTGGCAAGTTTCTCCTCGCATGCTATCGGGCTATAAATCGCTGGCTCATGTGGTACTTTACGATTGGTAAGCTTTCAAACTTTCAACCAAATTACAAATCGTACAAATGAACACTTAAGCGAGAAATTAATGCGAGATGTCTGATACTCGATGGACTACTTCTTACCCACACATGAACGAATTCCTCTCCGATTCTTCGCAACAGGACAACAAACCCGATTACTATCATGTTATAACTGAGGAGACATCCCGCCTAAAGGATATAGAGAAGCGAATGGCAGAGAATGCCCATGGAGCGGGGTGCCCCGGTTTTTCAAGATTTAATGATCAAAGCGCCGATGCCCGCTCAGTTTACGTTGGTAACTTAGACCCGTCTATCAATGCAGAGACGCTGCAAGAGTTTTTCAAGGGTTCCGTCAGCAGGGTGAACAGAGTTGAAATCCAAATTAACAAACTAACAGGGTTCGCAAAAGGATTCGCTTTTGTGGAATTCGCTCAGCCGAGGGATGTCATGGATGCAATTAAACTCAGTAATACGAAGCTTGGCGGCAAGCCTTTGAAGATAGTTCCGAAACGGCCGTCCTTCCATCAAGAAAGCCCTAATAGAGGTTCCCATCGCATGAGACGGGCAACCACGAGAACACATCCGCCCCTGCGCGGCCGTCCACACGGCAGGCACTTACATAATGCCTGGCGTGGTAATAGACGTGGTCGGGTGAGGGCAAGAGGTCGAGGCAAGCGCTTCATTTAATGCTTTACTTCAAGAATTCCGTTAATTATGATAATTTTGGAATCAATATCTTTTGGCTCGAGGTTTAAATTCAAAATCTGATATGATATTGATCTGTGTTGGAAGAGCCCCGTGTAGATCATAGCGAAATGCCTGGAGAGGCTGGAACGCAAAGCTCGCTGTTGCGTCACAGGCCATCACAAAATGTCCATTATATGTCAATTCCCGTTAACAGAGCGTCTCAGGCATCCTCACCTGAGGACCCGGGCGCCTTTTGCGATAACGCAAGGAGACAGTCCATTTTGGACCATCCCATAGGCTCATTTCGTGGAGTGAACTCCTTAGGTCGATTCGCTTCGTCTTTGAGAAGAGCTAATTCATTTATGAACATCGAGGTTAACACGGATAAAGAGCGGTCTTTCCTCAAAGATGGTCAAGATGCACTTTATGATCCAAACACTTTGGCCCCATCTGCCGATGGCAGGCGACTTTCTATAGCCCTCACCTCAGGCAGAGGTGTATCTGTGCGGCCGTCTGTTACTGACCTAACAAGTGGTCGATTTGACGGGAGTGCATTTGCCGACGACCAAGACAGTTCCTCGGCTGTTAGAAGTGTCATTTCTAGTGACCAATTGATCTCTCGTCGCCCAACCTTGTGTTTCAATGACTTTAACAATGCGATAGATCCCGACACAGAGTCAATAATGTTGAAGCAAGTTGAAAGAAAAGATGGTAAAATAGTAACCTTGTTAGCGGGCCAATCAACGGGGCCTCAAACTATCTTCAATTCGGTCAATGTTTTGATTGGTATAGGGCTATTCGCACTGCCTTTGGGAATGAAATACGCTGGATTTGTTGCGGGTGCCATACTATTGTTCGTTTTCGCAGGTGCTACTTTTTGCAGTGCTGAATTGCTATCCCGCTGTCTTGATACCGATCCAACCATGATATCATATGGCGATTTGGGCGCGGCAGCGTTCGGACCAAAAGGTCGCGCGCTAGTTTCATTCCTTTTTACCTTGGATCTTCTAGGCTCTGGCGTCGCTTTGATAATTATTTTTGGGGACTCGCTCAATGCTCTATTCCCAAAATACTCTGTCAACTTTTTCAAGCTTGTGGCCTTTTTCGCTATTACCCCTCAGGCTTTTATGCCATTGAGCGTCCTCTCAAACGTCTCTCTATTGGGTATAGCTTCTACTTTGGGAACGGTGTTTTGCATTATTTTCTGTGGATTATACAAGTCTTCATCTCCAGGTTCCCTTTTAAATCCAGCCAGCACGTCTCTTTGGCCTGAAAACTTTAAGGGGTTTTGCCTTTCGATTGGTTTACTCAGCGCTTGCTGGGGGGGCCACGCTGTGTTTCCGAACTTGAAAAGCGACATGAGACATCCCGCTAAATTCAAAAAGTGTCTGGTGACCACCTATTCAATCACCGCTACTGCTGACATTGCAACGGCCATAGTTGGATTCCTCATGTTTGGTACTGACGTCAAGGATGAGGTGACAAAGAGCCTTTTGCTTACTGAAGGGTACCCTCACTACGCATATGTCGCCATTTCTGCGCTAATGGCTTTGATACCCGTTGCGAAAGCGCCTTTATGTGCCCGTCCTATCGCATCGGTTTTTAATGTCTTGATGGGTGTGTCGCAGGAAGACACAAATGTTGAAGGCGCCAAATATCATTTTAAGAAGATCGTGTGTGCCTTTAATGCGCTTCTTGTCAATGTGTTATTTGTAGCAATAGGAATCAAGTTCCCAGAGTTCGACAAGTTTATCGCGTTTCTTGGCGCAGGTCTGTGTTTTGCGATTTGCCTAATTTTACCATGCCTTTTTTACATGAAGTTATGTGCAGACTCTATCAAGCCATGGGAGAGGAAAGCTTGTATATTTACAATCTTATTGAGCACTGTGTTCTCTATTTTAGGTGTCGGAGCAGCTTTAGTAACCTGAATCAAAGGTTTTATCGATTACGTAATTTCATTTGAGTATCTTTTTGTTCTTTTTCTCTTGAAAATTTTAGACTTGATGTATCTGCGATGAGCTTAGCGACTGGTTAAGTGCAGAAGAATCATCATATCTCGCAATGACCAGCTTCATTAATAAGATCAGCGACAACCCCATCAGCATTATAAGCGAAAATGAGGACACTTCTACAGATTCCTTAAGGCTAGTTAAGACATATATTGACGACGTGATTCTGTCTCAAAAAGCTCTGGACGGTAAAGTGTTGCTAGACGAGATTGTAGTCGAGGGGCTTGACGCCAACCAAATATGGCAGCAAGTTAGGCTTGTGCTGGAAAATAGTGGGCCCAAATTAATGGGCAAGATTAGTACTATACGGACAAGCTTAGCTGAGGTCAACGAAAGCGACGAAGAGATCAGCTCATCGGAAAGCTCTGAGGTTGAAGAAAACAAGGAAGAAGAACTTGAAGGCATGAATGAATTTGACAGCGATGAGTCAGAGAAGGTGGATGCTATAATAACTACCGGACAGAGTGCCGGGCTTCCAATCAACAATAGCGATGATGAATACCATTCGGAAGTTAGAGAAGGACATAATTCAAACAGAGGTAGTGGAGATGAAGGCAGCGAGGAGGAGGAAGGCGGTGCAAATAACTCCGATGGTGCAGAGGAGATTACCGTGGGCCCAAAAAAGGACAGTTTTGGGCTTAACGATGAATTTTTCGATCTTGAGGAGTTCAACAGACAGACTATTGACAATGAAAATACTGCAGAGCCTGATAATGAGATTAATTATTTTGAAGATGTTCCGTCTGAAGAGGACGAGGAGGTATTGTATTATGATGACTTTTTTGATAAACCATCGTCTTCCAAACGCAAAGTCACATCAGGTGGCGATAAGCAGGTTAAGTTTGGTGAGCATGGCGAAGACTTCCATGAAAATTCAGACGACGAATATGACCGTGCGATGGAATCAGCTAAACTTGACCTGTTTGCTGAGGTTGAAGATGACGAGATGAAGCCTGAAGTGGACCCAGTCTCTAAGCTTTCTACCTTTCAACGTCAGCAGCTCGACATACAGAGGCAGATTGCCCAGCTAGAAAAGGAGGCAGTAGCAGAGAAAAAGTGGGCCTTGAAGGGTGAGGTAAAAGCTGGTGATAGGCCTGAAGATGCTTTGTTGACAGAAGACCTTGACTTTGAACGAACTTCAAAACCTGTCCCTGTCATCACATCAGATGTTACCGAATCTTTGGAGGACATGATTCGTAGGAGAATTCAGCAGAGAGAATTTGATGACCTTGCTAGGAGGGTTGAGGCCAATCTGAATTTCTCATCCGCTAAACCTCAGTTTGAGCTGAGCGATTCAAAATCCTCTAAGTCTTTAGCGGAGCTGTACGAGAATGATTACAACAACATACCACAAGACTCTGAGGTATCAGAAGAGCTGAAAAAATCGCACGCTGAGATTTCCGACCTTTATAGCAAGTTGGTCTATAGTCTCGATGCGCTGTCCTCTGCTCATTTCATACCAAAACCAGCGCAAAAAACACTTGAGGTTAGAGTTCAGACGCCTGCTATCAATATGGAAGATGCTCAGCCTCTGACAATGTCAACGGCACCAACTCTGGCTCCTCAAGAAGTGTATGCCCCTGGTGCCTCCCGCAGCACAAATGAAATTTCACTCAAAAACGGTGTTGTAATGTCAAGGGATGAACTGTCAAAGGACGATAAGAATAGGCTGCGCAGGGCGCTAAAGAGGAAAAGATCCAAGAGATTAGAAAACCAATCCGGTCTCTCCCAGAAGAAGAGCAAAAAGGATAGTGTGATACAGACTTTATCCAGCGCAAAGAATGTGACTTTAATTGACAAGAGAGGTGATAAGCGGGATGTCAAGGGAAATATTGTGAAGGATGGGACCACAGGTAGAAAGAATTTCAAACTTTAAGTTCTCCTCTTGTGTCCAGTCGCGACGTTGCATGCTTGTCTCATAGACATCGCCATTTATATATACTATAACTATAATACAGATTATTTTAGTGACCCCCTTGATTTCTCAAGCAAAGCTTTAGTGCCCTTAATGACAGCAGGGCTATAGTGTTTTAAGAGCAGAATGTTCTCCCAAATTGTGGCGGCCTCGGCATTGCTCCTTGCGGGGGTTTCCGCCTGAAGCTTAAAATTGCCGTTTCCAATACGATCCTCGGTTGAATAGAGACCTCCAACCTCAGGATACTTGTCCATCAGTTTCTCTAAGAATTTGAGAATTGCTATGCTGGTTTTCTCCGGCGTAGCTAGCATAGCGACGTATAACCTTTTGGCAAATGCCGCTGCGCGAACTTTTGAACCGGATCTCGATCTAAAAAAAACGTGGTCCAAAGCCCTTAGCAGAAGCTCTGCCTTTGTAGAGACGTTTACTGAAGGTTTAACAAGATCACTACCAAGTGGGTCGGCAAGTCTTAGTGTCTTGTGGGAGTATTCGATTTCCGCATCCACTGAGAGGTTGGGTATTACTGAATATAATGCGTCCACAAACGAAGTCAAATCCATTGAAAGTTTCATTTGGCTGTGCCTAGACACAAGTGAAAATGCAGTAACGATACAAAGGAGGACTTTTCGGACTTCGAGAGGCGAGAGGTTGTCAAGTTCTGAGTTAGCGATGAGTTCCCTCATCACCTCAAGGAAATCCCCTAACAGATCAAAATTTGCCATATGACCGAACTTAGATAAGCCCTCAAGAACTGAACCAATAAGCTTAGCAACATTTGACTTCAAGATGTTCAAGTAAAGAGAAAGAGTAAACTTCAGAATCTCAGCTTGATTTTTCTCTCTCTCCTCTGCTAGAACAGTCTGTTCTGCTTTTTGCATCTCTTCCTCCACCTTCTTCATCTCTTTCCGAACCTTTCTCTGCTTCTTAGATAAGTGTGCTCTGTCCTTCTTTTTGACTTTGACTTTTGTGAAGTCTTCATCCTTTGTATTGGGGTCGAAGTCTTGTAGAACATCTAAGGATAATAATATGTTCAGAACAGACTCATCTATCATGTAAGATCTTGATTTTATAGTTTTCGCGAGGATTCTGACAATTTCTAACGAGTTTCTGCCGTCGTCGTCCTCGTTCAATAAGGTTTCGAGAGCTTTCACCATTTTTTGGTAAACCGGGTCTGCTAAAGGGTTAGGTTTGCAGATTCTACGAATGATGGCGGTAAAGACTTCGGTGCTGAAATTAAAATTTGAAGCACTAGGCAACAGTTCGACCAGAGCGTTTGCCGCCAAATTTCCCATAGCAACCTGTTTTTGGTCAGCGCTGTTAGGAGTTTTTGCTAGTTTAGAGAGTAGGTCGATGTATTCTTTGTAATTGCGAACCAAGTGCTCCTCGAAATTTCTTAGCTTTGCAACTTCTTTAGAAACCTTTTCCTTCTTTTCAGCATCGCTCAAAGGCCTTATTTTGTAACTGGGAATAACGCTCTTGAAAACAGGAATTAGGGCCAGCAGTGAAAACTTACATGTGTTCGAATTTTTCGATTGTGCCATTTTCCGCAAGCGAGTTAAAGACCCCACGTTTTCCTCTGCATCCTCCATGATATTTTCAACCAGCTCTGCAATTTGCTCTTTTAATTGCAAGACAGCCTCCGGGCTATCAGCTACAGCTGAGTCGTCTGCTTCTGTGCTTTGTTCCTCATCATCATTCTTCATAAGATCAACATCCTCGCTGTCGTCGTTGTTCGACTCTGGTTCTACCTTAGGAGCCCGGACGATTCTCCTTTCAACTTTCGCCCCGATCTTAATTGGAAGCTGTTCGATGTTGTCTTCAGGATATCCTGCAAGCTTCCTTGGTTTCCTTTCGTAATCCTGTTCTTCATCATCCCATGACTTTTTTGCAGGAATTGAGTCTTCGATTTCCTGAACGTCCTCGCGAGTGAAGATTCCGCCCTCAAGTAATGAGTCCTGTTCTTTGCGTCTCTTGGAGGCTTTATCTTCTGCGACTCTTTGAGATCTTTTCTTAGAACCCATTATCCTGTATGTTTGCAGTGCGATGAGGGCAGAGATATGAGATGAGCTTATAAAATTTTTTAAATAAAATTCAAGAAAAGCTAAAAGTGATCATCAATAATTTAATCTGGACGTGATATCTGTATATGCTGCGGTTAGCTTCAACGGAGTTTCGTCCATTTTAGTCGGCAAAATGACATTTAGACTCATAATGGTCGACCCTAGCCCTTCTAGTAAAGAACATCTCGATTTCTCAACTGAAAAACCTGAATCAGTGAAGCAGCATGATGCTCGTGGCTCAAGTAAAAGACGTAAAGACTTATCCGTTGTCATGCATACTTTTGAAAAGGGCAGGGTTGAAAAGGTTTCCCCACCCTGCCGAGGGATTTGCACCAAGAAAAAGAACCATAAAAATGCTGCCGCCGCAAAGCCTTCTGAGAAACGTTGCAAGAAATTAGAAGGGGTTCAAGATGAGGAAAAGATGAACTCCAGTTGCGTTATCCCACCAAAGCCACTTACTTTCGTTACTTCTGTTGCTAGTGATTACTCACTGGAGTATGCTAATGCGTGGCAGTCCTCTCTTGAGTTTAATAGCAAGAAAGCACAACGGCCTCTATTTCGAATCACGAAATACAAGGGAAGGAAGGGCTGCGAGAAAGTGGAAAGCTCCACTGAGCTTCTCGGGACAATCGACCCAAACTTTTGCTTTTCTTACAACTCTCTCAACAGTTCAAAGGAGAAAGGCGCGAAAACCCCTCCTATGAACTTTAGTACAGCTCCCGTATTCAAAGTTCTTCTCAATGATCGGTAGGCATAGCTGAAAGGACACATGTCCTCTTTCTTTTTTACTCCAAATTCTTGAAGATGGAGTATGCGCTGGCGCCAAAGAATTGAAGTTAGAGAACCTAACAATAGATGCTTCAACACTGCAACAAAATCGCAGCGCTGACGCCGCGACGGAAGGATTAAAAGAAGCCAACTGGTTACGCTTTCTCCATGGTGCGCCAAAATTTGCTCATGCAGGAGTATACCTGAATCATTTACTTATTGCTACTGTGCCGCTGCCCAAAATTCGGACAGCATATTAGTGGTTTTTACTTTCACGAGCGACCAAGAGCAAACAATTTCGCGGGTCTTTTGGGGGGACAATTTTAAAACCCCCTGGAGTTGAAAAACTGGGGATTTCAACAAGCGCCTACATTTATACTAACAACGGCTACTGAAACGGAAAAACTGGATATTATAAACCTTTTATATAATCAAGTACCAGTGCTTGGAGTTGCGCATCACTATTATCCTGATCAAGTATGTCGCCATAGGCGGCAAAGGTTTTTTTGACGCTCTTGATAGCATATGGGCTAGGAAATAGCCCTTCGCCGATTGCGCCCTCGAGTATAACATGTGCGAAGTCCCTGTCCTTTTTTCCTAGGTAGGCCAGTATTAACGCTTCCGTTAGTAGGCCAGCCTCTGAATTTGAGCATCCTTCAAGTTGGGCTTTTCCAAAACTTGAAATGGAGCGATTGTAGTACTCAAGCGCTTTTTCTATGTCAAATATTGAGTAAGCAATGATCAATGCTCTATCAACTGACAGCTCTAAATACTTGGAACTGGATTGTGGCACGAGAAGGACAGCTTTCTGTAGTAGCTTTTCATCCCTGGTTTGCACGCCACGGTGGATAAAAGCCAAAAATAACTCATACTGCATGTTGTCGACTTCAGATGGCGCGACTTTCATAAATTCCTCGAAATACTTGTCAGCGCTCGATAAGTTGCCTTTATAAATTCCCAAGCTTCGTAGAGCAACCTCATACACTCCACATTTGCTTATTTTGTTCTTATCCAACTCAAGGACAGTTTGTAACATGTTCTCAAATGCAGATTGAGAAGACACCTCCTCATAAGGAAAAGTGACAGGAATTAGGGTATGGAGCTTTTTGCTTATGTTTTCCAACTCTTTTTCCAATTCTTTTTCGACTTCATTCTCTTGTGGTGTTAACTTGATGCAAGAATTGCGACCCAAAACAGAAAGAACTCTCTTAAACATAGGCAAGTTTTCATCCGCGAGGCGTTTACCCCCGTCATGGAAAAGCTGGAAAACCTGGTAGCTTGTCAGTTCTTGTGTTTCATCAAAGGAGTCGTAGGATGGCATGAAGCTTCGTGTGATCAACGGTATCAATGTCGATGCTTTACCTTCAATGGTCGCCTCTAAAATAATATTCCAGTAATCATTTGGAACTTGTTCCAAGCAACCAGCAGAACTTATCAGTTTCATCAAAAAGATACATCTAGCAAGGTCGCGGGTATCAAGCTCTTTTTTACCATCTTCAATGTCGACAGGGTCAAAATAAAGCAGTTTTCGTAAAACTGTAAGTAATGCTTCAGGCGACGAATTTACAAGATGGTAGTGTTGCAGGAATAGTTCCCAGGAGCTTTGTACTCTACCAGGGTTGCTGTTAATAATTTGCACAAAGCTCTCGAGGCTAAGCTGGCCTCCCATTTTAAGAAGTTCTCGAGTATGGATAGTCCCGATACTGAAATCATGTTTAGTTAGAGCTTCTATCATGCGATTGTGGATTGTTTCTCGAACTGAAGGAGCAGCATGCAGGCTCGATAGTTTACCAATAATCGAAGCGGAAAGGTCATATGGTTCGAGCTCATCGTTCAAACTCTCATTGATATTGAAATTTTTAAAGCACGGATCAGCAAGTAAACCCGAGTATGTCTGGCGAAGCGACTTTTGCGCAGAATTCCGCAATCCTAGCCTTGCGGAGAACTGGCGTCTGAGTGACAACATTTCTCCACAGCGATCTGCAGAATTTTAATCACCAGACCATTAACGTAAATGTTCAAAAAACACATTACATAGAAAAAAAGAACTAAAGTATTGTCACCTTAAAGTGACAGAATTATAATAATTTTGAAGGTTATAAGGCTTATTGATGTAAAGTCTCCTGAAAAGCTGCCCTTCACCTTGCTGGCACTGACGTAACTTCAGTGTCCGCTTTTTCAATAAAGAACATCTTGCATTTGGCTCGAAGGCCAACAGTAAATCTCATGTGAATGAGTAGAGAACCAAGGACGCTAGGGCACCAAGTGTCACTTGGAACTTGTGACGAGCAGCCAAACCCTCATAAACGGAGAACGAAGCCGAAGAAAATGCACTCGTAGAAGACAGTACCAATGAAGGGGTTGACGTAATCTGCGCGGAAACTTTTGTTGTAGTAGTTGCACTGTCTGAACTTGATGAAAATGAAGAAGCTGCAATACTCCCCAAGAAAGCGTTTGAGGATGCTTTAGAAAGATGAGTGGTTGAAGTTATTACGCCTCCATTGGAGGAACCAGGCCGCTCGACCTGCGATGAATCCGATGAAGCTAAATCAGACTGAGTTCCTGTTTCACTACTTTTTATGATGTTTGTCGTTAGGGAAGGTGTCGTGACAATGCTCTTGTCCAGCGAACTTGCCGTGCTTTTTGTAATTGAGGAAGTAACTTTCCAAGTGGCCGCAGTGCTTTCGCTGAAGCTAGAAGTCGCCTTGGAAACCCCGCCAGAACTTAATAATTTAGAATCCGTAAACTTCGAGGCGGAAATGCTCGAGCTAGAGGTCTGGAATTCCATAGTGGTAGTTCCGGTTTGCATTGTTGGTCTTGTCGAAGATGTGCTAGCCGGGTGAGAAGGCGGAGATGAGTCCGAAGGCTTCACGAATGAGACTGTCTCAAAGCACGCAGTTCCTAGACATGGAGAGGAGCCTGATAATGAAGACGTTGGTGACGTCGACTTCAGAGTAGTTGAGGTCAAGACAAGGCTAGATGGTCTGGATGTTGAAACTGAATATGACAATTCGGTAAACGGGACGGTACCAAATGAAATAGACTGACTGCCTCGGGCCGAAGATGGGAAGCCTGGAGTTGATATTGTGCTTGAATAGTGCCCCGTTGAAGGCGGTGCTGAGGTACGGTTGGCAAAGGTTGTGATCGGGGTGGAAGTTGTCGACTCACTGGGGGACGTACTCGACTCACTGGGAGACGTGCTCGACTCACTGGAAGGTGTACTCGATACACTGGAAGGTGTACTCGATACACTGGAAGGTGTACTCGATACACTGGAAGACGTACTCGATGCACTGGAAGGTGTACTCGACTCACTGGGAGATGTACTCGATGCACTGGAAGGTGTACTCGACTCACTGGGAGATGTACTCGACTCACTGGGAGATGATGTGACAATTGACACAATTGAGGAAGTCGAGGGCGATATGAGTTCTAGCTTGGAGCATCGGTTACTAACACAAGATGTTACAGTCAATGTGCTTGTTGTTGGCTTTGAAAAATCAGAAGACGTGGACGCTATTATTGACTCAGATGAATCACTGCGGGAGGAGCTAAAAGATTGTGTAGAGGATGTTCCTGGAGTATCAACGTGTATCGTTATAACTGTGGCCCCGGAGCTCACTGAACCGGTTGTGGTTGTAGCGTAGGCACTTTTCCAAGTTGTAGTAGTAGTTGTGGTCGTGGTTAAAATAGCAGAAGTCGAAAGTGCATCCACTACCGCACTTCCGGTGAAAACGCCATCTTTAATGACAAAAGCTGGAGATTGATGCACTGCTGTTGTATAAACTAAGCTTGACAAAGTGTTGGTGCATGTGTAATCAAAATAGATACTGTGGTAAACAGTTGAAGCCGAAGCATCGAGATATTGAAGATTGTTCACCCAAATACGTTTTCCAGAGTCAATTTTGTCAAATGAAATTGAAAGCGTCGCACCATTACAAACGTAATCCCCTGAAAACGATTGGTAACTTTCAGGAAAGAACCAGTCGTTGAAGTCACTTGATAATTGAACCTGAGCGTCAGAACAGTCGAAGCTACTGGGCTGCGTTCCCGGGCTGTAGTCTATAACCTGAGTGCCACCGAGAATGTACCCGTCAGGGCAGGAGAGGCCCAGATAATAGGATTCCATGCTGCCATACGTGGTCGTGCGCCCCTCATAGTAGTAGCTGTCAAAGTCTGGGGCTCGCGCAAAATTTGCGACAGCGCTCAGCTTCTCACTAAGCTCCACTAACTGCTCTCCACTCTTAAAGTATTTAGAGTTTTCAAGCTCAAATTCGTAAGAAGAACCCCCGTTGCTGAATACGGCACCAATAGAAAGGTTTCCCCGCAAGGAGGTGAATGAGGAAAATGTTCTGACAGCATCGCATCTCAAAACAGATGACCCGTACTTGTATGCTGCTTGTTGCGAAGCATAGCATTTAAAGGCGTCGGATCCATCGGCCATTGTAATGTACTGATAATCAGCGTCATTACTGAACTTGACGCGATAAACATGAGGAAGGTCTAGCAGAAAGTAGTCGCTTTCTGAAATTTGGTTGACATCCTCAATCGTAAATTCGAACGACAACTCCCACATTTTGTGAGGGAAAGACTGAGAACTGATGGAATCAATTGAGAGCCCTTCAAAACTAACGGATTTTATTTGAGTGGCTAATGTATGGCCCAAGAAAAATGAGGTGGCTAAGACCAAGGCGAGCATTCTGCAAAGCATTTTGGCCAAGTGATCAGTGCTTTACTTCGTTGAAGGACAACAATGACTTGCAAGGAAATGCTATATCACAATCGGAGCCTTTATACCTAGTGAGAGAATGGTTTAGGACCTGTTGAGGATCGGTGGCCTAGGCTCCTCTTGCTAGGCATTCCAAAACCTTTCCTGCGTTTTGTGCACTCGTCGCAGTCTGTAACTCCTCAACCAAACTAATTTTGTGTGTTTAACCGCTAGAAATCACGGCCCAACCTCACACTGGTCCTTGAATTGAGCCTCTACTTCGTTGACAGTCAACTCAAACCCAAGATCGCTCTCTCGAAACAAACAAGTGAGATCCATATTGTGTGACTTACGTAGGCCATTAGTGTCCAAAAAGAGCAAGAGCCCAATTTCCCGACCTCGAGAGGCCCTGGCGGCTTCAGCGCATTTAGCAGTATGCGTTGCAAGTGCGACTATATCTTCGAAGACCCTTTCCCGTTTGAGCAGTCAATGACTTGTAGCTGTGCGTACGAGGCATCTGTGATATTATTTGTGACAAACTTTCCGACGTGAGTCGCAATAAACGCGATCCGCAAAAAATAAAAGCCCTGTAGGGGGCTCGAACCCCTAACCTTATGATTAAGAGTCATACGCGCTACCGATTGCGCCAACAAGGCTCTTCTCGTATTTTGTTGAAAATATGGTGTTACTATTGATAAATAAAATACATGTGACGCTTCTTTAATCCAATATGAGCTAATGAGCTTGTTTACTGTCCTTTTAGTGGATGAGTGTTCTTGTTTAAAAGCCTCAAATGAGGCCAGAGCGCTTTCCTTTCGAGGTTTACTTAAACGCATGAGCAACGCTGTATTTCAATTCGCCTTGAATTCGCGCTATCTACCCGTATCGCGGGGTCCATATGTGGCTATTACAATATCGCCTCGCTAACTGGCAGTTCCCGAGCCCAAACAATCTACATCTGTAAAAAAGCTTAGCAGTCCCAGCCTATCTTTTCGGCTGAACTGCTTGCTAAGGTTTGAGACATGGCATAAGTAACTGAAGATCCGGATCTAATTAGGCTCTTCTTATACTTCTCTGGGTCACTTCTGATCAATCATCCGTCACACAAGCTCCCTCCCATGCAAAAACAACCTGTTTTTATCGTGAATTTGTTGATTGCTCGCCTTTGTTCCTCCCCCTTCTTTGACAGGTTGCCCACTGTACGCTTGCTGATCAAATAAGAGCATTACTGGGAAAAGTGGGACATTTCATCTGAAGTTTTGCCCCGTTATTGAATGGGTGTGTTCTTAGCCAGCTATTTTGGTATCTTTCAGGTCAAGGGTCTCTTTGTTGCAGATAACTGGGAATTGTACTTTTGAGCGAAAGTAACTATCCACATTTTGGCAGGATATTTATGAAAAGCAAAACCTCATATTCTGCAACATGAATCAACGTATGTCGAACAATATAAAATTTTCCTTCGCTATCGTGATTACTTGATGGACGGTATCGAATGCAGAAACTCGAGAAATGCTCGCATTCCTTGTGTCAAAGGCAGGCTTTCGCAGGATTGAAAAAAACGACAATGGGCGGACACGTCGAGGTACATGCGAAGTGGCTGATTTGCAATAAGCGCTGAATGAACTAGTTTTTTGCAAATACATCGACAATGGCTAAGACTTGTCCCTGTCTATTTATTTTTGACAAGCTTACAACTGTTAATTGCATCCCTTTCTCACGAATATGTACTGTTGAAGTTGATTCTAGTTGCCCGAGTATCTCCTTGAACCATGCGCTGTTATGATCTTTAAGTTTGAGGTTGTAAGTTGATATTTTACAGAACCCTATTCGTTTTATCATTTCGATGGAGCCGGCTGCTCGAACTATTTTTTATAAAGGTCCAGCCCAGCTTCAGCGATAATATGTGAAAAGGGAAAGAATACAACTAAAACCTCTGAAATAATGGATAGGCCAAAAACGCGCTTTGTTGAGCTAAATAAACAAGTTAATACCTGTCTATAGGTGCTACTCTTTTTCCTCAAACTCATCGATCGTTCCTGTTATACAAAATTTATAAATTATTTAAGTTTAGGGGCACTTTATAGAGGCTACTCGATAGCCCTTCAGCCAAATTTTCAACACCTAACTCTTATACACCATCTCTGACTCCTACGGATCTAATGTACCATTTCCTTGTAGCTTGCCTGATTTTCTTGCCCCATATGAACATTGGAACTGCAAGCATTGTGATTCCAAAATTAATAACAGCAAGCGCGATGTACGTATTTTCAGTGCCCGATGCATCCAACCAGTAGGAACAGACAAACGTGAAAATACACGAAATTGTGTTGTTGATGATGGCAGTACACACCATGCCTTCCAAAATCATGTCAGGATAGCAATCCATCAAATAAGCCATCGCAATATCACCTGAACAGCCCCAACTAAAGCCAATAAAGCCAAGACCAACGTATATTACTTGCCAAGGAAGCTGGCGAGCAGCGCCTATGCCGAACATCAGCAAACCAGCTGGACCAATAATTGCAGTGGCGAATGAGAAGTATAGCCTGTACTCTGCTTCTAGGATACCGTGATTTCTGCGAGCCATCCATAAAACGAAGTAATCACTGACTATGCCTGCATAAATGCACCCAATGATTGCACCGATGAGTGTGGGGACATTCATAATTGCAACACCATAGTCGCTGTAGTTCCAGGGCGCCTCGGGGAAATAAGTGTCTTCAGTGGTCAAGTAAAATGTAAGAAAGACATCCTGAATACCCCAGAAAAGGCCGGAAAGCCACACAGGGGGAAATAGAAACATTCTCATGTTTATTCCAAGGTAATTGAAATACTGTTTGACACCCCAGCCGCGAAGATTGGTGGATTTGGTAATTATGGCGACCCTTTTATAATAGGGCTTCAACTTTTCTTCTGACCCATCAATCAGTTTGAAGTCTTCGATTGAAGCGTTGAAACTAGGTTCGACCTCGGTTGTTTTTTCCGTCTTTTGATTTGGAACGTTTTTGGGATCATGCTTGAAACCATATTCATCGCAGTTGTCCTGTGAAGCCAACAGGGGCTGTGCACTGCATTGAGAATCGTAGTTACCGCCGGATCTCAGGTGGGCCTTCCTTGATACCGGCGTCACATACCTGTTCCGGTCAAAGTATGTTTCCTCACAACCGAACACAATTATGATAAGGAGCGCACCCGAAATTATGGCAGCAATCCAGCCAACCCAGCGAAAACTGGTTAGAGCTGAAATATAGCCTGCGATCAAAGGGCCAAGAAAGGTACCTGCACTGGTGGCCAAAATGTAAACGGTAAGCACAGATCCTAGCTGATGCTGGAAAAAAATATCACTCAGCGACAACTGGACTTGCGCTTCTGCACAAGACTCGCTAATGCCGACAAAAAGCTGAGACCAAATTGTGTCGCTAGTTCTCCTGGCAAACCCAAACCAAATTGCTCCTGCTAGCCCCAAAGCTGTACATATAATGTAAGTGATTTTGCGACCGTAGAGATTAGCGAGAGGAGCTAAAAATAATGTACTCCAACCAATCCCAAGAAACAGTACGCCGGCTCCTGTATTCATTGAATCATACGAGATTCCATAAAACTCATTTAAAGAATCCTGTGCAGCACCTGCATCATTACTAGTTGCAGCCGTGAAAGCAGTTATGAAAGACATTAGTGCAAAGTGAAGGAATTTTCTGGCCTTGGACCAGTTGAGCGGGTCATTTGGCGACTCCGACGGCTGCGGAATTAGCACCACATCTTCTGTAGTCTTGCGAAGGCTTGACTCATAGATCACTCCATTCTCGAGGCTGCTGGAGGAGTAAATGTTGAACGTACCAGGGAGATAGTCTGGGTGGTGAATGTTGGTGTATTTATCCATCTTTATGGGACAGGTTCTCACCAGCCGCTAAAAGCAAGAAAATTCACGAGATGGGTTATGCCAACAAACCGCTACCGCGTCAATCTGGAAAACTGGTGGAAATTCCTGTTCAGTGTCCAAACTACCAACGCAATAAAAGAATCCTTCCTGTCTTCAACTGGTCGTCCCTTGGACTTGCCGATTTTTGTCTTCAAGACCATAATCAAAATTTTACGCAATATCTTTTTTTTCAAAATTATAGCCAAGATATGACATCTTTTATTGTCCGAGACTTTTACGTAATGTTATTAGCATACGCCAAGAGCTTTAAGTGCTTAAATAGAAATGAAGATAAATCCAGATTTGATTAGAATGCGTTGTGTATGCGCTAGGATTTCCTACCCTTAAGTTCAAGCGCTCCGGAGTTTATCAAATATCAATGTATATTGTAACTTAAACTCACGTAATGCCACCAAAATATTAATCTCGAGTTGCGAAAAGTAAACACTAACACCTAGCCACTTATTTAAAACGTAAGACCTCTTCACCATATCCCCGGTTGAGACTCACACCCAGGACAGTTATGCAAAATTTCATGAATGAATACGTCACAGTCGATGCAAAAATCCTGATGGCAATCAGCGCACCTATATCTGGAGCTTGTTAAGAGCTCTTGTGTCTTCTGATTCTTCAGACGCGGGAACCGCTTCTGACAACTATAGCAGGTGTCAGTGGGAAAAGTCTCTGCAACATCGACCTCCTGAAATGTTTTTAGGGGCATCAAATGGTGATAAGATCTGGCAAGATGAGTGGAGAGAATGAGCATCAAATCACAGCAAGGACAGACAGTGGGTAGTGAACATACTTTGCTTTTACAGTTGGGACAGAAGTACCCTCCATACATGAGTTTAGAGTGGCATGTGCAGAAGGAAGGCATATCTTCATAGACTCTTGTTGGAAAGCCCATCTTAACTAAAGTGAACCCTTTGTTAATTTTGTTCACTGGGAGAGGCGTCACGGCCTCGGCGAATAAGTCTTTGAAATGGACTTCGTTGAGGATAACCCCATAGAACGAGTTGTCGCCGTAGTTCGTCTGTTTGCAAAGTTCCTTGCAAATGGCTACCTGAGCAGAAAGTCCAATGACTCGCACGCGGATGCGTTCTTGGACTAAAGATGCAATTGTTTGATGTATATCTCCTGGGTCCGTACTGGAAAGAGCCCCAAAGATTATTAGAACCTCGCGTGTACAGTGCGCAGGCACATGCAACAGAAGCCCTCTCGCCATTTCGAGCGCATTTTGAAGAGAGCTGTTGCCTTTTGGTTCTTGCTTCCGGATCGCCTTAAGTGCATCGATGTGGTCTTGAGGATTTCCACTAACCTGACTCACCAACTGTGCCAGATCGTTTCTCATACAGACTATCCCTATTTGAGAGATAGGATTCTGGTCAAAGAACTCATGAACAAAATTGATTGCGTACTGAATGGTCATTGCGTATCGATTGGGCCTTAAATCTTTCTCCATCATCGCATCGCTGCAATCAAGCACCAAAACCATAGTTCGTATAATACCCCTTTGAAAAGGTGTCAAGTTCTTATTGCTAGCTCTTTTTTTCCTTGCTTCGATGATGCTCGACACCAAAGCCGCCATATTACCTTCATCGTCAACCTTAACTAAATCCCAACTTCTCTGGATGTCTTCCTCCCAAGCGTAACCTCCGTTCGCGCCTTGAAGGTTCTTGTTTGCTAGCTTCTTCTTCTTTCTCCCATTGGATGGCCCAGAGTCTGCTTCATCTTCGCTGAACAGATTCTCATCATCCTCACTCATAGAATGGCCATCCTCGTTGTAGTCTTCTTCAATCCTGACATGCTTCTTGCCTTTGGATGTCCGCCCCCTAACTTGCTTCTTGGGCCGATTCAAGGACTCATCTTCAGAATCTGACTCAACAATAGGAGCCATTCGCTGCTGCTCGGCGTGGAAGCTTGATCAGTGCGAACGTGCTTTGAAAGTCCATCCAAATTAAAATTGACATTTTTCAAGTGCAATAGATGTTGATCATATGACAGAGAATATCAATGATAATAAGCTAAAAACTGAACCTTTTACATAACTAATCTACCAACCGATTTGGCCGCTCTATGTCATCTCTTTGAAAGTGGCCTCTGCTAGGCGGATACTCACCGTCGGCGTCCCAAAAGGTTGGTTCGTCAGTCATGGTAAAGACCAACAGACCGCCATTGCTTCCAAAAAGCTCCTCGTGAGTGAACCAATTACGGTTGATGAGTTTTCCATTCAACTCAACACTTGAAATGTAGAGATTACGAGTAAAAGAACTGTGTGCTTTGTCATAATCGTATTCACTGTCAGCATCTTCTGCGTACAAATTGTGGGCTTGTATCAAAGCTTTACCATTCCCCTCAAGTTGGATCTCTAGCTCAGTAATCTTGGGGCTGGTTATCAGGTAAATGTCAGTTCCGGCAATTGGATAGAACCCGACAAGCCCAAACCATAGCCAAGCTTGCATGGCCCCTGCATCGGAGTTTCCAGGGAGGCCCTTAGGACCGAGAAGGAACTTATGGTCGATAAGGTAACCAAGGGTTTCGGATGTTCTATACTGAGCATTGATGAAGTTGAACAGGTAAGGTGTTAAGAAGCTAGGCTCATTACCGATGTCCGCGATTCCATCTCCATACAGGTCGAACATGTCGTCAAGGCGACGCATAAACAGCTCATCTGGACCAATGAATTCTTTAAGAGATTGAATGTCGTGCGGTACAGCCCAGCCGTATTCTATAGGCTTTCCTTCATATTCATCGTCACGCCAGTAACACCCGAAGCAAGACAGAGGATTGTACTTTTTCTCGATAAAATTGCCATTAGAATCTTTGGGCTGGATAAAACCGCTGTAGTCGTATTCAGGCGTGGTCGCCTCAAAATTCCATATATTCTGCCAGTTGGAAGATCTCTTCAAGTATTGCTTCGCTAATTCAAAGTAACCGAGTCCTTCTGCAACTACTGATAAGGCAAAATCATTGTAAGCGTATTCCATTGTTCTGGTTACTGACCGAGAAAATCTTCTAGTGATATATCCTAGTTCCAGCCAGTCATTAAGGGCACCTCTACCATACTTGTTTGTAGAGTCTGGGGCGGCCTTGTCCAAAATATATTCTGGGCTTTTATCAGCATTTGATCGCATAGCGCTGAACCCGTCCTGCCAATCAACACCTTCTCCCACTCCCTTTACAAATGCATCTGCTAGAACGATATCCGCGTTACTGCCGCCCTGGGTCCTGCCGCTCCGACTAGCAGATCGGCCGTCCGGCATATAGCCTTCTTTTCTCCAAATTTCTATCAAGCTGCGTGTCATATCGGCGCTTCTTTTCGTGTTTAAGATGTTCAGCAACGGATGAAGACATCTGAAAGTGTCCCAGAGTGTAAACCAATCATCATAATAAGGCTCGTTTGTGGGCCATGGCGCTTCGCGTCCTGATTTGTCTGACGGCATGAGGTGAGAACCATAAAGGGCATTATACATTTTCTCCACGATAATGGGATCTTCTTTTGATTCATCAATGTTGACTTTAGAAAACACCTCATTATCCCAGGCTTCTGCCGTACTTCTGACACTCCAGTGAAGATCGAACATGTTTTCTTCCGGGTAGTTCAGTGCAAGGTTTTGTCTTGCCACATTAATGCCATCCGTTTCGCTAAAGCTGACCCCGACATGTGAATAAAGAACCTTAGTGCCCTTCTCGAACTCAAAGAGCATACCCATATTTGAGTTTAGGCTTTTAGCCAAATTTAATCTGAGACGGTTGTAGGCTTTGGAACCATGGAAAGCGCGAACTCTTTTTGCAGGCTTGTCAAACACACCATAAAAGCTGACGCTCCAAGTGCCTGGGTCACTCCACCCGCCCGAGAAATAAGCTTTGCCTCTGTAGGACTTGTACGATTTGTCCACTTTGATGTAGCCCCCTTCGAAATTCTGCGTCCACCACGGTCTCTTTACCGAGTGCAAGTGCTGCGTGACATTGACCATCACTATAGGTGACATATGATGCTGCTGATGCTTAGTAGGGAACGTGTACTTATAAAGCCCGGAGCGGCTGTTGGAAGAAAACTCAATCGTGACACGGTTGGAGAGACTGACCCTGTAGTAGCCTATGTGGCCGGCGTCCGGCTTAGACCGTGGGAAGGCGATCTGTCTACTAGTGTCCACATCACTGGCACTGCTGGCCATTAGCGGAAGCTGAGAAACGACCCCGTACGTTGGCGACCCGCCGGTTCCAGACTCGTGGAGCATCGAAATGCCGCAGACATCGCCCGTAGAGTGGTAGCCAGAGTACGCGTCCGTGGAGTGCGGATGCAGAACGTCAACTCCCATCTTACACATCCCAAACGGTACAGTTGTTCCAGGAAACATGTGGCCGCCGCCTTCTGTGCCGTAAAACACGTCGACGTAATTGAGAAACGGGAATTCCTCGAAGAGCCCGTCAGACAGCCCGAACAGAGCCCTCCCGGTGGCACCAGGGCTGCTCTCAAAGCCAGATGACCGCACCTCTGTTCTCTCGACCTGCTCCTCGAACTCTTCATCTAGTTGTGCCTCGACCATCTCCGTGTAAAGGTCATCATCTCTCACTGGAACTGCAATCGCCAGTAAAAAGAATTTGCTCAGCGCAAGGAAGCTCAATAATACATTCATTTCCAGCAACTTGTTTTTCAATGTTCCTTGAGCACTGCTTAGGCTTCAGACAAGCCTGGCCTTTGTGTTCGAGCATTTTTGTGTGCCTTGCATTTACCCGCCCATGTATGATTACATAACTCAATATAGATGCAGGACAAGCTTCCATGCATTAATTCATATATTTCGCACAAGAAGAACGCAAAACCCAACAATGAGGAACTGAGTACTTAAAACCCTCATTTGGTGCACAGTTCCGGCTAATTCACGATAGTAATGTTAACTGCATTAAAGGTGCGGATCATCAAACGAATTATATGTTTTCGGTCGAGAGATTTACTCTCATATATAGTTAAGTTTTTCTAACCATGCTTACAGTTTCCCGCAAGCTGGATGAAAAGAACGGCTGATGAGCTGAAGAAGAGTGGTAAGATGAAGTATTTAAGAAACAGAAATGAAAGGGTCTTATGATGAGCTGACTTGACCATTGTCCACGGATAAAACCAGCAAGAAGAACATTCTAAGCTTCTTGTAGTCGGCAGCTGAGAAGAAGTTTTCGTTACAATGTCAGCGTCGCTTACGGAATCTGAAAACAGCAAGAAGCAGATCACTGAGAAAACGAATGCGGTGTGTACAGAAGAGGATGCGGATGTTGCTTTGCAGTATCTGAAGAGGGCGCACGCGGAAAACGTCGCGTTGAGTGACGAGTCCAGCGCGGTTGACGTAGCCGAGAAGATGGCCAAGAACTACTACGGAAGCCATGAACTAGAGCCGAAGCTGCTGCGCAAGGTGGACTTCTTCATTCTACCATTCCTGTGCTGCACGTATTTGCTGATGTTTCTGGACAAGGCGCTGCTGAACTACGCGGCGTCCATGGGCATCAAACAGCACTTGAAGGGAGACGAGTTCTCGAACCTGGGAACGATCTTCTCGGCGGCGTACATCTTTGCCGAGCCATTTGTGACCTTCTGTATTCAGCGGTATCCAATCTCGAAGGTAATGGGCGTGTTTATCACTCTTTGGGGCGCGGTCTTAGCTTGCCACAGCGCCTGCAAATCCTATGCATCGCTTATGATTGTCAGGACGCTGCTCGGGCTTTTCGAGTCCAGTAGCGCTGTTGGGTGCATAGCAATTAGTGGCATGTATTACACGAAGTCAGAGCAGTCCGCGCGGATTGGATTCTGGGCCACGCAAGCAGGAACAGGTTACATTGTTGGCGGACTCATCTCTTTTGGATTCCTCCATTATCACGGGACTGATTTCACGTCATGGCAGATCATGTTTCTCGTGGTAGGCTTAGTGACAGTGCTCTTTGGTGTTATCACGTTTTTGTACCTGCCAGACAACGTCACCAACGCCTGGTTCCTGGATGAGAAGGAAAAGATTGAAGTCTTGCAACATATTCGAGCTAACCAGACAGGGCTGGAGAACAAAAAGTTCAAAAAACACCAGTTGAAGGAACTTTTCTTCCATGACAAACTCACTTACCCCATGCTGCTCCTCACTGCTTGCTCTCAAATCTCGACAGGTGCGATTGGAACATTCTCCGTAACCATAACGCAAACTTTTGGATTTGATAAGTATGAGACTGCTCTATTGCAACTGCCTATTGGGGCCATCACGGCGCTTATCATTTTGATCACCACACAGATGCTCTCTCTATGGGGCCACTACACGCTGGTCACCTTTTCAATGTACATCCCTGCCATTATCGGGTGCATTGTGATGATATGTCTCCCTCTTTCTCACAAGATTGGCAACCTATTTGCACTGTATCTGCTATACAGTGGCTCTTGTGTGATCACCAATATCTACATCTGGAACAGCTGCAACACATCAGGTTATTCTAAGCGTGTTTTCCGTAACGCCATAACCATGGTGGTTTACAACGTTTCGTGCATTGTTGCCCCTCAAATGTTTAGAACGTCTTCCGCCCCGCGGTATATTCCTGCAAAGATTGCACTGCTGGTAACGCAGTGTGTATGTGTCCCTCTGCAGTTGTACATCGGTTATCTTTGCAAAAAAGAGAACAAAAAAAGAGACCGTGAACAAGAAGGACAAGTTACTTCCAGTTATCAGTTTTTGGATCTCACTGACATTGAGAACAGAAGTTTCAGGTATGTTTATTAGAAGACTATTCACTCATGCTTATAGGTATACGTACATAATAATTAATTATTCTGACGTCGGGTTTTTCATTTGAAAATAATCAGAAATTCAAGCGATGAGCTTCGAACTTTGAAGAAATAAAAAACACCTTAACAACTGCAAACAAGTATTCAATACCCAAGCAACATGCCGTTAGGAGATGACTTAGATGATGGACTAGACTACCAAGTCGACAGCTCAGAGGGTGAAAACTTCGGCGATGTCGTCGAGGAACAACCAAACCATAGCGCGAGCGATTCGGAAAACGCAAAGCGGCCTCATTCAGCTGGCGAAGAGGACGAGACAGCAAAGCAGCCGCAGAGCAAGCGTCAGAAGAAGCTAGCAAAATCAAAAGTACATCAAAAAAAGTTGGAAAAACTGGAGGCTGACCGGGAGCAGAAGAAACAACTTCCTAGAAGCTCGTCAGAACGTATCGCCGAGCACCTTGGGACTCTAATTAGGGAAAAGAACCCCGATTTAAGTGCCTTAGAGCTCGAAGAGCTGTATTTCAAGAAAACCGACTTCATTTCGACTGAGAGGTACGATAAGGAACGCAGCCTGCATAATATTTTGGATTTTGTGAACAACTTTTCCAAGTCTCCTCGGGCGATCGTACTCTCCACGTCTAACCTTAGGGTTGCTGATGTATTCAGAGGCCTAGGAGGCTCCAAAAATGCTGTGAAGCTGTTTTCAAAGAATAAGCTGAAAGAAGATTTAGCGAGGGTTGACCAACTTCTTAAAGCACCTAGCTCTAAAGACCGTCAAGCAAAAAACAAAGGAAAGAAGAAAGGAGATGCGATGGTGAAGTTCTTTACTGCAACTCCCGGGAGGATGCTTAAGATCGTGCAGGAGACGGATGCGTTCTTTCTGGGTAAGGACAAACTGGACATCTTCGTGGATGCCAGCTATCTAGACCCTAAAATGAACACTATTTTCACAAGCGATGATTGTACAGCCCTCCTCAAAGTCCTCAAAGAGTTTCTAGGCAAGAAGAGCTCTGTTAAAATTCTTCTGTTTTAAGTTGTTTGTAACATATACTAAACTGTATCTATAGATGAGCATCATCATCACCCTGCGGGCGCCAGGCCCTGCCGGTCTGATATTTTCAACCAAATGGTCTTTTCATAGATAGCTTTCTTCCAAGTACGGATGGTTTTCTGGACAAAAGAGAAGTGGCGCTACTGGTTTTTCTTTTCAGCTTCAGCTGGTTCACGACCTCTGCTGGCCTGTCATAATCATCCATTTTTTTGACAGGAGAAGAGGACTGCCTGCGAGATGCCAACGAGCTATCATCGGTAAAGCTCGAAGAGTGACTCCGAGTGTCATCAGCTATAATTTCCAGGTTGTCTTTATCTGAGTTTAGGGCGGGGCTTTTCGGCAGAACCCTTGGCTTATTTAGCCTGAAAACTTGGTTGACGGGCTTTAGGTAGATGGAAACAATAGTGCCAATGCTGAGCTCTAATTCTTCAATAACATGTGGATCCAAACGGGAGTTAAGAGTGATTAGAGGTAAGTTCCCGTCAACCACCTCTCTAACCGCGTCCATGGTTAGAATATTTCCTCCAGACTTTTGTGTACAGGACAATAATCTCCAATACATGAACGCACGGTCTCTTAAATCAGGATTATCTAACTTTTCAGTTGATGATTTCAAAATGTTGATGCACAGCTTCTCCGTCGCTGGCGTAGGATGCCTGGTGAAAAGTTTAACTGTTGAACTTAGTATTGTAAACTGAACCTCCAGTGATTCCTCAAGAAAGTTGTTGCTGAATCCTTCAAATAATTCAAAATAGTTTGGAAGTTGAGACGAGTACTGGGTGATGATCCAAATCATTGAGCTACGTGATTCCGGCTCCTGGACGGAGTCTGTAAAACGCACAAGCTTATATAAACAAAGCTTTGACTTTTCGGGGTATCTTCTTAAGACGTTTTTGAACACAGAGATAATTTCTTGCACAATATACTCAACTTCAAAGTCGAGGAGATCCAGTAAGAGATTGATGCACTCGTCGACGGAGTTTTTGAGCTTTACAGCCAGGTTTCCAACGGCACGGATGGCTTTGCGAGACATCTGAATATCAATATCAGTCGCATATTCCTTAAGTTCTTGAAAAATCTGAGCCAAGTTATCTTCCTTGGCAAGCAGGTACAGAATCTCGAGCTTGGTGTCTTTGATGTAGATAGGGTCATTGAACTCAACAAAAAAGTATGGAACGTCAACTTTTAGCAAAGGTTTCTCTCTACCAAGTAACAACAGAATGACATTACGGAGCACTAAAAACTGCAACTCCGGTGGTTTATTCAAAAGACTTATAACAGAACTGGAAAGTTGCTTCACAATGCTTTCACTCAAGCGGTCAACGTAGTTCGTTAAAAAGACGATAAGCTTAAGAGCATTCAAAACCACAGACGTGTTAGCATGCTGAAGCTGAGGTAGCGCTTTGTCTATCATAAAATGCGCGTCATCGTGAGTTTGCGGCACGTAGTTGGCTGTGAGAGCGTCCAAAACCCGCCCATTATCCCATTCGTTGAGCCTCGGTAGCAACTCCAGCATAGAGAGGCACAAGTCGCGACCAAGGCCCATAGTTCTTGTCTCACTGCTGCTCTCCTCCTCTTGATAGAGCACGAACAAAGCGTGAGCCCGCACTGAAGGCTTTTCCTTTGCGCTTTGAAGCACCTTGCCTACAATGCCCATGAGCAATTGTGAGCGCTCAGAATCCAGTTGCGCGAGCCTTAACAATGCGTAGAGTGCTGCCTTCTTTAAGGCCTCAGGCTCTGAGTGTTGATGCAATACGGCACTCGCGCATTTGGAGGCCTCTTCGAGATAGGCGGGAAGGGGCACCGAAGACAGCGTACGCAAGGCAAGGATCTGCACTGCTTCGGTGCCGGAATTGAAATCTTCCAAAACCATAGACAACGCTGTTGCAAAGTGCCCGGACTTCGTCGGAGCCATCGCAACTAAGTAGTGGTGGCAAATACGCTTGACTTCTAAATCGTCTTCGACCTGCCAGAAGCGGAGGACATCAGGGAAAAGCAAGGCCATTTCGCCGAAGTTACCCATGGAAAGGTTGGCTATGATCTTCCTTAGAGCATCTTTTCGCTTCGTTGCCGAGGCTCGATGCTTCTTTATGTTGGTTTGCTGCAATTCCGCTCGAATCTCATACGCTTTGCATTTCGAGAACAGCCGCAGTTCGGACATCCTGGTCTTCGTTCTGGCGTTCCGGTAGCTTGTAGTTGTGATTGACTGCTATTCACTGAGACTTCGAATCAAGATCAACTCAGAGGCCGTCTGTCGCGACTCTGTTGAATATTACGTCCATTCTCCTACTTATGCGTCACTAGTACTAGTCCAACCGAGCAGGGATACTAGCTGGTTGTTATTCTCTTGTTGAGGTTCGTCGATTTTGAAGCGTTTGATGTCGATGTTGTTTTTTGAGACGCTTTCGCTTTCTGTTCGATGCAGGAGTTGAGCCTCTCATCGTTGTCCTTCCAATCATCAAAATCAATAAGGGCTTGCATACATCCCCATTCTGTTATTTTGCGGGTTAGCCAGTCAAGGTTTACAGGCTTTGTCAAATAATCGTTACATCCTGCTAAGAGGGCTTCCGTTTTGTCAGTTTGAGAGTTGGACGCGGTAAGCGCCACAATAATGACAGGCGCTTTGCACGTAAGGCCCTTCAGTTCCGCGTGCTTCCCAAGAGGGTCTCCAGTACCAATTCCATTCTGTTTCTCCAACTTTCGAATCTCTTTCGCGGCGTCAATACCGGAAAGTAGCGGCATTTCCAGATCCATGAGGATGAGGTGCATACCCCCTTCCTTCCATCGATCGACAGCCTCCACACCGTTTTTTGCCACCTTGTAGTGTATTTTGTGCTTTCGCAGAAAGGACGACAGGATAGCTTGATTAATCATATTATCCTCCACGACCAAAACGCTAATCTTAGGAAACACTTTGTCCCTTGTTATAGACTCGGTAGTAACTGACTCCATCGCGCTCAATATAAAGGGAGAGCCCTCACGTTGTACTATAGGGTCCCGAGGCGGTACCAGCCCAATCTCCTCCTCGACCAGCGGCGCAGACGTCATCAATACCGGCGATACTCGCTGTGTGGGTGATATAGCGGCGCCAGGCGAGACCTCTTCTAAAGCCGGCGGCGATGAAGCGCTAGGAGTTGCAACATTGGGAGAAGGTAGATTTACGTCGCCTTCAAAACCACGAGGCAGTAAAAGGATCGCTTGCTTGGGGCAGTCTATATTTTCCTCGTCGTTTGTGTGGCTCAGTTTGCGAAGCTGCTCCTCGTCAACCACCAGCTTGTAGTCGGTAAGGTCCTCTACCATTGGCGCACCGTCCATAGTTTCATCGAACAGAGGTATGTCAGGATTGTTTGAAAAAACTACCAGCGCGTCGTTAGCAGTTTGCGCTGCCACGCCACCAAAGAGGTTCTTACAAACATTGAACACAAGCTCATCGGGCTCCAGCAGTGACTGGTGAGGAATACTGTCAGGATCCACTTCGCCTACCGCGGGGGTTGCAGTGCGCGACAGTCTTCTTGCAGACCCCAGTCGTACGGGTGACAGCGCGCACCCGTCCATACCACCCCCAAGCTCCTTATTTCCCGCTCCCACGCTTAGGCGCAACTGTGCCAGCGGCGTCGAGCTCTGTGTGCTGCACTGCAGTTTGTTGTATGAGGGATGCGCCGGGTGCGGAGAGTACGATGGAGGCGTACCCAAGGTTGCGGCATGTGGACTGCACGTTCGTGAGGTGCGCCGTATATATGGTGGCGCGTGGCTGAGATCTATCGGCGCAGCGTTACTGGCCATGTTTGGCACCGGCTGCAGCAGCAGATCTTTCAAGTCGCCCGCGCTGGTGGCTCCGAACCCACACTCGCACCAGCACCCTATTGCGATCCCAAAACTATCGTTTTCTTGAGCCCAGCGCGTGTCACGAAACCTCCTGAAGATCCGGTCTTTCAAGTCGTCTATTGTGTCTTCTCGCTCGAACTCGATTGCAGTAGCCTGGTTTATAGTATCTGGAGGGAGTTTCTGCGAGTCCAGCCGCACCCACACTTTGAGACGAATCTCTTTATGGGGAACCTGAACTGCCAAGCCCGATGGGCTTGGAACCGGGCTCCGAAAACCCACTTTCTGTGCCATTATCTCCAGTTTTATTGTGTTGATTTGTTCTATGCAGGGTATAACGCCTAGATGTGTTCTGGATTAAAAATTGTATATATCGTCGGTGACAGGCCGATGCGATCAGCAAAATAGTGTGATAGAAATGGAAGTAGACGCAGTCCGGGAGGAATCTGGAGGCGATGAAGCGCAATTGAGCTACGAAGATAAGGGAAAGTTCTTACTACAGTACGTATTGAGCCGACGCGGCGTGTGCAGCGAAAAGGCGCTTGCCAAAGCACTCAAGACTCTGGAGCGCGACGGCGAACAGCTGGAGGATAGCGAGACCGAGGCACAGGTCGTGAAAATGGTAGGAAGACTTAACGTCAGGCTAAGCGCCTTGGACTACAAGCTGGTGCGACAGCGGGACCAGCTTGGCGCATGGATGTACGCGTATGTTGACGTTTCACCGTCGGGGGACACCAAGCTTGCCACGCCGCTCACCATCGAGGAGCTCAAGTACGTGCAGTGGTGCGTGCGCGAAATGCTCGAGGCCGGGCAGGAAGTCGCGGAGGCGCGGGGCGCCAAGAGCGCGGTAGAACGGTCGGTGGACGAGGCGCTTGTGCAGTCAGGCAGCGGGCGGGACGAACTGAGCGCGGAGTTCGACTCGAAATCGCTACGGTTTCGCGTGAGTTACACGGCCGGCGCACGCCAGCTATTCCAGTTCGACGATCTGGGACCACTGGAAACAGAGCGGCTGCTGACGCGACTGTGCCAGCTGCGCTGGTTTTACCGGACGAACGAGGGCCACTTTGGGCTAGCCACGCGCGCTCTCTCAGAGTTGCAAGAGTACTTGCGCACACAATACACGGTTCCAGTATGCACTGTGTGCGACGAGGTCGCACTCCGGGGCGTCAAGTGTCAGTGCGCCGAGGGTGCGTGGCACGCACCCTGCTTCCAGCACTACGTTGCACACGTCAGCAACGCGTGTGCGCGTTGTGAGCGGCCTGTGCTAGAGGCCATCTACATGGCCTGAGGGAGTTGCCCTCCCGTCGTGCCGCCCGCCGGTGCGCGGATATTCAAAGATCTGCGTGTTATTACTATGTACATGTGGGTTATGCGAGCGCGCACGCGCGCTCCACCTATTTGCGCAAGCCGCGCTTCTCCAGAAAGTCCTTGGCTTCGTTGATCTTAGTTGCCAGGTAAGGGCTTCCGCCCTTGTCCGGATGATTTGCCAGCATGATGCGGCGGTGCACCTCCTTCAGCTTCTTGCGGTTAAGGTTATTCTCGCTCAAGTTCAGGATCTGCAGCGCCTCTTTAGTGTTCATCTTCGGGTCGAATCCGCCTTTAGCGAACTGCGCAGCCTTGGGCCCGCCGCCCATCATGCGCGACACACTCTTGAACGCACCCGCCGCGAAGTACAGTCCCAGAAACCCGCCTACACCGCTCATCACCGGGTGCCGGCCCATGAACGCCAGCGCCTCGTCGAACTTTTCGTCCATGCTCTTTTTCGCGCTCCCTACGGGCGCAGCCGTAGCAGGAACCAGTTCATTAAATGCCTGTGGTGCTACCGCGGATGGTTCCCCAGGGATCGCCAGTTGTGGGGCCTCGATTGGTGCCATATTACTCGCTTTCTCGTCCTTTTCGCCTGTCCACTTGGCCTTTCTTCTGCCTGTTTCAAGACTATTTTCCAGCTCTGGAAGAAAATGGCTATAAAAATTAAGCTGGAAAAAATTTTTTGACAATCTGCAAGGGCATCTCATCGCATCGCATCCCATCAAAAGTTGAATCTGAGGCGAAATGAGGGTCTACAGTTGTCATTTCTGCTCATCGCCATGCTATCCAGGCCACGGTATCATGTTTGTGCGTAACGACGCAAAGGAGTTCCGCTTCTGCCGGTCCAAGTGTCACAAGAACTTCAAGCAGCGCCGTAACCCAAGAAAGCTGCGGTGGACCAAGGCGTTCCGTAAGGCCGCGGGCAAGGAGCTGGCGGTTGACAGCACGCTGGCGTTCGCTCAGCGCCGTAACGTGCCCGTTAGGTACAATAGGGAGCTGGTTGCCACGACTCTGCGGGCGATGGCTCGGGTCGAGGAGATCCGCCAGAAGCGTGAGCGTGCGTTCTACAAGAACCGTATGCGTGGAAACAAGGAGCGCGAGTTCCTGCGGGACCGCCAGCTGGTGGAGAAGAACCCCGAGCTGTTGAACATGCGCGATGTGGAGCTGTTGCGCACGGCGGAGCGCGCGGAGCGCGTAGAGGCCGCGAGCGACGCGGAAAGCGAGGAGATGGACGTGGACAGCGAGTCCGAGCACGAGAGCGAGGACGAGAGCGAGGCCGAGGCCCAAAAGCAGAAGGTCGTGCTCACAAACAAGCGCAAGGTTGGAAAGAAAATTGCCTTCTAAGCGTGCAGACCCGCGAGCTGCGCGATCTGCGCGATCCAACAGTAGAAATAGCGGAAGTAGAGTGTATATTAATATTATCGAATTCGAGCAGGGCTATGGCTGTCGGCCGAAAGTTTGGCGACTGCGAGAGCACGCGTGCAGCGCGACGCACTTATAAGAGGCTGCCCTGTCAGCGGGCCCGGTCCTCATCGTCGCGTCTGTCGTGCCCAGCGTGTTGCAGAGCCCCAGAGCTCAGGCTCATGAACTCTCGCCCCGCGTCCCCGGCCAAAAACTCGCCCAGAGCTTGCACTTCCCGCAGCGTTAGCACTCGCAGCTCCATCACCTCCACGTCCCGGCCCATTACGCAGCACCGCACGTCGCACACAGCACCTTCCACGAGCCCTGCGCGTGCGCGACGGACCCGCTCCAGCGCGCTCTCGCTAGCATCCAGCACCGCACGCCCACCTGCGCTCGCCAGGCCACTCACATTCCCAAACTCTAGACGCAGCCGGCCTGCGTCCCACCACGATCCCACGTACTGGCCAACTACGCGCAGCCGTTCGAGCCCCATCTCGATGCTGTGGCGCTGGGCCAAACTCCGAACTTCATCCATATCTACTACCAATATGCTCATATCACTATACAGAAGCGCCTGCACAAGCCAATTGAGGTCCTACGGGTGTTTCCACGTATGTTTTCATCGTGTTTCCTCTGGTGGTTATAGTTGTTCAGATTAGCTTTTTGATATTCTGGAAAAACAAGTAAAGTGCATAAATGTTTGAGCTTCACAACGCATTCGACGCACGATGAGCAAAAGGTGGGGAGTACCCGGATGGCCGATATCAAGCTAGCACGCAAGTGTGAGGAATTGTGTGCAGGCTCTTCTGGCGAATTAGGTGCGCAGGTGTGCCGAGGGCGTGCCGGTTACACGCGCAAGAGCCTTAAGGGAGCGTGCACGAACACGCCATGAGAGGCGGTGTCGCGCGCTTCCGCAAGAGCCTAGCAAGCAACGGCAAGAGGGGCTTGAAGTAGTATAAAAGGAGTGGGTGCGAGCGTTGTTGGATTAAGTCTCCCAGTTTCTTCTCACTCCATCACTATCACCATCGAACACTTCATCGTCTTCAATGTCCACCGAAAAGATCACCTTTCTCCTGAACTGGCAACCAGCGCCATACCACATCCCTATCTTCCTAGCGTTGCAAAAGGGCTACTTCAAGGAACAGGGCTTGGACTTGGCGCTCATTGAGCCTACCAACCCCTCGGACGTCACTGAGCTGATCGGGTCCGGCAAGGTCGACATGGGCCTCAAGGCCATGATCCATACCCTGGCAGCCAAGGCGCGTGGCTTCCCTGTGACCTCTGTCGGCTCGCTGCTTGACGAGCCCTTCACCGGGTTGTTGTACATGGCCGGCCGCGGTATCACCGACGACTTCCAGTCACTCAGAGGCAAGAAGATCGGCTATGTCGGCGAATTCGGCAAGATCCAGCTTGACGAGCTCACCAAGCACTACGGTATGACCCCAGACGACTACACTGCCGTCAGATGTGGCATGAACGTCGCCAAATACATCATCGAGGGCAAGATCGATGCTGGTATTGGTATCGAGTGCATGCAGCAAGTCGAGCTCGAGGAGTACCTCAAGGCCCAGGGCAAGCCTGCCACTGACGCCAAGATGCTCCGTATCGACAAGCTGGCTTGCCTGGGCTGCTGCTGCTTCTGCACCATCTTGTACATCTGCAACGACAAGTTCTTGGCCGCCAACCCCGAGAAGGTTCGCAAGTTCCTCACGGCTGTCAAGAAGGCCACCGACTTCGTCTTGGCTCATCCAATCGATGCCTGGAAGGAGTACGTTGACTTCAAGCCCGAGCTTGACAACGACTTGAGCTTCAAGCAGTTCCAGAGATGCTACGCCTACTTCTCTTCCTCCTTGTTCAACGTCCACCGTGACTGGAACAAGGTTACCGGCTACGGTAAGAGATTGGAGATCCTGCCTCTAGACTACAAGGCCAACTACACTAACGAGTACTTGTCCTGGGACGAGCCTAACGAGGTCGAGGACCCATTGGAAGCCCAGAGATTGATGGCCATTCACCAGGAGACCTGCAGAGATTGCGGTGGTTTCAAGAGACTCTCCGTCCCTTTGAAGGCTTAAAAACTTTATGACAGAGACGCGAGCCTGAAGTTCGGGCTCAAGGCTTAGATACGTTGACACAGACAATTATACAAAAAATAAATTTCACTTTGTTGAAACCTATAAGATAGCACGCCTGAGCTTCGCTCCGGAGGTGCCGGTCTGGACTTTAGAGGCTAGTTTGAGTTAAACACCATATAACGCTGCTCTGCGCGGCAAAAAAGGAAATAACGACAACTGCAGGATTCGAACCTGCGCGGGCAGAGCCCAAAAGATTTCTAATCTTACGCCTTAACCACTCGGCCAAATTGCCTTATTTCGAAAGTAATCCATTTAGTTGATATTATGTAGTAGGGTAGAGTAAGCGTGCGGTTGAATACAATACAGAGATACCTTTCTATTTCCTACGGATAGCCTGCTTCTCGGCGGGCGGCTTTGAGGTTAATAGCATTAGGTCGTATTCTTGAATTATCTATCTATTTAGTGAATAAACTCACTACATCTTCGTCGTGAAGTTTATGGGTTAGCCCACATTTTTGTGGAGAGTGCTTCGCAGAGGACCCCCACACAAGCGCATACTTGAACTTCTCTTTAAAGTCTCTGTGAATGGAGTGGCACATGTCGCCTATTGTGGAAGCGTTCCTCACTACGAGTGGATCAGAGAAGTCCGGCTTCACACCTCTTTTCTTGGTGTAAACACGGCTCAGATTCAACTGGTACCAGATTTCATCCACCACGTCGTCAAGACCTAGATCATTCTCACACGACATCACCACAGTATTAGGCTCGCGTGCCAGACGGTCGACCTCCTCAAGCGAGACCGCGTCGATCTTGTTGTACGCATATAGGCACTTGATGTAATTGCAATGCTGGTCGTTAATGATGTCGATGAAGTCGTCGATCGTGCATTTGTCGTCGCGCACCAAAACTTCGGCGTTGTGAACACGGTAGTCTTTCAAAATCATCTTGATCGCTTCCTCCGTTAGGTTCGCCCTCGAGGGAGAGGTGAACGTAACTTTCACACCCCCCGTCTCTTTTTTCTTGTAGTAAATGTTGGGCTTTTCTTTGTTCAGACGTATCCCAACGGCCTCTAGTTCTTTTTCTAGTGACTCCCGCTGGTGTGCCCCCTTCGTGGCATCCAGAACCATTAGGATCAGGTCCGCGGTACGCGCTGTGGCTACGACCTGTCTACCTCTACCCTTGCCCTGCGAAGCACCGTAGATAATACCAGGCAAGTCCACAATCTGGACTTCAGCGCCCTGGTACTTCAACACGCCGGGCACGGAAGTCAGCGTGGTAAACGCGTAGTGCGCGATCTCCGACTTCGTGGTCGTCACTTTGCCCAAAAGAGAGGACTTACCCACAGAAGGATACCCGATCAGCACTACACGCGCATCTCCGGACTTGGCGACCTCAAACCCTGTGCCACCGCCGCCCGTAGGCGCGGTTTCTTCTGCCAACAACTGTTGTCTGAAACGTGCTAGCTTACCCTTCAGCAGCCCTAGATGGTACTCGGTGGCCTTGTTTTTCTGCGTCCGAGCCATCTCCTCCTCGATAGCCTTAATCTTCTCAATGACACCCATCTTGAACCGCCACTATTCTTCCTGTACACCTATATTCCCTCTTGTTCTTGGAGCTCATCGAATCCACTATGAACTCAAATTTTCATATTTAATGCTTCAAAGGGCTTCGTGCACATGCACAAGATCGAGGTTCTTAAAACATTTGAAGTCAACAAAAGCTTCGATCAAATAAGTCCTAAGGGATTGAAAAGGTCATTGTGAACTTGCTTGAAGCGACTGGGACTGGATTTCGTCACAAGTACTGCTCAGCAAACCTGTGAGGCTTTTTTCAAACGACCAGATTTGCCGTTTTAAATTTCAGCCCGCAAATTCAAACGCATAACATTTAACAACACAACTTCCTCCGACATCTAGCTAGCATCAACAATGTCCTTCAACAACGGTGCAAATCCACAAGGAGGCTTCGGATTCTACCAGCCATCACCGCAGTTCCAGATGCCACAGGGCTCAATGAACTTCGCGCAACAACCAGCGACACAGGCGTTTTCGCAGGACCCCCTCCCCCCAGGCCTGCTGAATGCCTTGTCAACCAAAGGGTATCCCCACGAACTCCCCCTTCTCGAGGAGATAGGAATCAATTTCAGCCATATTCTGACCAAGACCAAAAACGTTTTGCAGCCATTGAGACGGTCAGACTCGCTGCCTCTGGAGATCATATCTGACTGCGACCTCGCAGGGCCGCTTATATTCTGTCTTCTTTTTGGAACACTACTACTAGCCGCAGGAAAGGTTCATTTCGGGTACATCTACGGAGTCGCACTTTTTGGCACTATTTCATTACACACACTCCTCCGTCTCATGGGCAATGAGGACAACAAAGCCCAACCACAACAACTTTTCCTAAGAACAGCCTCTATCCTAGGATATTGCTTCCTCCCTCTATGCCTCTTGTCGCTGGTAGGCGTTTTCTTCCCTCTCAACAACATGATGGGCTACGCGCTGGCACTTATCTTTGTGTGCTGGTGCACATGGTCCTCCTCTGGATTTTTCACCGCTGTACTACAACTTAAAAATGCTAGGGTTTTGATCGCGTACCCGCTCTCCATCTTCTACAGTGTGTTCGCCCTCATGGCTATATTTGTGTAGGGCTTCAAATGATGTACATAAATGCTTCAACTAAGTAGGAAAAATGACAAGACTCGCAGCGTAGTTCGGAAGCTATATGGGTAAAAAGTATGTGGGGGACTAGCATCCGGATCGTTGTTGCGCATAGCACGCCAAAAGGCTTACGATTCTGGTGTATATCATTGTTTCGAAAAATCATCAACGCATCACATTTTAAATCCAGAAAACCAGTTAGACGGACAAGCACCATGCCGCCGTCCAGAGGAGTGCCTGCGAGGTTAAAAGGTGCACTTTTTCATATAACTACGCCCATATTCTACCCGAACGCGAGACCGCATCTAGGTCACTTGTATTCGAGTTTACTGTGCGATGTAACTAAGAGGTGGCGAGCGATGCAAGGCTATAACACACTGTTTACTACTGGAACCGACGAGCATGGACTCAAAATCCAAAACGCTAGTGAGAAGAATGGGTACAGTAATCCCAAGCAGTTCGTTGATGTACTCTACCGCGAGTTCGTAAAGTTAGACCAAATGGCTAATATAAGTTACACCCGGTTCATAAGAACTACGGATTACGACCACGTCAGAGCAGTCCGGGAGCTGTGGAATAGATGTTGGGAAAGCGGTTATATTTATAAGGGCGAGCACGAAGGCTGGTACTCCATATCGGACGAGTGCTTTTATCCTGAATCCAAAGTAGTACAGCTTCAAGGAGATGGCCAGGAATTACCCTTTGGAAGCCCTGAAATTCGCAAAGATGGGAAGTTCATAAATACGGAAACCAGAAATGGAGTGGTTTATCATTCAGAAACTAACTACTTCTTTAAGCTCTCTTCCTTCCAGAATAGATTATTGACATTCCTAGAGAAGGAAAACCCGCATTTCATCTCCCCTCCATCCAGACGGGACCAAATAATAAACGAGCTGCGGGGCTCCAAGCTTCGAGACCTGTCTATATCAAGGCCAAGCTCAAGAATCAAATGGGGTATAGATGTGCCGCAGGATCCTTCGCAGAAAATATACGTCTGGTTTGATGCGCTTTGTAACTATTTGACTTCAGTTGGTGGCCTACAAGCCGTCCTAGACAATTCGCCGGCAGCCGTTAAGCACACTATCACCAGCCAACTGAAGATGCCGCGCAATTGGTGGGTCAACACTACGCATATCATTGGTAAAGACATTGCGAAGTTTCACGCTATCTACTGGCCATGCTTCTTGATGGCAGCGGGTATCCCCTTACCTAAACAGATCATTGTTCATGGCCATTGGCTTTCCGGCGGTGTCAAGATGAGTAAGTCTGTTGGTAATGTCGTTGATCCACTGGACATGATTTTACATTATGAGTGCGACCCAGTCAGATGGTATTTGCTCGAGAACTCCCATATCGAAGCCGACGGGGACTTTCGGGAAGAGCGCCTGCATGCCACCCGCGAGCAGATTGTTTCAAAATGGGGTAATCTTCTAAACAGATGTTGCAGCAACAAGTTTAACATTCCAAGGGCCGTTGAGACCTTCGCAAGTCAAGCTGCTAACCCTGAAAATAATGCTGCAACATTAATTGGAACCGAAGCGCAAGAGTCATACCGAGAACTTATTCAACTTCTCCAAACGCTGCCGGAACTTTTCTCTTCTCACATGCGCCAGCTCGAGACGCGTTCTGCCCTGAAGCTTCTTTGGGATGTGATTGGAAAAGCGAATGCCTTTGTTCAGACCTCGACACCTTGGCTCAAATCCGGCGAAGAACAAGACCTCATAATATTTACAGCAATTGAGGTAGTTCGCATAACTTCCATTTTGGCCCAACCAATAATGCCAACGCTTTCAAACGCTTTACTTGACCGAATTGGTGTTGATACGGAAAACCGCGATTTATCGCGCACGCGTCTCGGGGCTGACACATTATATGGTAAAGGATCCAACGATAAAGGGCGAGAAGTACCAATAAAAAAGGTGAATTTCAGAGGGACCACCTAGAATGTTGATCCATTTCCTCAATTCATGCATTTACTTGTAAGTAATCTACATATCGATTGTCACGAGAGTAGTATCCAGCGTTTCAAGATCTAAAATTACAACTTGCCCTGTTTTGCTGAACTCTGGAACAGCAATAGCTTTGACTTTGACACCCCCCTCCAACTGCACGTCTTTCGAAGCAAATTGGGGCTGGTTGCCAACGAAAAATACGTGGGGCCATTTCTTCAGAACGAAAGGGTCTTCATCTTTATAAGGATAGCACCACAATGTATCGGGCGCTGTTGGTGCTATATTCTGCCACCTTAGGCACCCCTCAATGATGTCCATCCTAGTGGCGATATTAGCTTCTGCTAAGTTTTCTTGAGAGTCTGGTTCGAAAGGCAGAACGTACTTGCACATATCATCAATGTTCTGTCCGCTCGTGCCTAATAATTGAACACCATTAAGCTGAAACCATGCTGGGTTTGTGGTAGGACAAAAGAGTTCTTTATTGGATTCCTCAAAGAACGGGGAAATCATGGGCCCAAAAAGTGCCTTATGCAATGGTTGCTGAGGTAAGCTTTGATCACTAAGGTCGCGTGGACCAGGCATGAGATCAATTGGCATGGACTGAAGCGTATTCCCAAAGAAAGTTCCAGCTTCTGTAAGGCATCCCGTTAGCTGGTCTGGGTCAACAGGATTTATTGAGTTTCCACATATTATAAGTCTACCAATTTCAGCAACAGACTCTGGGCTCATCACATCGCCTGTTAGGTATTGCTGTAATAATTGCAGCTTTAGTGAAAGTCTTGGATTAGAAGGGTTTGCGTTTAGTCCCGATACTAGTGCAACTTTCCCAGGCTGAGAGCCCGCGGGAAGCTCGGTCTGTGGTAAGGCTGATGGAAAGCAAATGTCCAAGACCTGAAAAGTACCTGCATCTGCTTCCATCCCGAGGATTCCGACTACAGTTCCACTGACCAGTGGTTTCGTTTTCGCAAGTTCACCCACAAGAAGCACTCGACCGCTTTCGTCTTCTAACATGACTTCGTCCGTGCCGTCCTCATCCAAGTAACCCTTCACTAAATCAGGCGCGCCGTACACATCGTTAACAACCTCCTCTAGGATGTTTGGCTTGTATTTCATTTCGCAGTAAATAGTGCCCACACACCAGCAGGGCTCGTTGGCCTGGATATCTAAGACCTTATTCTTCTTCACAACTTTACGGTTTTTCAGCTTAAAGTGTGAATCCCATTTGACTTCACAATTCTTGGTGACGCGCTCCCTCAATACCTTTAAACGGTACTGGTACATGGAGTAATACTGTTCATCGTACTTTCTATCCTCATATTTCAAGTAAAATTCGTTAGGTTGCGGTTCGACAACTAACTTATCGCGCTTTCTTGGCTCAATTTCACCGGTCTCTCTCGACTCGCTAAGTTTGCGAATTTATTAGTAAAAACGCACTAGACATTACCCAGCCCGTGGTAGCTTATTCCTGATACTAACATACTTGAATTGCCTGAGAACAGAATCCATGCTCTTCACCGTGCCATATATAAAAGTGGGCATCACACTCATTCTAAACTTTATTAACATCTTGAACATATACGTTTTAAGTACACGTGATAATCCTAAGTGAGCCAAGGCTGTTCCTTCAATCTGAAAATATACTTAGCAGGTCAAGCTCTCTAGCAGTCTCAGTGGGATCTGATGAAACTGTTGTCTCAGCAGAGTGATGGTGAGGAGCGAGTTTTCTCAAGCTATGATATTCCCAAGGAGCATTATCAGCCTTTTCGACAGTTTCGTCCGAAACCGAAATAGTTCTCTTAATGCGGTCAATATCTTCTTTGCTATAAAGGACGCGCTTTTCACGTTTATGCTCTTTGACTGCCGGCGTGTGCCCTATACTCATACCGACCTTTACTAAGGTCTCTATTCTTTCGTTTGAGTTATTAAGCAAGTCAGTATCAAACATTACGTTCTGGGATGGTACAACAAGCAAAATAGTAGAGCCCCCAAACTTGAAGTAACCGAGCTCTTGCCCCCTTTCGACAGTCTCGCCTTCTTTACAGGTTAGGATAATCGAGCCTACCATCATTGCACCAACTGCGATGTATAAGATGGTGCCGAATTCTTTGGAATGAATAGGTACAACAACACGAACGTTCTCGCCGAAGACATCAAGTTCAGTGCGGACCGCCATTGGATTGACAGTGTAGTACTCGCCAGATATTTCTTGCGGCTTTCCAATTACACCATCGCATGGACAATGAAAGCGGTGGTAATCTTGCGGAGCCAAACGGAATATACCAATGCTACAAGAAGCATCATTGTAGATTTCGGGGTGGTATGAGTTAGTCAATTTAGTTATTGTAAAAGTTTTCCCTTTGATCCATATTTCTTTGGAGGCCTTGATATTCGAAAAAACAGTGCATCGGCAATCTGCCGGCGACAGCAGAATTTCAGGATTTTCAACCTCGGGAGACCTGCTTCCTGGCTTCAATTTTCTATAGAAGAATTCGTTGAACGTTTTGTACTCTGTTTCCTCGCACTCGGAAGTGTCAAGTGAATGAAACCTGATGAACGAATCAATTTGCCTTACAGACGAGGGGTTATCAAATTTTCGGCCTTGTTTGATGGACAGGTTCCTTAAAAGAGTTTTGAACTTTTTGGACTCCGTTCCCCTTGCATTATAAATGATTCGGATGCCCACTTTAACATGTGCGCTAATCTTTTCCTCGAGAACGATGCCCGTGTCTCTGTCCTGGACCAATATATTGGCGTTATTAGAACCAAGGGCATACTTTCCATACGTTAGTTTTATTAAGAACTTTGAAAACCATCTTTTGGATGCAAAGTCTGACGAGACGTAGGAGGCTTTGAGCATTTTCTTTTTTTCGCTGTTCGAAGAACAAATCGAGAGATGCGTTACCAGATCATTTTCGAGGATAAGTTTTGATTTGACAACATTTCTAGTGCTCTTGCACCAACCGGAGCACAAGGGGCATTTCTTTAGCTTTTTAAATCCAGATGAATTCTTTGACTGTTGCAAATAGCTTATAACCTCATCGCGACTGAGCTTGTCATGCGCCCAAGGGGACTTGCCAAAAAAATAGAAAAAGTCCTCGATCTCTTCATCTGAGAAGGATCCAAGTTTCTCCATGAGCAGATTGATGTCAATCACGTCAAATGTTTCTTGCTTTGTCAATAGATCCAGAGCTTTTTCCCAAAAATGCTTTTTGAGATCTGTGTAAGAGACGAATTTTGCTTTCAGGTTCAGAATTGGTGGGGAGATACTGGAGTCTATTGTTTTGTTGAACTGTAAAGGAATGTGCATGGCCACCCACTCTTCCCCCGCTTCGCTTTTTTGCTGTCTATTGATGAGATCTGTTAATGAAACATCGCCTTTGGCAACGTTGTTATGGTACGAGAAGTTATCCTTATCAATGATGCGAAAATGCAAGCTGAAATTCATTTCATTCTCGTATACCTCAAACGCCAGACGTTCATTATAAACTGGGTTGAGCGAGTGCTTCCTCCAAGAAGTTTTGAAAACCCTGCGCCCGAACGTTATGATTATAAAAGGATCCATCATATACTTCTTCGAGAACTTGTTCTTAAGCGTCGGGAGATCATTTATGCTATCGATGTCAACGTATGCAACGCCAGCAGCATGACCTCGTTTCGATAGTTCGAACTTGGCACTCGCGTTGCCTTTACGAGGGCGGCGAGGCCTCCGTTTTCGAGTTTGTATCATGCGCACGTATCTGCTCTCTTTGCTGTCGCTGGAGCTAGCGTTGTCCTCGTCAATCAAATCGTCCTCGGAAATCAATGGTGGCGTGCTCACCCGGGAGTTACCAGAGGAGGGGTCAAAGTCAGATCTTGAAATCGCGACATCATATTCGTCAAGTGCGGTAGCCACTTTGGTGAAATTCAACTGCGCACCAGGTTCCAGCTCGTCGGACGACGAGCTGATGTCCTCGACGCCGTCTTCGTCTTCCAACTTACTGTAGATAAACTGCAAGCCCTCTAAGTCGTTTTCAGTCGGTTCCAGTTCGTCCATCGACGGGTCCTGGGTTATGAGGTCGAAGTTTGTTTCCTCATCGAAATCATCGAATATGCCGCTGCCAGCAGCTGAACTCGACGGTCCGTCAGAGCCGCTTTTGGCCGCCGCAGAGATAGAGGAACTCATGCTGCTGGAGCTGCGAGGCTCAGAGAACGCACTCTGCCAGCTGTTGAATGCTTTGAAGAGACTCTGGCCTTTCGTACAGGACAGCGACAGAGCCAACTGGATTTCCCCTACGGCCATCGCGGCCGGTGCGTTCTGCATATCCGTATGTTCGAATCTGAGCGCGTTTTTGTTGTACAGAGGGTACCAAGCCGCATCCCTAGAGAACTTATAGCTAGTGGGTTGGTCCTTGCGGCGGAAAAGGTCCCGCAGGGATAGCTGAGTTTCACCCAGGTAGAGGTACTTGGCTGAACTGTCCAGGTCGTTGAGCCCAGCGCTACGCGTGTGGAACTCGTCCACGGCGCTCTCGTCCACCGTGCTGGCCAGCGCGTCATACACCACAACCCGCAGATACTCCGACGTAGGCCGCTCAGGTAGCTTCAGTTTGAGCATTTGATCCCAGTGCGGCGAAGTTGTGTTTTTCAGCTTCGCCGTTCGGCTGAAGACGCCATTGCTGGTCACCAGGCAGACGGGATTGCATCCCGAGTTTTGCATTGTAACGTCATGAGCCTGGATCGCATGCACTCGCAACGTGAGCCTGGCCCGCCTGCTTCTCCGTCGAATGATGCCCATTTTCTGCGTTTTTTGAACTGAATTATAGCACTACTACCCACCTCGAAGGTTTAGAAGCCTTAGTCACTGCTGCCACTACTCAGTTCTGCCCACTGATGCTCCGGGCTTGCCAAGACGCGCACATGTCCTCTTTTTATATCGGTTCAGGCTTTTTAAACTATGCTTGTATTGCTCGTGATGGATGACATACTCATGGCCTCGACGCCCGATCATGTCGTTTGACCCAGCGGCGGCCCAGCGACAGCCTGCTGCCAGTCCGGCGCCAGCCGTCCATATAATGTGTGCTGTCGCACAGTATTTTATGGCCAATTCTGTCGCATTATGCTATGTTTTGTGTTTCAAGATCTGCAGTCTTCGCAAGCCAACTTGTGATGCTTTCATGTTGGGCAAAAATGGAGCCTCTGCGACGTTTGAAAGGTCTTTCGGTCGGTCTCACTTGACAGTTTCGCAAGTACTTGACGGCTCCGTTCGCCTAGTCACCTAAATCAAGGTGTTTTTGCTACTAAGCGCACCTTGGCGTGGTTTCACGGCATGACAATTGTATATAAGGGAAAAAATTTAGCATGGATGAGATAAGTACTTCAAATTACTAACTCCACAGTGATAAAGGACGGCTTACAGTCGAGATTTGACGTTCAGAGCAACAGCAGAGCGAGCATATCAGGTCCTGTTCGATACTCAAATACAAGCTTTTCCGTTTAAGAGTTAATTTCGGTCGAAAATGGGTAAAAGGTTCTCAGAGTCGGCCGCTAAGAAGGCAGCTGGTAACCAAAGAAAGAGAGAACAAGCAGCAGCAAAGGGCCGCGCCGAGAGAGAAAAGGCCGAGTCTGAAGAGGCTGCCAAGTGGGAAGAGGGCTCCAAGAAACCTAGCACCAAGAAACAGTTGGAGGAACAAAAGAAGCAGGAGAAGCTGCGGGCGAAACAGGAGCGTGAGGAGCTCCTGGCGGCCGAGGAGGCTGCGCTCGGCAGAGGAGGGAAGGGCAAATGAGGAGAGCTTGGGTTTTGCATGGGCGGGCGGAGCGCGGTACACCGGGGATCTTGTGCGCATTCCGCCGGCCCCAGTCTCGAACAATTGTGTTTGATAGATTTATAGCGTCATCTTTGTAATAATTTAAAACTGAAGGTGTGGTCTACTTTGCTCGGGACGACTGGAGCTTTCGCAGCACGCGCGGCATCTGGTCGTTGGCCAGGTACGAGTTCATCACTGGAACCCGGACGCGGTCGTTGCATTCTTGGACCCAGGTGCGGGACTTGTTCGACTTGCTGCGCAAGAAATCGTCCCACTCGAGATCTGCCACCGTCTTCACGCCGCGCGCAACGTTTGCCTTGAACTCCTGCTTAGTAGTCTTGTCGGGAAACACAAGGACCTGAAATAAGTAGAAGCCGTCCTTAGCCACGCTGGTTTTGCTGCGGCCCTGAGCGTCCAAGTACTGCCACTGTGCGCTTGAGCCAGCTTCGCCCTGCCGTCTGATCTGCTCCTCGACGGCCTGCGGCCCTTGCAGCGCCATCCAGTGCTGAATGAACCACTTGTTCAGAGACGCGCGTAAGGATCTGCGCAGATACGCATAGTTTCGGGGAACATTCGAGCCATCGTTGGCAAACACATTCTGCAGCTGCTTCAGATTACTCACGTCCTGGCTCTTACCGTACCCCTCTATGCGGCTGCCTCTCGCGTACACCGCTGTGTTGGCTACGCTGCGGCCTTGGCTCTTGGAGACATTTCCATTCAAGAAGACCTCGCCCACGATACGCACGTTCACTGCAGGCTTACTCTTGCGAAACACCGACAAGAAATGCTCCGGTGGAAAGTAGAGCAGCCTGAAGAAGTCACAATGGTAGACCTTGCTCTGCCCCGAGAAAATGCGGAAAGTGTTTTGATAGACCTGGGCAACGCTGTTCGTGCCTCTGAGCATCGAGCGTACTTCCACAAGTGCCCTTTCTCCCCTCGGAGGTTTTTCTAGCCGTTTGTTGGGCTTGCAGAAATTGTTGGTCGCACTAATCGACCCCAGAGTCATTACATCGCCCATTAGCTTTGGCGCCGTAGCTTTTGAAACTGGAGAGGTTTTTTCTGTGACTGGGAACTTGTTTGTCGCTTTAAAGCCGGCCTTGAGCTCTTTAAGAACCAGTCGACTGGTCATTTGGGTATCAAGATGGAAGTTAAGACTTCAGTTGCATAACTATGAAGCTTCGGGGGGCAATGGGTCTTTAGTCGCCTGTTGCTTGCTAGCTCACCAAGCTTGTTGATGATTGAAGCTAATCTGAAATTTTTCGTTGCGCTGATCTGTGATGAGCTTGTGATTATGCAAGAACCAATGGGCTCAAACCGAGAGTTAGCTACCTATGATGGGGGCTGAAGTGTACTTCGCCAATGGATTGAGAAAGATCAAACCATATCATCACTCGAGGCTTTCTTTCGCTAAAGGAAGATGGCTTGACAGAACACTGTTGGATGTGTTAAGCGATGAATTCCGAGCGAACACCAAGGAAGAATATGAGAAAGGCATCTTACAGAAGAAGTTCCAAATTATACGTGACGGGGCCGAGCTGAGCGTGGAAGAAGTCTTAAAGGGGCAAATTCGCAACAAAGACGTTATCAGAACCACGTCACATAAGCATGAACCTCCTGTCAGACAATGGGCCAAAGAAGAGAATAGCGGCCTCGGCTGGGTTGCAGGTATGAAGGTGGTGCACGAGTGTGAAGATTTACTAGTGATAGACAAACCCAGTGGCATACCTATCCACCCGACTGGGCAATATTATCAGAATACGTTAGTGGAGGTACTAAAGAGTCACGGCAAAACGGTGTTTCCAAGTCACCGTTTGGACAAGATCACATCTGGGGTCTTGATTCTCACCAAAAACCCGCATATGGCGAACAAAATTCAGCATCAGATTAGGCAGCGCACTATGAGTAAGATATACCTTGCTCGTGTTGACGGCGCATTTCCCATGGCTGACACGCTAGGGTCTTTAACCCCGTTCGAGAGCCCAGACAAGACTCAGACTGTAGATTCTGCCATATATACCGTCGAGCTGAAAAAACAATTCCCAGCAGCATTCTCGCCTCCCCGCGAGGCAAAAACGAAATTCTATCCACTCAAATATTATCCGAAGTCTGACGAAACTTTAGTCGCGTGTCAGCCGATCACAGGGCGTACACATCAGATAAGAATTCATCTTGCAAGATTAGGGCATCCAATAGTCAACGACCCTTTTTATAATCTTAAGAATTCTCGATATCCCAAGCGATTAACATTTATGTTAGAATGTCACAATTGGAACAAGCAAGCAAACAAATCTCCCTCTCTATCTGAGTTATTTGAGGAATTCTTGGGGGAGGCAGAGAAACTTCAAAGGTCAGAGCGCTCAGCCCTTACCTTAGAGAAATGCCCGGAATGCGATGCCAGTATTTATCCTGACCCAACCTGCGAGGAATTGCAACTTTTCCTGCATGCATGGAAGTACACAGATGACTCCGGTAGCTTGAAATTCGAGACCGAGATTCCGAAGTGGGCAAAAAGCGGCTGGACATGAAAAGAAGTTCCACAAGAACCCAAGGCAGCGTATACACATGTATGTAATTACAAACACAAAGTTGTTTCCTTCTGGGCCTTTTACCAGCCTACGTAACTTCTGCCAACAACCCTGTACACTTTGAGCTTACCGCTCTTCATATCGTGAACGCGATAGCTTGATTGCTTTATTTTGCCGTTGTGCTCTTCTATCACCCTAAATTTGTGCTTTGAGAAATCGTATTCGGTAATAACACCGGCGAAGGGGACAGCATCCATTCCAATTTCGTGGGTTGTCTTTTGCAACAACTTGCCATGCGATTGGAACTTGCCTCTACGGACAGCCAAAATATCACCAGGTCTTATCAACTTCAAAGCATCTTCGTCCAATGTGGATTCAGGCGAGTATGTCAATAGCGGAACTCCGAAAGTTCTGGATGCAATAGGGGGAATGGCAGGCTCACGCGAACCTTCGATGAGTTTAGGGACGAAGTTACGAGAAGACGTGTTGATTAGCTGGTTTGCTTGCTCAAAAATTTTGTAGCCAATTTTCGAGGCGAATTTCTCCAAGTCGTGGCCCGCTGAGGGGCGGGGGATAAATTCCTCCCAAAACTTCACACTTAATTGAGGGTTTGCCTCATTGAAAGTAACGGTAACATGCAGTTGAGAGTAGTCCTCGAAGAGAAAGTAAAAGTCTCTCATAACCCACTGCTCCTTGCCTCTCTTCTCTATGCGATTCTCGTCCATTTCCCACAAGTATTTGAGACGGTTGTTTCCAATCAAACCAGCTGGTATAGATTTTGTCAGCCACCACTCTTCTGCCGCATCGAACTTGATGCATGGCCTCTGGTTCTCAAGATTGGCTTCAAATGTTTGAGATCTCTTCATTTCTTTCCCAGCAGGACCAGAGGGTGCCTGGGACGACGGCACCGAGTGCTCTGTGTTTTTGAAGGACTCGGGGATACTCTTTGATGGAGACGGAGCAGACGAGGGTGGCGCATGTGAAGCAGTGGCAACAGGGATGGGAGGGATATTCCGTGGTACCTCAGGAATCCCACTATTACGCTTTTCTCTACCAACAGAGGAGACGCTATTGTGACGACGGCTTGGCTGAGATACCGAGGGAGGGGGTGGTGGTGGTGGAGACTTCGGACCCTCCTCGAGAATGTTTTCGTTCTTCGTGGCTATTGGAGGAGGTGGAGGTGGCGCCTCTTTAGGTGTCTTTTGTGTTGAGCTGGCAAACTGATTAGGCGTGTCTGCTTCGGAGGAGATGCTCCCGATCTTCGAATTACTCTCAGTAAGGTTTTCAGACGGTATGGGGTTAACCGCATGAGGGACTGAGGGCACAGGAGGCACATCCGGATGGCCCCTATCAGTAGCTGAGTGCTGCGTGCTCCTGCTTATAGGCTCTGAAGGAATGGGCAGAGGCTGCTTGCCAGTTGGAACGGGGGGTGCTCCTTTGTTAGTAGGGATTGGTGGTACCCCTTTGTCGGTGGGAACTTGCGGGGCACCTCTGCTGGAAGGAATTTGAGGTGTACTTTTCTCGAGAGGGATGGGTGGCACACCTCCAACAGGCGGAACTGGTGGCGCTCTTTTCTCGACTGGAATGGGTGGCGCGCTTCCACCGGTAGGAACAGGTGGCGCTTCTCGGCTTGTGGAGGCCCCGAAAGCTTCTGAAGGCCGTTCGCCATCACCATCCGTAGGTAACACTCGATCCACAGAAGGTCTCAAAGGTACGGGCGGCGCAGAAGGAACAGGTGGCGCTCTGATGTTTGCCTCACCATGCTGATTTGTCAAATAATTCGAGTGTGGAGGGACATATTCGTTGAGAGTCGCCGTATCAAGGCGGGTGTCCTGCGCTGCTTTCACGACATCAAAGCCGCCTTCTTTGTTCTGGCCTAGGTTAGCCTCAGTGCCATCGCCTGTTGACTCAATACCCGAGCTCAAACTCCGGGTAGAAGAAAAGGCGTTTTTTACTGCATGCTTAGACAGATGAGGAATATCCTTAGGGAACTTGGGGCCGGTCTCGGAAATGTCTTCGACAGACGATAAGTAGCCGTCTGAGTCTGAGGCAAGATCGCTCTTTGAGTTTGAACGATTCATTTCAATAGGTGGGGACTGGGTAGGGGTTTGAGACTTTACAGGGGTGGCAGTCTCGCTTTGGGTTGGCTGCACGGTGGTGTGCCTAGCGTCCTTTCCAAAGTAGTTATTTTCGACCATCCCTGCTTCTTCCTCAGCGTCGGCCTCCATTCCTGGAGTGTCAAGAGGAGGAGGAGGGGCCGCGAGCTTTGCATACTCGTGAGCAGACTTGGAGGCTCCATTTTTGGATATAACCTCTTCAACTACGTGCCCGGAACCTTGATCGTTCTCTTCGTCTCTCGGATCAGATATACCAGCTGACTCTTTTGGAACCTCGCTTGAGTCAGATAAAGCCTCTTTCTCGGAGGTATCTAGTGCTTTATTTTTGAACATTGGAAGCGCATTTGGATCGGCGAAGGGCATTACAGGAACTGCACGAGGGAGATTGGAAACCTCTTTATCACCTTTCGATGTTTCTTCTGGCTTCTTGGTCTTCGCCGCAGTTGCCTCAGGAGGTGCAATGGGTATTCCAAATGGATTAAAAGACCCTGGCATTCCCATTCTGCCAGCACCTGCCAGTTTGGCCATCCGTTCCCTTAGTGCCGCACGACGGGCTTCTTCGTCTTCTTCTTCTGCTGCAGCATGGCCTCCCTCACTCTCTGCATCATCAGTTTCATGGTCCTTCAGTTGTCTCTCTTGCTCAGCACCGCCAATAGTAGCCTGAGTGCCTTCCGCGGCTTCCTGCTCAGACGTGTCGCGACGAACTGAGGTGCTCTCATCATTCGCAACAGTAGTACTTGAAGGAAGCTGAGGCCCCGCAGACTCTTCCGGTGTGCTTGGAACAGAATCTTCCTGGGGATGCTCAGGTTGTTCCTCACCGATCACAAGTGCCTCAGTGGAGCTGGCTTCAATTACAGCTGCTTCATGGCGTTCTTGCTTCTTCTTTTTTTCAAGCTTCTTTTGCACCAGCTCCTGCTCGCGCTCCTGCTGTAGTCTCTGCTGCTCCTGTAGCATCGCAATCCTTTGCTTGAGGCTCATCTTTGGCTGATCTTCCTCGCTATCTCTTGGCATGTCCGCGCTAGAAGCTTGAGGAGCTACCGGACTTTTATCAAGTCCTGATTCCACGCCTCCAAAGTTTGGGAATGATGCAGGAAAGATAGGCACAGGCGCCTTCTTCGTCTCACCAGCTTCCGCTTGAAGAGGCTGGTTAGCCTTCTCTTGCTTGACAGAACTTGTGATCGGGGCCGGAACTGGGACCGGAACTGGAACCGGAACGGACGCTGCTTGTGAAGCAGCATTGTGTTCCGCTGAGTTCTTGGGATCCTCCTCCTGCTCAGAAGAATAAACATCCTCTTCTTGGGCCGGGATCGAATTCCTCTCCGACGAAGCAACTGCGCCCGGGTTTTGGGTAGGGGATGGAACTCGGTCCAAGGGATCTTCCACCGGCTTGCTAGGCTCCTCGTCTCCGGCTAGCTTAACAAAGCTTCTTGGAAAAATGCCCTCCTTATAGGTCCCGCTCTCGTCCTGATATTCACCAAAATACCACTCGTCATCTTCAATGGATTGCACTGTAATCAGGCTACCTTTCTCGAAGTTCAAGTCGTCGTCATGTTCCGAAGTGTATGGGAATTGGGCTATCACAGTAAATGGAGGCTCCGGTTCCTCCATCTTGTAAAGTTTTATAGGATGGGAAATAGGATGTTTGTTAGAACACCCCTTTTCAGATCAGCTATTTTTTTATGCTAGAAGTCCAAACCATTTGTTTTAAGATACGTGAAAACTGCGAATGAAATATAGATAAATGGTTGACCAGTGGATCTCAAAGAACCGGAATAGTCGCTGAGGGAGCTGATAAAGGCGTAAAGAAGTCGATTCCTCAGATGCTCTTCAGTGCAATAAAACAGGAGATACCGCAGAAGTGAAATGAACAAAGCGTTATCGAAGATAATAGCTATTATACTGAGCGAGCCGATAACTATGCGGCAGGTTCTGCGAAGAGCTCTGGCCGTATACGGCCTGGCATCCATTCTCTCTTTAGTCAAGCTGCGCCGCGCTAGCGCCGGAATAAGGCGCGCGCTTGTGATCGGGATTTTCCAGAACGCTTCCTGGCTACTTGCACTGCTTAACGGGTATCCTGTTGCTCGTAAGGTGCTGAAAAACAAGTTTCTTTCATTCAACGCGGCCCTGGTGGCTGCGATGCAGCTTATGCTCCCTCCGTGGGTGAGCAGTTACGCACTCGTGGAATCAATAGTAGATGCTGTCAGAAATATACATGTATCAATCGCAGGATCTGTACACTTCGACGACGTAACCTCTAACTCGGTAAGGCAAGCGGCTTTGTCACTACTGTTACCGTTGCTTTGGAAAACCCGCAATGCCCGCGTCAAGAGCCTTCTCTTCGACCGCAAATCGGTCGCGAGAGACTTTCTAGCTTTGTTTGCTTTGTGGAATACGATCTCATTATATTCGTTCGTCAAGTCATCTCTGTATAAAAAAGAAGACAGGCAGAAACGCAGAGGCCCTGATACCAATAAGGACCGCGAAACCCACAACGCGCTGAATTCCCGCGTCCTCAAAGACAAGTTTCGGGAAATCAGTGAGCTAAGAACGTCTCGCGGAACCTGGGACAAAGTTATTAGCTGTTGCTTTGGTGAGAACCTCACGATCGCTGCAAAATGGGCTATCTGGAGGCAGCTTCTTTGGTTTTTGATGCGTGTTGAGAAGAAACCTTGCTCGAACCTGCAACTATCATCTATGCTAATGTTGGGCTTCTACGTGCTTGATAGCAGTTACAGTCGCATGTTTGTAAGGCCAGGCGTGCTGCGCTACCTTGCAAGGGTACTGGTCGCCGACAAGCTTCAACACAGAGGCGATTGGCAGAAAACCGCCCTGTGGGCAGGATTCAATTTGTCTCTCTGGAGTAAAATACAGGAGGAAGGACAGAGACCTTAATTCCTTCGGTTGCTACATTGTGATGGTGTGTATTTGAGTTTACATAATCTGCTTGTGTTCTTCCCGTCACCGAGACTCATGAAAGAGAGGTTCTCCTTCGAGTCTGTGTACAATCTATGCTAGTTGTGAAGATCTTCAAGCCCCTGGGGCGTTCTTGTTTCCCTTTAGCTTGAGCAGAATTTCTTTGAACTTTGACCGATCTCTCCCGGCTACTAGGTCAGCATCGTCCACATTTATTAATTGCAGAACACGATCCCAAGTGGTGTTGTCTTGGTTGAAAAAGCCTTCCCTTTCCTTGGAAAACTTCTCAGCCTCGGCCTCTGTATCCTTGAGCTGCTGCTCTTTTTTCCTATTGTAGTTATCGTAAAAGTCGTCCATGTGCTTGACTGCCTTTTCCTGCAGCTCAGCCTTGGCTTTTTCTTGGGAAGCATCCCTCTCGCTGATCTCTTTGTCGCGACTTTCTTTCCACTTGGCAATCGCTTCGGAATTTGTGGCCCTGGCGTTCTGGCTTACTGCTGATTGAGGCTCGCCAAAGTCGTCATCGTCGTCAGCTTGAGCCTGGCCTTCAGCCTTGGAAACCGCAGCACCTTCATCAAGCGCCGGGTATTGCTCCTCAAAATTCTCTAGTTCGTCGTTCTTATTTTCCTGGAGAAACTCAGAGTCCTCTTCAGTTTTGAATTCGTCACCCAGGAGCTCGGCCTCTCTTTTCAAGAAATCGGTCTCTTCTTGACCCGCGGTAACTTCTGTATCGAAGTCCTCATTTTCTAATGGTGGGAATTTGTCGGCCATGGTTAATGTATTGCTGGCTGAAAGTGTTCTATGCGGAAGTGTTGATTCACGATTCTCGAAACGCTACAGTTTTCTAGACGTGCCCCTATCAATTTAGACAAACAGACATATCCACGTGATCAGAATGAATTGGCTATTCTTGCTGGCTAACCAGCTAGCTGACCAATGGGGGAATTCGAGCTTTCACGCTCAATTAAAGTACCGGTCAAGTTCACTTTAAAGAATGTGGTTTCCATTGTGCTTCCGTCTCTATTTAATTTAACTTTATTGGCCGTTTTCATCTGAGTAACGGCTATGCTAACTAGTATACTACACATTTAAAGTTGTAAGTTATTCAACCAAAACCTTGACACCATTCCCGACATTCATTATTTCTTGTGTGTTTAAGTCCAACACTTTGAGTCCCGGGATGCTATGGTAATATCCAGACTGTATGGCGACAAATTCCAGATTTGCGCAAAAGGTCTCAGACACAGGAATCGTGGGCAATTTGTGGTCGCTTGAGAGTAGCACGATTCCTTCTGTAATCTTCATCCACCTCTTATGCATCTGATACTCCTTCTCGACTGGGAGTTGCCCTTGCGGCTGTATTGCCGAGTTTGTGCAGTAGACAACTATCTCAAGCGGCGACTGCGACTGGTTGACAATCTGCAGCGGCAATGAAAATTTGAAGCCTTTTCTGCAGGTTATGCGGCTAGTCAGAAACTTGAATTTCACGTTATTGAGCTTGTTGGCAACTAGAGAGTTTACGGAAGACGCAAATATCATCGAAGGTGTTAGCATGGGGGTTGATATGATAGAAGTGGGCTGAGAGGGAAGAGCTGTTGGAGCACTTTGCTTCCTCACGTTGACGTCCGTTTCCCAGCAGGTGCGAACCACAAAATTGTAGTTGCCAACTTCCAAAATATAATACAACGAAACACGGACGCGATGTGAGTCTAAGTTCTTCGTTTGTGGAAGTTGGTAATTGACACTATAGCTGTCCCAGAGTCCCATTTCTAACGGAAGCTCCAATTGGCAAAGAGGTTTCACCGGCACGCTGGAGAAATTACGAACTATCCTATAGTCAATCTCTTTGATGGACATTCTTATGCGCGCCAGATCATAAAGTGTCATCATGGTGTGGCAGGACTTGGAGCTTTGCAGGTCGAGCGAGGAAAATATGCATTGGTTTGTGTGAACAGCAACACTTCTCAACCGTGCATTCAATAAGGAATGTATGGGAAATGCTAGTTCTGCGGTCTGTAGCTTGGGCATTGACATCTTCTGTGGGCTAGCCGAAGCGGTACGGCCAGAATTAAGGGGCTCGAAAGATGGCAGAAGATCTGGCAGGTCTGGCGAACTCCTAGCGCTTTGCGGGGTACTTCTGCCTGCGCACGACCGATACTCTACGACAATCCGCAGGGTGTTCTTGTGGCCATTATTCATGACTATATTGGAGTTGAAGATGTGGTCCACGACGATGGACCGGTGAAGTTCCCAAAGATCATGTTCACGTTCTTTGATTGATCTTGCAGGCTGGCTAGAGCTATACACACAAGCTTCATTGATGAAGACTGATATGCTTTCGATTCTAGCTTGGTCGCCCTTGAAGAACACGCGTAGATCCTCGTTGAAAACAATAAATTTCCGATCCTCATGAGAATTCTCGATGGATTCCGGTCCAGAGTCGAGATGCTTATCCAAGGGAAGTAATATTTTCATTGGCTTATCGTCTCCAGAAGGTGGATTATAAAATATTGCCTTTAAATTTCGTTTGAGAGGAAGAATTCAAATCTTGTTTTCCATTGTGCTCAAAAATTGAACGAAAGATTCAACTATATACAAGGCTATACTTTATTCAAGATCTCATCACAAATACACCATCTTACCAAGTTCATTAAATCCGATTTTACGGTCTTTTTTACTGTCGCGATTACCTGAACCATAACGAAACCCGACTTTGCCGACATGTTTGTTTTCAAACTTGAACAAAGACTTTTCGCCCTTCAACAACTCGCCGTAAATAACTTTCTCCTTGTGTGCCGAAGACCTTGATGCGTGGTGAGCAGAATGTTCGCCCAGCGTGGCAAGCTTTTCCAAGGTCTCCGCGGCAGGTTCCAGTTCCAAGGCTTTAGCAGCGTCGATTGGCCCAAAAGGCTCGGACTCTGCAATAGTCATAAACCTGGACCTTAGCGCTTTCGCGGGAACTGGAATTTCAGATAGATTTTCCCTAGAAACCTCGACCCGAGGGACGAAAAGCGGGAACATCTTGTAAAGCACGGAAGACATGCTCTTTAAGCTTGGCGCGATGCGGTTCTGTAAAGCGTTGTTAGTAACTTGTTATTGCAGCTTTGTAGAAGCGAGACGCGGCTCAATTTGTTCCACCTATGTGCTCTATTGCCACGTCAGAGTTGTATGAATTTTTAACCATTTATGGTGTCTTCAAGACTAATCGAATATTTTTTTTCATTTGAGCTCATCATTGAGTAATTAGATGCACATTGAACAATTGAGCAGATTCCGCCTGCGCGTGTTGAGTCGTGTCATGTTAACATACGTATTTTTCCCATTTCTGTTCGAGTTCCACCAACTTGACCGCGGCCTCCACCCGGGGAATTTTGAGGCCATATTTCTGGGACACCTCCTGTGCTGAGAGGTGTTTGTTTTGGATGTCGTCGTGTACTTGTAGCTTGAGCTCTTCGCCCAAAACACGGTTCGTAAGACAATGCCTGTTGCTAGGGAACGGTTGCAGCTTGCGCTTGCCGGAAACGGGATCGCGCGGACGTCCTGCACCCACGCGAGCAGGCGCAATAGAGCCGTCCGTCTGAATAGCCAATTGCTCCCCGGTCACGTTGTCTTTCAAGCTCTGGCCTCTTTCGATCTCCGGCATTATGTAGTTGGGTTCGTGGTTCTGAGGCACCCCGTAGTACTTGTTGTAAACATATTCACCCTTGAAGTTCTTTGGGCCCAAAAACTGGCGCATAGCATACTTCAGATTACTGTCATGCTTCTTTGGGTGTTGCTTACCCAGTCTTTTGAATGCATAGAATGGATACGCAGTTCTCCTTCGCGAGATAAAGCGCACCTGCTGTAATTGAACTTGCTGTAGTGCTGGACCCGAGCGGGCTGGACTTAGCATGGCTCTTGAGCGTTTATAAACGCAGTATACAGCTTCCCTCGAGGATGAATAATGGATGTTCCTAGGTTTGGCTCATATTTTTTGTCCGCAGTAAAAAATTTGCAATATGTGTAAAGTGACAAAGAGGGCTAGAGAGAAGAGAGCTTAACATAGCGCAATGAGGCCAGCTCTTTGGTGACTTTTTGGTAATGCAAACTGGGGCATTTAACTGGACGTAGAAACGCATCCTCTTGCCTGGTCGGCTGGTCCGCTGTGTCGAGATACGTATATAATGATATGTGACTGTGATCCTAACGCCTGAAATATGCATTCGAGTAATCGTAGTTTTACCCGTGGACTCCAATTATTCCCAGTGCCTCATGGTAGCCCCTTCTTCCTGCGCAAACGCCGCTAAAATCCTCTCGAGAGTGAAACAGTGATGTCACTTTTGACGACATATCCCCAAGTTTGAACTTTGATGAGAACCCACAACATCGCGCCGCGTAGCAGCTCTCCCTCGACACTTTAGGCTTCTCTCGCATATTGTACCGCACTGCTCTTATGGATACGAGTACCCATTCTCGGGGCTTTTATAACAGTAAGACTGAAGACGCCTATAATCAAATGCTGGCGGATAGGAGGAGCGAAAGATCCGCGCAGATCAGCGATTCTGACGACTCCGTGAGCGCCGATTTCTCTAACGAGATGCTTGATTTCAGCAATAGCTCGAGTCATAGCGATCTGGGGATCAATGAAGACTACGAGCACTTCAAAACCTCGCTGCTGCAAGATGATTGGGGCGAACCGCTGGAAGATGACGATGACGAGGACTACACAGAGGAAGCAGACCAAAGCTTTATTATGGAGAGCGACGCAGCGGAAGCGCTTAGCCGCGGCCCAGATTACCATATTAAAAGCTTCAGCACTTGGATACGAGGGTCACTTGTCCCGCTGGTAGCGTCTCTGGTGGTCGTGGTCCTCGCGATAATGGTATTGGCGCCAGGCGGATCCCCGCAAGCCCCGGAAATTCAAAACGCAGTTCCAGGTACCAACGCTCAGCTCCGTACGCAACTGAACTCTCTCTATCGCGAGTTCCAAGAGGAAAAGAAGGCCGCCAAAAAGGACCTCGACAATGCCATAAAGCTCATAATACTACAAGTGGAGAAGCATATGAAACAGCTTCTTCCACGGGACCTAGGATCTGTCAACTCTCAACTGCGACGTCTTGACACACAAGTTCAGGACCTATCCCAAAGCCTGAGCCTGAATAACGTCACCGAGTGGCAAGAATCGCTCATGCACGAGCTAGAGCGGTTGCTCCCTGACCAGATCCCCGTGGTGTTGGATAACTCTACCAATGCGTTGATGGTAGTGCCGGAACTGCATAGATATCTCGCCGAAGTTATACCGCAAGCTGTAAACCGTACGCTGCCGAGGGGCCTGGCGGCTCCCTTTAATTACGACGCAGGTCAGTATGTGCGGGAGATCCTCAGAGATGAGTATGAGTACGTGGACAAGTCTGACTTCCTGCGTGAACTGGATTCGGCGCTGCGCGTCAACAAAGAAGACATCCTCCGCGAGATGGAGGCGCGTATCTCTACGCTCGAGAACGTCCCTCAACAATATTCGAACGTGCTCCAACGCAAACTAATACACAAGATTTACAATGCAAACCAACACCAGTGGCAAGACGATGTGGACTTCGCGACCGTAGCGCAAGGCACGCGCATCCTGAACCACTTGTGCTCTTCCACCTTTAAGGGCCATCAGGGTATCCCACCGAACGGTGTCTCACCACTGGACTTGCTCGCAGATACACCCGCTGCGACATCCACCTACTGGCTGTGCAAAGACAAGCGCGCCACGGGCTCTTGCTCCTGGGCCATGCACTTTGCGCAGCCGCTGTACTTGACCCGTATCTCATACTTGCATGGGCGTTTCACGAACAACCTACACCTAATGAACTCCGCGCCTAAGTCGATCGCCGTGTACGTTAAGCTACAGTCCCCACCTACAGCGGAGTTCCAGCGTATTGCGGCCAAACACGGGCAGGGGGCCGTTTGGGACCGCGACAACTCTTTTGTTGAGATAGGCTCGTGGGACTACGATGTCAGTGACGCTCGCATCCGCCAGTACTTCCTGCTCCCACCTTGGTTCGTCCAGTGCAAGCCCCAGGTTCGCAGTCTGGCCCTTGTTGTCCGCTCTAACCACGGAAACACTCACTACACTGCGCTACGAAAGTTTGTGATCAACGCTGTAACTGCTCAAGATTTGCAGCTGAGCTCTACATATGCTCAGCAGAGGCAGTTCGAAATCCCAGAGTATGCCTCCCCTTTCGAGGATCGTGAAAGATCCCGTGCTTCGCAGATTGCAGCCTGGCAACGGCGCGGGCCATCGGACGCTGACCCCGCAGTACCCTCGTTCGGCCAAGATGAATACGACAGATAACCTGGATGCACTCGGGACACAATTTTGCAAGCAATACTGCATAAACGACGGCCCTGAAGCTCGTCGCTAATTTTGCAATAAAGGATGCATTATACAAGCCTTGACGGACACCATGACCGGCCTGGGCTGCTTACTTACAATCGCTCTGGAACTCAGTGACAGCAACCTAGGTTTGCTGTTCGTTGCATGGAAAAAAAAAATTGTTATTAATACGAGAGCCTTGAGTGAAATTTCTAAGGCTGAGTTAAATGTTGAGGGATATTGCATAAAAGATTAAGTTCATAAGACCCAGCTTAACAAGAATAAACTTGCGACGACCAGCACACTTGCTGCAAACACTTGCTAAAGTTCAGAAACAGGAGTTTTTCGAATTGCTCGCTAATCTACAGAATAAGTTTCTTTGCTACGAAAGATACCGTAAGACTGTAAAATCCAAGTTGCTGCGGAATACAAACGAAGCGGACGGGTATGAAATCATTCTTGGGGTTGACGAAGCTAGGCAATAGCGGCCGCAAAAAGGTGGCACCAGACCAGTTCAGCCATATCAAGTCGGGTATGGAGACAATGGGCACGCAAGATTACGAGCCTCTGAAGCCTTTGCTAATCTTGCTGGACTGTCAAAAGCGCAAGCCATATGTTTCGTGGGATGAGGGAAACGAGCTGCTGCTGCAGGTGCGCGGGCTAACTGAAGTCCTGCCTGTCAGAAGCCTTGCGCTGCAGGGAACGCAGCTGCGCGTGATAGTGGAGCCGGAAGATAACGGCTATGACAATGTTATGGTTTTGGACGTGGCCAACGGCGTCTCGCCAAGCGGCTGGAAGCTGGGGCAGACCTCGCTGGAGCTGAACGACGGCGCCATGGTATTCCTGTGTCGTTCTGTCGAGGCGCAGGCGCACCTACAGTTCCTGTATGACATGTGCATGCTTTCGCGTTTCGAAAGCATGTCTCTGTACAAAGCCCTAACTGCTACAGTAATCTCGACTCATGGGAGCCGTATATCTGATATATCATCGATTCTGATGTCACAGCGCAGCTACAAGGACTGGTGTTACATTAGTATCAATGGTGAGTGGGTCAAGGCTTGGTGTCACGTAGATCGGAGCCCCAAGCATTCAGATTCGCGGAAGGGCCGCCATCAAGTCAAGTTCTTCCGCGACGACAAGTCTTTGACGGCGAAAAACCTTATTTGCTATATCCCAGACTGCGGCGATATTGAGGATCTGTTTTTCGTAGAGGATCAAAGTGCGGATCTCACGCAAGGAAGCCCTGACGATGGATTTGGCGATCTCCACTTTCAAAACCATCTGAACAGCGTGCGCGATCAAAAAGTTCCTTTGCAGATGTCCCTGGAGCCCTTGCTAACTAGGCTGACCACGCTCCGTTTCATCGGTGATGTTTACTGGCCCGCACCTTCGAGTAATAGCACCTCAAGTAGAAGCAGGTCTTCGACAGTGTTGTCATTCGGTGCAGGAAACAGCAACAACGAGTCACCGAAGAAGAGTCGCGATAGACGTGCGATGTCTACGTCTTCAACTTCGATGTTCACCTCCCCTAAAAAGTCTGTGAAGCACACTCGCACCAGGTCGACGGCGTCTGTGACTTCCACCGTGCATCATGCTGATGTTAATGATGCCTGCGCCATAACCTCGGAGTTGCTAATCAAGCCCATCCCCCATAGCGGCGTGACGCATCTAGAAAGTTTAATTCGTGCTGCCCTTCCCATGATGGGTTGTCTGAGCCTGTACGGTAGGCCGGTTCATTTCAAGAATACCAGAGAAGACATCGATTCGTTGCTTTTTGCACTTCCCAAGCTCCCGGTCATAGACTACTTTGCTGCGGAAGAATTGCCGCTATTGTTTCAATATGTCGGCTCTGTGAATAGCACCGCGGGCTCGCTGAACAAGACACTCACCGCCTACAAGCGCTTCTTGCATGAGAGGTTGCAAGAGCCTGGGCGCGATAAAAGATCTTTTACGACTCTCTCAGACTTGCTTCAAAACAATTCAAAGAATACATATGGTGTTGGCTCGTCGAGGTCTACAAGTAGCTCGCCGTTGATGTGAAGAGCGGGCAGGTAATATGTAGTTTTGTATATCCAATTGTTCGTTGATAACTGAAGGAGATAAATGTAGCATTTGAGACGAATGACTACTATTAAAATTTTAAGCTTTGCCACCGCTCATCAAGATCGACAAGTCTTCCGACGGTAGAACCTGTGTTAATAAGGTCAATTGGTCGACAATGCAAGCTCCAGTGGTGTTTATGAATACCTCCCAAGAGAGGACAACTGGCAGAGAAGCCCAGATATCCAACATCACCGCTGCTAAGGCTGTTGCAGATGTTATCCGCACTTGTTTAGGGCCTAAAGCCATGCTCAAGATGTTGCTAGATCCAATGGGCGGTTTGGTGCTAACAAACGACGGACATGCTATTTTGCGTGAGATTGACGTAGCTCACCCAGCAGCTAAATCAATGTTGGAACTGTCGCGCACACAAGATGAAGAAGTGGGTGACGGCACAACAACCGTGATCATCTTGGCAGGTGAGATCTTGGCCCAGTGTGCCCCGTACATTATCGAAAAGAACATTCATCCAGTCATCATCATCCAGGCCCTAAAACGCGCCTTGAGCGACGCTTTGGAAGTTGTCAAGCAAGTTAGCAGACCAGTGGACGTTGAAAACACGGAGGCGATGAACAAACTGATTCAGGCCGCAATCGGTACGAAGTACGTGAACCACTGGTCCGAGAAGATGTGCGATCTGGCGCTTTCTGCAGTCAGGACTGTTCGCGTTGACCAGGGGGCTGTAGATGACGACACAAACCGCTACGAGATCGACATCAAAAGGTACGTGCGCGTTGAAAAGATCCCAGGTGGCGACGTATTGGACTCCCGCGTCCTCGAAGGTGTTATGCTAAACAAGGATGTCGTGCATCCAAAAATGTCTCGTTATATTGAAAATCCTCGTGTGGTCTTGTTGGACTGTCCACTGGAATACAAGAAGGGTGAGTCTCAAACAAACATAGAAATCACACGCGAGGAAGACTGGAACCGTATTCTGCAGATTGAAGAAGAACAGGTGCAATATATGTGCGAACAAATCCTTTCCGTAAAACCAGACCTTGTCATCACTGAAAAAGGTGTTTCGGACCTGGCTCAGCACTTTTTGCTCAAGGGCGGTTGTAGTGTGTTGAGACGTACTAAGAAGTCGGACAACAACAGAATTGCTCGTGTTACCGGTGCTACCATTGTCAACCGTGTCGAGGACCTCAAAGAATCTGATGTCGGAACAAGATGTGGCGTTTTCAAGGTTGAGCTAATCGGTGATGAATACTTCACATTTTTGGATAAGTGCAAAGACCCACAGGCCTGTACTGTGATGCTGAGGGGCGCTTCAAAAGACATTCTGAACGAAATCGAACGTAACCTACAAGACGCGATGGCAGTTGCCCGCAACGTCATGCTATCGCCTTCTCTTTCCCCAGGCGGTGGCGCTACCGAAATGGCAGTCTCTGTTAAATTGGCAGAGAAGGCTAAGCAACTAGAGGGTATCCAGCAGTGGCCTTACCAGGCTGTTGCAGACGCTATGGAATGTATTCCACGTACTTTGATTCAAAATGCTGGTGGAAACCCCATTAGAATCCTCTCACAACTCCGTTCTAAGCACGCACAGGGAAACTATACTGCAGGTATAGATGGTGATGCCGGTAAGGTTACTGACATGGTTGAATACGGAGTGTGGGAACCTGAAGTTATAAAGCAGCAGAGCATCAAGACAGCGATAGAGAGCGCGTGCTTACTGCTGAGAGTCGACGACATTGTCAGCGGTGTTAGAAAACAGGAGGAATAAGGTCCTTTCCATAACCTTTTCCTCATAAGTGTGAATTCTTGAATGCTCAAATTGTATATACACGCCTCTACCAACTACGTATTGATTAATTGCATTACTTAACGTTCTTCACTTCCTAAGCCGTTGTAAATCTGATTCAAGGCTTAAGACCTGGCTTCTCAGGCGACCACCACTTTCCTCCAGGGAAGCTTCGAAAGCCAATCTGTGCTCTCTAATTGTTGATGTAATTGGCAATTTTGTACTATTGCCGCTGTTGATCAGAACATCGAAAAGTGGAGCCCAGAGGTCTTGCCTCCAGTACCTTTTGAAAGAATTCGTTAATGCGTATGTCTGATTAGGCAGAAGTCGCGTTTCTATGAACTTCCCAAAAAGCATTGCGTGAATGATTCCAGCTAGCCCATAGTAGTCAGCCTCGAAAGTCCAAGGCCTTCCTTCTCGCATCTCAGAGCAATCTTGTTGATCAGTTTTCCAATTCGCTTTGAACCTTGTTCCTGAAGGAAACAGCGTGAGATCAAAGGACCTTCCAAAATCGATAAGGTACACGCCTTTTCTATCCCAACCGCCATTTCCGCTTGCATCGTAATCGGAGAGGGCTTCTGGATTCTCTTCGAACCTTACCATACAGTTATCAGGTTTCAAATCGCCGTGAATTATACCAACATTGTGGATATACTCCAGGACCTTCATCAGTTCAACTGCGAAATACATGCAGAGTGATTCATCTAAAGGGCCTCCATTCCTCTCTTTTTCTAAATTTATCAGGTCCAGCATTGTCCCTTGACTTGCGTAATTCAAAACGAGATAACTTTCATCCTCAAAGCAGTGCAAGGAGTCGACATTGATAATTGATGCCAGAATTTGTTGGCCTGCCAGCCGTTTTTCAACCTGTTTCAAAATGTAAAACTCCCAAATACTGGCAGGTTTTTCAACCTTGAGCGCCTTGAGAGACCCCGTGCTAGACTCAGCCAAGTAAACCGTGGCAAACCCACCTTGACCCAGTTGTGATCTTATACAATACAACTCGTTTGTTTTCTTAAAGTCGACAATGGGGTTCTTATTGGCATTTTTAGAAGCTGTATGAATTTTCTTTAACAACGCACTCATTTTGAGTGATTGATTATAGTGGTAGAAATTCGGGTAGGCAGAAAGTGGCGGCTCCATTGTGCTGAGTTGAGCACTCCTTGTCTCATTACTTAGAGGATTCTCAATTATCAAGGGCTCGTGTTCCAATGACAACTGCAATCTTTGAGGCTGAGTGAGGAATGGTGAGCTTTCGGCCGTGTTTGTAATTGTATTGTTTTTTGTAACCTCGTTATCGTACTCTTCGTTTGAGTTGGAGGCGAGTTTGAATGAAGATTCTGATCTTTCTTGAATAGGAGTCATATACTCCTGCAGTTTGCTTTTGTAAGATGGAGTTGTAGTTTCTTTAGAAACTTCTGTTGGCGCTTCGATGCCGTGCGGAACATTTTCATTTTTTTGGGGAGTTTCATTGACCTGTTCTGATTGAATCTTCTGTTTAACTTCGGTAAGGTCGTCGATAGTTTTTCGAGTAAATTCCTGCGTAAAGTTTTCGAATGCAGCAAATTTACTTGTAGTGTCGTCGTTATCAAGATGGCGATTTGGCTCTGAAAAGTTTTGATTGAACATAGAGTATACTTCTTCAATAGCATCTTTCGAGAAAAACGTTACTGTTGGGGAACTTGGCGCGCTTTTTTTTTGAGTGCCATAGTGCAAAGTTGGCTCGTCATTTAACGGTAAGATAGACGTTCTTTCAACAGCTTTGAAGTCTTGCAAATTGTCATTTTCATTCGAAATTTGACTTTCCTGCGCAGATGGTCTGTATGCTTCAGGTGGGGGTGAAATTTCTTTGAGGGCTTTCTTTTGCTGCTTTGACGGTCTTTCTCTTGAATGGTTATCGGAGATATCAATTGTTTCAATTTCCAGTACTCTCTTGGCCTTCGGCCTTTTGTGATAGATTCCTCGGGACATTGCAAGAAGCTCCTCAAAACAGTATTCCTGATTTTTGGTGGGGTATACTAGGTCAAAGTTACAATCGATCTTTTCAGGTTTCCTCCCGGGAATCTCAAGTATTTTGTAAATGGGCCCGCTTCTCCCAATGGAGTCTTTGAAGATCGGCACACGGTTAACAGATATTTTCGTGGAACCCTCTTGCTTCAATGTTCCTAAATTTACACCTGGTGCTAGAAGTTGTTTACTAGCTTCGTTCTCCTTATTGCGCTGAGCTCTTCCATCTAAATGGTCCCATCCCTCCTTTTTTAAGTCATCAAACTGATCAGTGCCTGCCACATCTTTAAATATCTCATGCTTGGCAGACGCAGAATGCGATGGTTTGCTTTTGAGGCTTGCCTCTTCGATTTGGCCTCTTGCTCTGCCAAGAACAATGCTGGGTAATTCTCCGTCGAGGATGCTCCCACCATGCGGTACAGAAGGTACATCTACACTCATGTCTCGCATGCGCTCGTCAAACCGCTGTGAAGTTCTTCGTAGCCTCCCGAGAGGTCTGGCGTTGTTCTCAATACCTCTTGCAAGAACATCCTTTGCTTGTGGGAGATCCTGCTGCTTCTCCAGGAAGGCAGCTAGTTCCTCGTAGAATAAAGAGAGTTTTGAGCCAATTTGTTTGCGCATCATGAAGACGAAAAGGCTCTGTTTCTCGCTCTCTGAACCCGCAAATAGCTCGAGGTACCAAAGCCACAGTTTGAGGTATCTAGGGTCGTTCTTGTAGGTGTCGAAGTCTTTAAAATACATTAGACATCTTTCGAGAACCTCCAGCATGCCACTCTGCTTCGATTGCCCGCCCTGAGGGTAGGCATTGTTTATCCAGTTGATGTAGTCCAGGTACAGTTCCAGCGGATCATCGAGCTCATCCAGCTCATGTAGGATCCTTTTCTCGAACTCTAGTCGAATCTCCGATACTTTCGTGCCCGCTCCCGCATCTGATCTGACTTTGAGTGACCTTGACAAAGCCGCTGCTGACCTTCCACTTCGAAGAGGTACGATATTTTCCTTTTCAACTTCTATTACATCAAAATTGGTCACTGGAGCCTTACCAATCGACATAATACGTCTCTCCAGCTCTATAAGCTCACTTTGTATTTAGATCGAGATGACATGCCTTTTCTGTAAATGTCGCTTTCACTGTTTCATCAAAACGTAAACAAACCTCGTTAACAATGCTATCAAGACATTCACCGCCCTGGACGAGTGATTAACATAGCAAGCAGCAGAGGAAGTTAGTTGAGCTTATCGTAACGGAATTAGTGAAGCAGTTAGGCTTGAAATTTCTATATTCTATGGCATTTGACTAATTTTATTATTGTTTTTACGTACTGTCTCGTTCAAAGAACAAGAGCAGGAAAAGGAGCATTGTTCCCACTCTATGATCAGGATGCCAGCTTACAGTAGAAGCTGAATATGGTTGAAGCCAAGAGGCATGCGCATACAAGCGGCGGTCCGACCTTGTCCTGATAGTCAATTGCCCTCTTGAGCCTGATGTTCACAACCCTCTTGCAGTACACGTAGGCATTGTAGATAATGGTGACCAGCGCAGTCAAGAAAAAGCCAACAGACGCCACCATAGTAGTGCGAGTTCCGTAAGTCAACATGGAAATGGCGACACCGTTAAAAATCAGGCCAATGGACATCCAAGAAAGAAAGGTTCTTTCAGTGGCAAAGTACACCTTGGGTTCAACACGGACTGGGACGCAGATTGTCTTCCCTGGTGGAGCGCGTACCTCAGTGTCGAACACAGTGCCTTGTGGGACCTTAGTGACTTGGTCTCCGTGTAAGTAGTGGTCGACAGCGGCACCAACCTGGTAAAACATTCTCGTGACAGGATTGGATGCGTTTCTCGCCTTTCTCTGGAGCACTGCGGAGGCGCTGTGCTGGTCAGCGGCGGGCTGAGAGTTTTGTGGGTCTCCGCCCTCTATGGCGCCGTACCCAACTCTTTCTTCTGGGTCCATGAGGTTGCCTGCAGGGTGTGACTCGTTAGTGTATAAATCATCATCACTATCGTTGTCGCTTCTTCCAGGCCGGCTGATGTTGATGTGGGTAGGGATAGGTGGTTTTCTAATGTCCACGTCCATCTGTGGCAGCCAAAAAGGTATAGACTCGACCTTGTTGTTGAGCAGAGTTGCCACACCGTGAATGAACTTTGAGAACTTTGGAACTGGCTCAACCAAGTGGGAACCGACAAGCTCACGAACCCACTCAGGAGGCTCCTGGCCTAATTGTGTTTGCAGCTTAACCTCCAAGACTGCGTATGGAAACCTGCAGATGTCCTTCTCAGGCAACTGCTTGAAGGGCCAATCAACTCCAATATCCATTCTTCTCCAGTTGCCCTTGGTTCTGTCATAGCCGTCGAAGTTGTCTTCTCTCACCATGGAAAGTTCAGTGTCCAAGGAGATACGCACACGAGCATCTCCGGGCAGCTGGAAAGCAGTTCTGTTGTAAAAAGATCTCACAACAGGCCTGAGCTTCTTTTTCAGCATCGTGTACTGGATCTCAGTGGCTAGCGCCTCCAGGTTTTCAATCTCCTTGAGGCTCTTTTTACCGTCCTTGCGCATCTTTGCGAATGCTTGCTCGACGGTGTAGTTTCCGTGCATGAAATCGTTGACGTAGCGTTCTTTCAGAGCGAATCTGGCCTTGACTGATTTCTCGCCAGTCCAGTCCTCTCTATGGGTTTTTCTTTCGACGAAAATGGTGTCAGAACTCATTCCACCGTACCATCTCAGTCTGTGGGCCTCTGCACCTTCATCTTTCCTGAGACGCCCGTAGTAGAGATCGAGGTTCTCGTTGTCGTAGTAGATGGAGGTGATTGCGGAGTCTTCTTTTTCGAATTCCTTGTTGGTGTTGAACACCAGCACGGGGAGGTGTTTTAGGATGATAAGCTTCAATTCTGTGATGTTGTCCGGGTGCACCCAGTACTTGGTGGTCTGTCTGATAAAGTTCTGTTGCTTACCGCCGGACGAGGAGTCACCCTTGATGGGGTTGCCTCTTGTACGCACCAGGTCGTACAGCTGGGAGATCTTGACCACGAGGTCATCGTAGTTCTCCTTGAAGAAGGGCTTGGCGTCCAAACGCACCTGGAACACGGGCTTGAGAATGAACTTGGTCTTTTTGTCGTGCTTCTTGATGATCTTCTGGAACCCGGTGTAGTTCAGCCTGGCGAACTTCGCAAGATCGTGCACGTCCGCGATAATGTCGGACAGCTCTTCCTCCAAGATTTCGAAATCCAGCTCCGAAGGTGGTGCGTTCGACTCTATCGCGCGGACCGTCATGTGAACCTGCTCCTGTGCTTCCTTGACTCTTCTGACCACTTCGTTGTGCTTGACCTTGCAGAAGGTGTACACTTTGTCGAGCTCGACCTCTAGCGACTCCAGAAACTGCGTTTCTAGCGCCTCGCTCCACTCGCCGTTGTTGGATTCGAGGTTTTCCTCCAACTCCGTCTTGAGGTCATCATAGCAGATATAGTAGTAGCTGTACTCTCTAATGAGAGACCGGTTCAGCTGTTCACCGAACTTCATTGGCCTAACCTGCAAGTTCTGGATTCGATCCGCCTTGATTCTTGTCTTGGCTAGACTTCAGATTTCAGCTTCAACGGGCGGAGCTCGTTCTTTTTAAAGGATTACGGGTAGGACACCGGATTTTTACAGTTATCTAATTTTTGAGTACTTAATATTACACGTGTATGTCGCTTCCGGCGGTTCGAACCCCGAAAGCCTCACGTAATGCCATTGTGCGACCAGAGCTAACGGGCTTGCAGGGACGCTGTTCTTCTTTCGATAGAATCGGAGAATCTGTGCCACGCAGTTCGATATCGCGTTTGTTAGATGCCAAATAGCGGGGGGAAGTGCTTGAACGTTGAATGTGAATACACTCCGGCCATTCCGGGCCGCGCAGACGCAGTTATTGTTGGCATGTGCCTGTCCGTCCCTGACCCACACATGCGACTGGAAGGCCGGAACCAGAGCGGTCCTGGCCGGTTCTCGAAGGCTTCACGCGGTGCGCGCTGGATCAACAGGCATTGCGTACGATCTCGAGAATTTGGCCCGACTGCTCCTCAGAGAACCGCGAGTCGCACTCCTCCACGATGGCGTAGAGGTGCACCAAGTTCGTGGGCAGCTGATTCACTATCTGTAGCTTCTCGGCCTTGAAGAGCGAGAACTGGTTGAGCTGGGTCATGAGCTCTGCAAACTTCTTGTCGTTGAGCTTCGTCAGAGGTGACTTGGTGTCGCCCGCGCCCGCCTCGCTCTCCTCCGCGTCTGCTGCTCCCTTGGCCTCTGACAGGTACCGTATAGTGTCTCTTGTAATGGCCTGCAGCTCTGGATGGTTGTAGGGGCGTCTCTTGCGCTTTCTGTTGTTCCCGGCAGCCAGCTCGTCGTCTTGGTTCAGGCCCCAATCATGGCGGCGCTCCAATTGCGACAGAAACTGAAGAACTTCGTAGTCACTCAAAAAAGCGTCTCGCACACTCTCGATCTTCATGTATTCGTCGGGCCTTTGATGTAGCTGAGATGGGCTTCAATACACGCGCCAGAACGTCAAAATTTTCTACGGAAATCTGGCGTCAGCTGGTGAGCGTGACTGTAGTTTGTATAGTTTTTGAAAACCCAAGTCAACATCAAAGAGCCTTGTTGGCGCAATCGGTAGCGCGTATGACTCTTAATCATAAGGTTAGGGGTTCGAGCCCCCTACAGGGCTTTTATTTTTTGACGGATTGGATCTGCTAGAATTCATTTTTCAAGACGAGAGATCAAAGACTGGGAGTTCAACTGCTGGATAGGTTAGCCCTTGAGGCCTATTGTTCTGGTTGAAGCGGACGTTCTTTTAGTAGTGTACATTAGTTATATATGCAAATTATGACTTAAATCAAAAACACCAAAGCCGCCAAGAAAGATGAGAGCTTTGATTGTAGGGCGAAAGCACCGTTGGTGGTAGCGATAGCCAAGTACTCGGAGGTGGAGCTGCTGGCAGCCTCGGCGGTGGAGGTAGCTAGAGTGGAGCTTGCGGAAGTGGTGGTGGCAGCAGAGACCTTGGAGCTAGCGGCAGCGGCGGTGGAGGAAGCAGAAGCGGAGGCAGAGGCCTTGGAGCTGGCAGCGGAGCTAGAGACAGAGCTGGAAGCGGAAGCCTTGGTGCTAGCAGCAGAGCTAGAGGTGGAGGCCTTGGAGCTCACGGAAGACAAGCTGGAAGTAGAGCTTGGAGCGGCGCTGGAAGTAGAGTTGTAGCCAGCCTTGGAGGAGCTAGACAAGGTGGTGGAAGCAGAGCTGGAAGTGCTGGAAGTGCTGGAAACAGTGCTGGAAGAGTTAGAAGTGCTGGAAGCAGTGCTGGAAGCAGATCTAGAAGCGCTCGAAGTGCTCGAGGAGTGGACAGTGGCACTGCTGCTGATCGACTCGCCGCCAGCCAAAGCCGCAAACTCGGACTGAGCTTGGTCGTATCTGCCGTAAACCTCACCGTTCTTGGCCTCGATGGACTCCCACGAGCCGGACTGCCCGTTGTAAGAATACTCCTCGCCCGAAGAGTAGTCGGAGACGATGACACGCTTGATGAACATGGAGAATGGCGCCTGGGTGTAGTCAGTCAAGCCGCCAGCCCACTCGATGGTGCCTGGGGCGTTGTCGGAGTCACCGCCGGCCCAGCTGCCCATCATGACGTACATGGGCGACTCAGGGTAGCCCTGGCTGGAGTCGTTGGTCAGAGTTCTGACCGCGACGCCGTCCAAGTAGAACACGGTCTTGTCCATGGCCCAGTCGATGGTGTAGTTGTGGAAGGTCTCCTGTGGAGAGGCCGCAGAGTGGAACGCACCACGGTCGTAGGTGGCGGTGTTACCCTTGGAGAAGTAGTTGGTCTGGAACTGAGTGGTGTCGCCGCCGACCCACTCCAGGTCGATCTCGTCCAGATCGTCACTCTGCAAGTAGAATGACGACACGATACCCTGGCCTGGCGCGGCCTTCAGCTCCACCTCGACCTTACCGTACATGATGTAGAAGTCCGACTTGAGACTTGGGTTGTCGTAGCGCTTAGCGATGGTCATGTTCATGCCGCTGTCGCTGTAGTCGATGATGCCGGTGGCATACTCGGTCTTCTTGAAGTGCGCAGGCTCGGACGTGAAGTCCTCGGAGAACGACCCGGCGAGGGCCGCGTCCGCCGAGCACCCGCTGCTCTTGAGCGGGTTGCACGAATCGGCCGCTAGCGCCAGGCCGGCGCCGCCAACAATGCCTGTCAAAATCTTGTTCACTTGCACCATCGTTTTTTCACCTGAAGATCGAAACCGATGTAGCTGGGGAAACAAAAAGGCCAATAGGACCCCCGGCTACTAGCTCCCAGCCCGTCGTCATCCATCTATATATACAATCCAGGATTTTTCGTAGTTTCCAAAACAAGCCTGACGTGCTTTTGGCGGAGCCTCGGATCTGAATCCGCGTGCTTGATCTTCTACTGTGATTTCTGACAAGAATAGAAGTATACATGTGCACATTATGCAGAAGTTCAGCCATCTTCATAAACGCGAACAGTTCAAAACCACGAAATACCGGCCGCGGTCTGCGATTGCCGCATTAGATCGAAAAAATTTCCCGATTAGGGATCGTAAGAGACTTTCGCGGTAGGACCCTCGGAGGTGCGGAGAGTTGGCGACCGCGGGGTTCGAACCGGCGTCGATTCTTGCCCCAGCTGCGGAATTAGCAAAAATGAAACGGACAGGAATTGAACCTGCAACCCTTCGATTGCAATTGTTTCCTTGGTAACCAGGATTTAACTGGAGTCGAAAGCTCTACCATTGAGCCACCGCTTCATTTGTGAAAGGGTAGGACGGCTCAGGTGTACTTATGGCCATAATTAAGCGCAAAGTCTGGGACGCAGGAGCGTGAACCGCCGCTACTAGGATTCAGCTGGGGCTCCGGCGCTTAATGCAGCCTGTTGGTGTCGACCCGGGCCCCGGGGCTTCTGCCGGTTCGCGTGGCTCCATCGCGTGACATACACGTGGTTCACAACCCTGGGTCACGTGCTACTCACGTGCATCGGCTGGCGCCAAAAAGGCGCTCGCCAACCGCCGATCCCTCCCTTCCCGCCACACGCGCGCCGCTGGGCGGCTAGGCAAGCTGCCCTGCGAGACCCGCCAGAAGGGCGCTTCTTCGAGCCCGCTGAGAAGAAGCCTTGCTGTCCCCGTGCTTACAGACCCGCGGCGTTCCCGCCGTGTTCCAGCGCCGCGCCGCGCACAACTGCGCGCCACACAAACCTTCAATTTTAAAAACCCCCGCCTGTGATATCGCTCCCAAGCTCCAAGTTCAGCGTACTGCGGACCAACTTTCCTTTCCTTCTCGTCGGGCCATCGCCGCAAGCTCATCGCCGCAAGCTTCGCGCCGTACTGTTCATGAAAAATGCCTTAAAGTCAGCAGACCGCCACGCAGGACATACAGAGCTGCGCTGGTCGCGCAGAAACGCACGGCTCCAACGCAGAATCACGTACGCCAAGTTCCACAACCGGCTAGTTGACTCGTGCTCTGCCAGTAGTAGCTCGAGATGTGACGCACTGCAGCTCGCCAGAGCAGACAGAACAAGAAAGCATTCAAACATAAAACTCTCGATGCGCGCAGCTGGAGCATCGCCAGCTTGTCGATTCTGAGGAAGACTCTTTCCTATTGCCCCTATACCATCCAGTATCCCATCCCTACACGCCATGGCAGAATCGCGCTCGACGTGGCAGAGGATGATTGACAGCTTCAAGCCTGCTGAAACGCAGCCCTCACGGCTCCGCAGCGCGCGATCGCGCTACGACAGCGCCGATGACCGCGCAGACTCGAAGCAGAAAGACCTCATGTCCGGCAGCGAGACTAAGGCGCTCGAGAACCTCGACAGTACGTCGCAGGAGGTCGAGGACCAGGATGCGCGCTACAACAAAGACCTGTCCGTGCGGCACTTGCTGACGCTCGCGGTGGGCGGTGCCATCGGTACCGGCCTGTTCGTGAACTCGGGGGCCGCGCTGACGACCGGCGGGCCGGGCTCGCTGGTCATCGACTGGGTGATCATCAGCACGTGTCTGTTCACAATCGTCAACGCGCTGGGCGAGCTCTCGTCCACGTTCCCCGTCGTCGGCGGCTTCAACGTCTACATCTCGCGCTTTGTCGAGCCCTCGTTCGGCTTCGCCGTCAACCTCAACTACCTGGCCCAGTGGGCCGTCCTGCTGCCGCTGGAGCTCGTCGCGGCCTCGCTCACGATCCGCTACTGGAACCACACTATCAACTCGGACGCCTGGGTCGCTATCTTCTACACCATCATCCTGTTGGCTAACCTGCTCGACGTCAAGTCTTTCGGTGAGACCGAGTTCGTGCTCTCCATGGTCAAGATCCTGGCCATCATCGGCTTCACGATCCTGGGTATCGTGCTCACCTGCGGTGGCGGGCCGAAGGGCGGCTACATCGGCGGGAAGTACTGGTCCAACCCCGGCGCCTTTGTGGGCCACACTGCAGGCGACAGGTTTCACGGCTTGTGCTCCGTCTTCGTGACTGCCGCCTTTTCTTACTCTGGTACCGAGCTGATTGCCGTCTCTGCCGCGGAGTCCGTGAACCCCAGAATTACTCTGCCCAAGGCCTGCAAGAGAACCTTCTGGCTCATCACAGTCTGCTACATCGTGGTCTTGACCCTCGTTGGGTGTCTCGTTTCCTCTGACGACCCAAGACTTCTCAACGGCTCCAGCTCCGTCGACGTTGCCGCTTCTCCCCTTGTCATTGCCATTGAGAACGGTGGAATCAAGGGCCTACCATCCCTCATGAACGCCATCATCCTGATAGCTGTCCTGTCTGTGGCCAACAGTGCTGTCTACGCCTGTTCCCGTTGCATGGCATCCATGGCCCAGATCGGCAACCTGCCAAAGGTGTTCACCTACGTTGATAGGAAGGGCCGGCCTCTTTACGCGATTGTGGCGACCCTGATTTTTGGTTTGCTGTCTTTCATTGCTGCTAGCGACAAACAAGAGGAGGTCTTCACTTGGCTGAGTGCTCTCTCCGGCCTGTCGACCCTGTTCTGCTGGTTTGCTATAAACGTTTCTCATATCCGCTTCCGTCGCACAATGAAAGAGAGAGGAAGAACTTTGGACGAGCTGCCGTTCGTCTCCATGACTGGTGTCTGGGGATCCTACTACGGCTGCATCGTGATCTTTATCGTTCTCGTTGTGTGCTTCTGGACTTCTCTCTTCCCAGGTGGAGGCGAAGGTGCGAACGCGGAGTCTTTCTTTGAGACCTACCTTTCGTTCCCCATCCTGCTCGCGTGCTACTTCGGACACAAACTCTACACAAGAAGCTGGAGACTGCTGACCCCCACCAAAGAGATTGACCTTGATTCGGGTCGCAGGGCTGTGGACCTGGAGCTCATGAAAGATGAAAAGCGCATTGAAGAACAAGCAATGCGCCAAAAGTCATTATTTGCCAGGTTCATCCACCTTTGGTGTTAATGTACTCGTCGAGCTAGATGTATGTGACCACATCTCTTTTACAGTCGAGGGACCATTTCGATGCATTTTGTAAATTATTATCTATAAAGGATGTCTAATATCTTGACTTAACAACTTAATAAACACACTCACATACACACCCACACCCTGTAGAAGCCGCCATCATCTTGCGAACGCCATGGCACCTCCGCTGATCTACAAGGCCTACACAAGTGGGCTCAAAAGAGAGCTTTTTCGCACGCTATCTGGAAACTTTAAATCCACACCAACTCCCTCGAACTACGAACAATGTGCAGTGACAAAAGAACCTTTACACGCTCAAAAGCTTATTCCACTTATTGCAGACCGCGCCAGTGGCTACTCTAGTCGGGCTCGACTAGTTAAGGAGATAATACCAGAGCTTTCTTTTCTTTCAGCAGAGTCGGTCCTGGAACTGTGGGACGGCGCTAACGACCTAATTGCGCCTGAGATTCCGTCAAGTACCCGAGCATATGGTTTAGATTTGTTACATGCTTGCATTGAGCGACTGCTACCTGTCATGAGCGAAACACTTAGACTTGCTTTCTTCTACAACATCATGGACAATTGTGGTGTTGCTGACGAGAAAGCTGGCAAAGCAGAAAAAGAGCTACACAAGGTCATCAAGTCCCTGGACGCACTGACATGCCATGGGACACGCCTTGAGTCTATTCTACGTGCAGATGAGAGCACATGTGGACTTGAAGATTTTTTCGAAAGTATATTTGCAAGCATATCGGTGGGCGGAGAGCCGAAACCACCACATCAAACGGTTGTCAGTGCTCTTCGTTTTGCCGAGAGCTGTGCGCGGCATGGTGTACCGATTACTGATGAGCTTATTAGCTGCGTTGTCACAATATCAAGAGGTTGGGATGAAAATGAAGTACGAAAAGGCGCTCTTGACCTACTGAAAGCAGCATTTAGCGAAAGGCCTGTGGAATCGAAAGAGCTATCACGCTCTGTTTTACAAGCGCTACTGACGATATATCACGAAAACAATGAGCTATCTGACTCTGTTACCGAAACTCTACATTTAGCACTATCCGGCCAAAATGGTACACAACTACTGCCGCTTTTTCTTGATATGGGTTTCTTTGACGGCGGTAACACGGATGTTAGCTATATTTCGCTTCTAGTTTCGTTACTAACTGTTGACAATGTGGAGGGCCTATGGCAAAAGTGCGGTTCAAGTCCGCGACACATTGCGGAACTACTTCTCCGCCTTCTTAGGCAAGAATTTAATAAGCACAGCAGCTCAAATATCAGTGCTTCACAGCTTTTTGGCAATATTCTATGCCTCCTTGAGAGTGAAGAATTTCTGCGATGGATTTCTAAGTTCCGTGGCTTTTGGTTAGTCTCAGAAGAAGAACCTTCCATTCAAGACCTGTTGACACCATTTCTGCAGAAGGTTGAACTGGACGATCTCGATGTAAAGTACCTGAGAATGATTTTCAACCAAATATTGAATATTTCGCAAAGCGGAAACTACAAGCTTTTTGGCATCAACGAGTTCAAAGACATCTTTGAATTTTTGTTCGCTTACAGTAGACATTTGAATGATTCATTGGCTAACCAACTGCTGGATCTCCTAGATCAGTCTACATCGGATGCAGTTTTAGTGGATGGTCTGGTTCACGATATAATAACCCGAGTTTATCTAGCAGATTTCGGAACAAATGTGCGGTGTCGAACCCTTGAAGTCATAGAAAAATGTTGTTACGAGATTATTTCGAAACGGAAACAGTGGGATAGTTCGCTTTGTCGGTCACTAAAGCACCTTTTTTCAATGCTTGAAACAGAAAAGGATAACACGGTTGCCCTCAAACAAATAGAAATATACTGCGAGACTTGCCGCTACTTGCCTTCAGGCTTCATCGCAGCGGTAAACAGCGAAGTGTTTGGCCAGGCTTTTACAAAACCTTCATCTCGAAGAAGATCCAGCTTAATTCCGTTGAGCTTGGGCTCTTCGCCAGCTCCTGCTTGGTCTGAGGTCAAACTAATAAAACTCACCGAGGGCCTTGCAGGATTACTGGTATGGTGTATTGCTTTTGAACGTGGAGACTGTTTTGGGTCATTTTACCGCCTTCTTACTAAGGCAGCACAGTACGCCTATCAGACAGCACAGAGCGAATTGTTTTTGGCGTCAGCAAGGGTCCTGTCCAAAGTTTATTGCGGAAATTCTCGCCAAGTAGTATTCCAGGAAACGAATGATGTTGAGGGAATAACAATAGCCTTGAACAAAAACTCCAGGGCTGCCTCGACGTTGGAAAACAATGGTTGGTCATACCCGGAAACAATTATTTATTTCAATGAAGCGCAATCTAAGGTACTCAAATGTGACGCATATTCTCCTGAGCTGGTAAAAGATGATTTTGTTACTCCAGGAGCGGTAGATATCAGAACTTGGATCTCTACTGCTATAGACATGATCGGAAACCCCACTACATGGGAGGTTTACTCATATCTTCTAACTTTCATGTGCCCACAGTTCGCCAATTTGGTGGCTTTGAGATCTATCGATGATCTGGTCGGATTGTACCGAGATGTTATCTGTCGTCATATGAAGTCCGGCCTTCCTTCAAAATTGAAAATACCGAGCGGTTTGTGCACAGACAACCTTCATGCAGTGTATGTCAGAAGTCTGTCACCCCTCCTAGCATACCATAGTTATCTGCCTAAGGATTTTACAGATGGTATTGTTGAGTCTTTACTATATGGGCTACATACCAAAGATAGCACGCTTACCCTCTCGCTGCACTTGCTTACAATATGCTGCCAGGAAATACCAGGATCAGTGAAGAAACTTTTGACTCCAATACTCGTGCAGCTGCAAACTCGAGTAACAAGCTCAATGTGCACTCCCGCAATACTGGAGTTCCTTCTAGCATTATCCAATTCTCCATTCATTACATCCCATTTGACTGCGGATGAGTTTAAAAGGGTATTTGCCATTGCCTTTAAGTTCATTCAAAGTTCTAGGGACCTCAAGGAAAGGGCACAAACGCAAAATATCATTCAGCAAATATCCTACTTGGAACAGGCCGCAGATTCATCACCTTCGACTCACTCTTTCAAGATCACCGCGTCTGTCGCCCACTTCTTCCTTACATTATCATACAAAGTCATTTCAAGCTGGTTTTTGAGGATGAAGCTGTCAAACCGAGTGGAGCTGGCTCCATTCGTAGTGAAGTGCTTGGTTAGTAGCGCTTCGGAAGCAGAAAGCAAGGATTACGACGTCAGTGCGCACATAGATATTATTTCACACTTGACAGCCACGCCTCATGGCCCTAGCTTCCCCCATAGAATAAATGAAGATCGGGCAAACGAGAGCAACGACGGGTATGATTTCGGTAGGTGGATCCTATCTGACAAGATAGTAAGCATTGAAACAGATATCCAAACGGGTGATTCAGTCATAACTATGAGGAGCCCCTCGAGCTCTGAGGTTTTCAAGTTACAATTTGAACGATCGCAAATCCCTAAACCGTATGATATTTTTCGCATCGGTCAGGAGGAGGAAGAGGAGCCTTCTACGGAGAAGTTCGAACAATTCAAATTTACTGCCAGTTTTGTTCTAACACAATTAGGATGTGTTGGTAGACACCCTGTCAAAGTGCCAGATGACAGTTCGATTGCAAGATCAGTGCACCTTTTTGACAAAACCCCGGTCAGTGAATACCACAAAATTGGACTGATCTATGTGGGTCCGCAGCAGGATTCTGAGGCTGAAGTGCTTTCTAACACGAACGGCTCGTATCAGTATAAGCTGTTTTTGAGTCGCTTAGGACACCTTGTGAAGTTGAAAGATTGTATGAATGTGTACACTGGTGGGCTAGAGCCTGATGTTGATGGAGAGTTCGCGCTTGTTTACAACGCGGAGAAAACGCAGGCTGTTTTCCACGCGGCGACGCTAATGCCAAACAACCCACAGGATGACCAATATTCCATGAAAAAACGGCATATAGGAAACAACTTCGTGACTATTTTTTTCGATGAATCTGGCAGTGCGAGCTTCGACTTCAACATTATCAAGAGCCAGTTCAATTTCATCAACATCGTCATTAAGCCTTATCAGGCGACCGACACTGGGAAGGGGAGCAAACATTTTAAAGTTCGCATGTACCGCAAGGCGGGCGTCCCTGCGTTTTTTTCGACGTCACACTTCAAGATTCTAAGCGCGGAGAACCTAGCGAAATACGTGCGGCATGTGTCTCTCATTGCAGACACCTTCTCCACCTGCTGGTTCTCAGCTTCTGCGCCTGAAGTATGTACAACCTGGGCAAGACGGGCGAAGCAAATGAGTTCGATTAGAGAAAAAACATTGAAATGGTATGAAGGCCACGGAGAGCCAGTCTCTCCACCAGACTTCGCTAGCGTTGTCGAGGCCGCTGGCGGTCTGTAGGCTTCTTGTGCGCTTATAGCATTCAGAAACGGTGGGTCGCGTTATTACTATTGGGTTACTTACCGCTTCTGCTTCGGACCGCAAAATTTTTGGACATCTATCATCATTGAACTACTGCTAATAATTCCTAATGGTCCAATACTTAGTACTGTTTTATTTGCCACTTCTCGGAGCACTATAAGTATCTCCAAGATGCCGTCCTCTGGCGCGTCACATATCGGGCTCGTTGTAGGGGACATAGTGCTCCTAGTTCATATTGGAAGGCCCCAAAAACTGAATAGTGTGAATTCATACCATTAACAAGATATTGTGGCAGGAATTCGGGAACTCTGGGGCCTTTGGAGTTGTCCTGAGTCTCCATAACCTCCCGTCCCGCGCCTGGTCTTTTACCCGGCATGTTGTCACGTGATTAGTTAGGCTGGTAGTTGTGCTACTTCGATAAAAAATTTTCAGATGTGTAAAACTCTTAACGCTTGAAGCGGTAGCTGAGATAGAAACAGGACTACCTACAAGCTAACGAGACCAATTGAGAGGGTTGTAAGATGTCTACATCTAACTGTCGTTTTTACGAAAACAAATATCCTGAGGTGGACGATGTTGTGATGGTGAATGTGCAGCAGATCGCTGAGATGGGAGCGTACGTTAAGCTGCTGGAATACGACAATATCGAGGGTATGGTGCTACTGAGTGAGCTGTCGCGTAGACGTATCCGTTCGATTCAGAAGCTGATCCGTGTGGGCAGAAACGAGGTCGTTGTGGTTCTACGTGTGGACAAGGAAAAGGGCTACATCGACTTGTCCAAGCGTCGTGTTTCTTCCGAGGACATCATCAAGTGTGAGGAGAGATACCAGAAGTCCAAGGCGGTGCACTCCATTCTCAGACACTGTGCCGAGAAGTTCTCGTTCCCTCTGGAGGACTTGTACAAGTCGATCGCATGGCCTTTGAGCCGAAAGTACGGCCATGCCTACGACGCCTTTAAGCTGTCGATCGTGGACGAGACCGTGTTCGAAGGGATTGAGCCTCCAAGCAAGGAAATCTTCGAAGAGCTGCGCTTGTACATTTCCAGAAGACTCACCCCTCAAGCCGTGAAGATCAGAGCCGACATTGAGGTCTCGTGCTTCAGCTACGAGGGCATAGACGCCATCAAGGCCGCCTTGAAGGCTGCCGAGGAGATGTCGACAGAGCAAATGCAGATCAAGGCCAAACTGGTCGCCGCGCCACTATACGTGCTGACAACCCAAGCGCTGGAGAAGCAGCACGGTATCGAGCTGCTGGAAAAGGCTATTGAGAAGATCACCAAAGTCATAACCAGTCATGACGGGTTCTGTAACATCACCATGGCGCCAAAGGCCGTCACTGCCACCGAGGATGCCGAGCTGCAAGCGCTGTTGGAGAACAAGGCCTTGGAGAACGGTTCCGACTCCGAGGAAGAAGACTCCGACTACGAATGAGCGCTCAAACAGTTCCCACATACTTGCCGTGGAGCTCTCAACATCACCTGCATAGCCAACCACTACATCTACGAAGGCGGGAACACGTTCCAGCCTGCTGATTTTTTAGAACTCAACTCAAATAGAGCGGTGGTCGTAAGCTTTGACCCGCTGTTATAATCTCTGGGCAATCATTGAATAATGTATATATAAAGGTATAAAATGCAAAAGCCAAGGGGTTACTGAGCAAGGGCAACGTCAGGAGCTCCAGCAACCCTAAAGTTTCGTGTGCTAAAAACTATTGAGAAATGAGCGTCCGTCCAGCATCGCACGCTGGGTCCTGGTATAGCACCAACTCCGGCAAACTGGGTTTACAGCTTCAGCAATATTTGGGGCAGGGCCTGCCAGTCGCTGGCGCCAGAGTCATCATATCCCCCCATGCTGGGTATGCCTACTGCGGTGCAACGATGGGGAAAGTCTACGCCGCACTGGATCTCACCAATGTTAAACGTATATTTGTGTTGGGCCCCTCCCATCACATCTACTTCAAGAACCGGGCGCACGTTTCGAACTTCAAGGAAGTGGCAACGCCACTAGGCTCCTTACCCGTCGACATCGCGACCGTCAAGGAGCTGGTGGAAGACGAAGCATTCGAGTACATGGACCCGGAGGTCGACGTTGAGGAACATTCCCTGGAAATGCAGTTTCCGATGCTGCGCGCGCTGCTTAAACTTCGCGGGGTCGATACGGCGAGCGTTGGGGTCGTGCCCATAATGATATCGCATAATTCGACGCGCAGCGATCAACACCTGGGAAAGGTTTTGAGCGAGTACCTCGCTGACCAGTCCACGGTCTTCATCATAAGTTCTGACTTCTGCCACTGGGGAAGAAGGTTCAGTTTTACTGGCTACGTGGGAGACAAGAGCGAGATCCAAGAAGCCCTGGCGGAGGATACAGAAATAGAGTCGCTGACCGCGAGGAGTAAGCTGTCCCACCACCAGGTGCCCATCTGGAAGAGCATCGAGATCTTGGATCAGTACGCGATGTCCATCTTATCGCAGACGGAGCCCCGCGACAAATATGAACTGTGGAAGCATTATTTAGAAGTTACTGGTAACACTATCTGCGGCGAAAAGGCCATAAGCGTGATGCTGTGTGCGCTGAGCCACCAAGCAGAGCCAGCCGTATTTCAATGGCCAGCGTACGCGCAATCAAGCCAAGTCACGAGCGTCATGGACAGTAGCGTAAGCTACGGGGGAGGATATTGCAAAATTTAGTTTCGTTTCGTTTAGTTTAGTTTGGCGTGAGTTTAGCAATGATCTCTACAAGCCTAGTCTCTCCAACTCTAATACTAGTCTTTTTTTTTCAATACAGTTCATTAAAACGTATATTTGTCTTGATTGGGTCGCATTACACATTTAGATAAAGAGGCATTAGCCATGAGTTGATTTTAAACAACGCATGTACGCTTAGGCCTTGGCAACGTGCTCAACCAAGTCGACGACTCTGGTAGAGTAACCGTACTCGTTGTCGTACCAGGAAACCAACTTGACGAACTTTGGAGACAACTGGATACCAGCGGAAGCGTCGAAGATGGAAGAGTGGGAGTCGGACAAGAAGTCAGAGGAAACAACGTCCTCCTCAGTGTAGCCCAAGACACCCTTCATCTTACCCTCGGAAGCCTCCTTGACGGCAGCCTTGATCTCGTCGTAGGTGGTCTCCTTGGCCAACTTGACAGTCAAGTCAACAACGGAAACGTCAACGGTTGGGACTCTGAAAGCCATACCGGTCAACTTACCCTGCAAGACAGGCAAGACCTTACCGACAGCCTTGGCGGCACCGGTGGAAGATGGGATGATGTTACCGGAAGCGGTTCTACCACCTCTCCAGTCCTTCTGGGATGGACCGTCGACAGTCTTCTGGGTGGCGGTCAAAGAGTGGACAGTGGTCATCAAACCCTCCTCAATACCGAACTTGTCGTTGATAACCTTGGCCAATGGAGCCAAACAGTTGGTGGTACAGGAAGCGTTAGAAACAATGTTCTGGCCCTTGTACTCGTCCTCGTTGACACCAACGACGAACATTGGGGCGGTGGAGGAAGGAGCGGTGATGACAACCTTCTTGGCACCAGCGTCGATGTGCTTCTGAGCGGAGTCCAACTCCTTGAAGACACCGGTGGAGTCGATGGCGATGTCGACGTTCAACTTACCCCATGGCAATTGAGCTGGGTCTCTCTCCTGGAAGACGGCGATCTTCTGACCGTCGATGACCAAGTCGCTGCCCTCGTGGGAGACGGTACCCTGGTATCTACCGTGGGTAGAGTCGTACTTGAACATGTAAGCAGCGTAGTCGACGGAGATGAATGGGTCGTTGATGGCGACGACCTTCAAGTCCTTTCTGGACAAAGCGATTCTCAACACCAATCTACCGATTCTGCCGAAACCGTTGATAGCAACTGTAGTAACCATTTTTTGAATTGTGTATGTGGGTTTGTGAATAAGAACTATTCTGGGGATCTAAAACAGAACAAGATAGAGTCCAGAGGTATGTCTTTCGAATAGGTTCCTTTTATATTTGATTCCTACGCCGCAACCGGATGGCAAACCGTACCATGCCTCCACCAGGGCCCATGCCATCAGTGGTGCGCTATGCGTGGCCATACCTGGCGGCCCACATAGCGTGAGATTCGTCTTAAAACCGAGTGGAAGCTGGAGGAAGCTTGTGGAAGCCGAGCTGGGACACCGTGAGCGAGGTACGAATCTCGTACGTAATGGCCCTGGAAGCTGCCCGAGCACGCCCTGCAGGCGGACCGGAAGCGCCTGAGGGAAGCCGGCCGGAAGCCCGCGCGCGTAGAGGAAGCTGCGGCACCCGGCGGTGGCTGGGAAAAACATTGCGTGTCCAATTGCGCCATTGTTGCGCCGCCGGGTAACGGTTGCGTGGCGCGCGCTATGGCGCGGGTCACGCGGTGGGCCCGCCGCACCCAAGCGGCGGTGTGCCGTTAGAAGTGATTGATGCTCCCACACGTGCTCGGTATCACGTGCCTGTGTTGCTACGTATTTCGTCAGTAGTGATCTAGTACTAGCCGCCCAGCGCTCCGCGCCGGCTTCGCGCCGCACTGCCACGGCGCTGTGCGAGCACACACACTGTTTGTATCCTCTCCAGCAGTACACGTCTATCCGACATTAGCCGTCCGTTTCTCGCCCTCTTCCGCCGCCAATTCGCCACCCCGAGCGCCGTATTTATACGTTTTCGAGGCCCCCCCGGAGTGCCATTTTAGGGGAGCGCGCATCTCGGTCCGCCGGCCGCGCAGAACGCAGCGTAGCGCTCTGCCACCAAGCGGGGTAAACGAGCGCACGTCTCCCGTGGCGGAGCTCTGCCGCCCACACTCCGCGCAGAAAATAGCGCGGAGCGCCGTACCACGCACAACACAGGGCGCAGCGCGGAGCCAAGCACGGATGATCACGTGCGGAGTGCTAGCCGATCAACCGCCGGTATTGCGCGAGTTGTCGCTGTTGGGAAGCGGCCGCTAAGCCGGGAGACGCTCGCGGGCGGCGGCGCGCACGTGGGCATGTGTCATTATATACGTACACGTTTGTGTCGCCGTCGCGCGTGGCAACGACCGGTGAATGTTTCGTTCTTAGTGATCAGGATGCTTGGTCTCGTGACTGTGGTGTGTGGGTGTGGGTGTGCGCGGAAGCGCACTATGTGCGGTCGCTACCGGCTCGCCAGGGCTATGGTGTTGGTGGTTCCAGGTTCCGGATGTTGGTCTCGGTCTCTGTGGTTTGGTTTCGCGTCCCTTCTCGGATGTCGCTCCGCACGGGACAGTGTTCTCTCTGTTTTCTTCTTTAATATTTATGTCGCTATTTTGTACATTGATTACTTGTTTTTACTAGGTAATATAGCCCTGGCACGTAGTAACTGCGCCAAGATGTGCCATAGATCACGTGCACTCTTGCGCTGTATGCTATTTCTGGAAGTCCGGTCGCAAAGGGCGTCCTCCAGATCTCTCGAGAGTAGTGCGTTCCGAACTATTTAAGGCAGTGTTTCTGCCAGCAACGTCGTCGTCTTGCTGCCCGGCGTAACTCCCCATCTAGCCATGAGTCTCTACCTGAACGGAGTCATCGATTCCGACAAGTACCAAAAATACAGAATCACGTATCCAAAAAGCCTCTACGAAGCCATCATGGCGCACCACGCCGGCGGGCGGCTTCTCGCGGTGGACGTAGGCTGCGGCACGGGCATCGGCACCTTCCCACTGCTCGAGTATTTCGACACGGTGGTTGGCTGCGACCCCTCGGCGAAGATGCTCGCGACGGCCGCGCAGGTGCGCGAGAAGCTGCCCGGCGTCTCGCGGCGCCGTGTCAGCTTCCAGCAGGCGGCCGGCGAAGACATCTCGCGCCTCTTTGAGGAGCGCTCGGTCGACATGATCACCGGCGGCGAGTCCATACAGTATGTAAAGCACGACGAGTTTTTCCGGGCAGCAGCACGGCTGCTTAGGCCCGGAGCGACACTAGCGTTCTGGTTTTATGCGGACCCCGTCTTCGTAGACTACCCCGAGGCCAACGCCATCTTCAAGCACTGCGCGTACGAGGACCAGCGCTCCTTCGCGCCGTTGTGGCCCCCGGAGATGGAGCTGGTCAGGAGGCTGGGCGAGTCCATCCAGGTCCCAAGCCACGAGTTCGAGATGGTCCATAGCGAGGTAAACGTCCCTCTCAAGACAAAGGGCACGCGCAGCTTCCGCGTCACCAGAGAGGGCTGCACCCTGAAGGACCTGCGCGATCTCATCAGCACCTGGAGCGTCTACGACGCATGGAAGAAGAACAACAAAGACTGCGCGGAAGACGTCATAGACGCGTTGATCGAGAAGCTGAAGCGCGGGTGCGGCTGGGACGATAACATCAAGTTGAGGCTAGAATGGGAGACGTCTTTCTACGTAGCGCGCAGAAGACAAACCTGAGCCCGTTTCGAAGCCGTACAGTACAGCACCCGCGCTCTGGTCGTGTATGACCCTTACATAGCACAAGACAATAAAATATATTTCTGAATGAAGAGCCAGGTATCCGGGCAAGTAGGCGCAAGTTGGACGCATCTGACGAGGCTGAGCGAGAACCTTTGTCTCGCATAGCGGGCCGGCACATCTAACTCACGAACCCAGTCTCGACGTCGCATCCAAATCACTTTATCACCAACTGGCACTCGAAACAAGCTTTGAGTGTGCGGCGCAAGTTCCCAATGCGCCCTTCTTCTCAGCTCAACCGCTAACCCTCTCCCGCCCTTTCGCACGTAGTTCGTAATCAAGCAAGCAGGCACATATGCAGGGTCGAGAGAACAAGGCGCCCGCTACGCCTCGATTGTGCTCGCAATGCGCCACCTCTCCATCGTTGTCTTGACGAAACATGAGCTACTTTCCCAAGCCTCTACGCCGAGTGGCTTACTGACCCAACCCTTCCGAGTATGGTCCATCTCCACAGGTCCCGCGGTCCCGCTGCGTCTTTGCCACGGTCTTGACAACTTCATGTGACTCGATGTCGAGCAAGAGCACATGACCTGATATACTCGATCAAGGACAGCCACAACGTCGCTAACCAGGAAGGCCCAAAAACTGTATTTATGGCAGCGTTTGCATGCCGCGTATTTCTCAATTGACCTCTGACCAAGATCCTCGCTTACCACTAAATACAAATTCGCCATGCCTGCCCCACACGGTGGTGTTCTACAAGACCTCATCGCCCGCGATGCCCAAATTAAAGACCAATTGCTGCAAGAAGCGGCCCAGGCCTCGATCAAGTGGGACCTGACTCCCAGACAGATCTGTGACCTGGAATTGATCCAGAACGGTGGTTTCTCCCCTCTGTCCGGCTTCATGAACCAAAAGGACTACGACGGCGTTGTAGAGAAATCCCGTCTGAGCAACGGACTTGTATGGACAATTCCAATCAACCTGGATGTCGACGAGGCGTTCGCAAAACAGCTGAAGCCTGACGCCAGAGTGGTTCTGTTGCAGGACAACGAGATTCCCGTCGCCATCCTCACCGTCACCGACGTGTACAAGCCTGACAAGCAGAACGAAGCCAAGAAGGTCTTTAGAGGCGACCCAGAGCACCCTGCTGTCAAGTACCTGAAGGAGACTGCCGGTGAGTACTACGTTGGTGGTGAAATCCAGGCCATTCAGTACCCTGTCCACTACGACTACCCAGGTCTGCGGAAAACTCCGGCTCAGCTGAGATTGGAGTTTGACTCCAAGCAATGGGACCGCATCGTCGCCTTCCAGACCCGTAACCCAATGCATAGAGCTCACAGAGAGCTCACTGTGCGGGCTGCAAGAGAACACAATGCCAAGGTCTTGATTCACCCTGTTGTCGGACTAACCAAGCCAGGTGACATCGACCACCATACCCGTGTGCGTGTGTACCAGGAAATTATCAAGAGATACCCCAACGGTATGGCCCAACTATCTCTCCTGCCTCTGGCCATGCGTATGGGTGGTGACCGCGAAGCTGTGTGGCACGCTATCATCAGAAAGAACTACGGTGCTACCCATTTCATTGTCGGCAGAGACCACGCCGGCCCTGGTAAGAACTCTGCTGGCGTCGATTTCTACGGCGCTTACGACGCTCAAGAGCTGGTCGAGTCCTACAAGAATGAACTTGGTATTGAGGTTGTTCCTTTCAGAATGGTGACATACCTGCCTGAAGAAGACCGTTACGCCCCAATTGACCAAATTGACCTATCCACAACCTCCACTCTCAACATCAGCGGGACAGAGCTGAGAAACCGTTTGAGAAGCGGTGGTCCAATTCCTGAATGGTTCTCATACCCCGAGGTAGTTAAGATTCTGAGAGAGTCCAACCCACCAAGGCCCAAACAGGGCTTCGCAATTGTGCTTTCAAGCTCTTTGAAAAGCAACAAACAGTTGAGCACTGCCCTCCTAACCACATTCTTGCAATTTGGCGGTGGCAGACATTTCAAGGTTCTAGAGCATAACAATGACGCAAATGTTTTGGGATTGGTGCCAGACTTTATTAGCAGCGGCGCAGGTCTGATTATCCCAAGTCAATACGAAAAGTGGAACTCAGTGTCAAATGCTTACTTAGTTGGCACATCGGAGGACGCGGACATTACCTTGGACAGTGACGACGAAGCTGTGCTACACGTCGTCCAGAAAGTTGTCCTATTCTTGGAGGACCATGGGTTTTTTACATTCTAATCCTTTGCAAGCGCTCATGTAACTTATATACTAGATGTAGCACCAACTATCGCGTGCGGTATGGATCAAACAAAACCGCTCATCTACTAACCGTTTATACCTACGGAGACTTCGAGCTTTAAAGTTCAGCAGAACTCTCTAAATCTCTTAGATATTGAACGAATCTTTCCGCCTTGGTTGGGGCGTCAGTGAATTTGTCACTAACCTGAACCCTTACGCTCACTAGAAACTCATTTGGTTGCGCGGTTTCGACCTCGCTTGCCGCAGGAGAGGGTTTTGTGCCTGCCAGCAGATCAAATATATCGTCCTGTTGCTTGGCGCTTATGCCGCTGCTCCCCAGGGAAATGAGATCGTACGAGACTTCAAATCTAGGCGCTCTTGGCTCGGGAGTTATCAGTTCTTCAAATACCGCATCAAAGTGCTCGGAATATGGGTTGGTGGTAGGCTGTTCGTGAGCTAGATACTTTGCCTCCTTGACGTAAGACTCAAGGGATCTGGCCAGCTGCTCATACGTGACGCCCGACGCAACCTTCAGATGCAATTGCTCAGAAAGCACGACTGGTTCTTTCTTTGCGACTTCTTCTTTGGCTTTAGGAGCAGGCTCTGGCTCTTTCAATTCAATGTTGGTTAGGTCCAATGCAGAGCCCTTCTCAATATACTCCGCCAGCTTTGTAACAGATTCCTGGGACACCTTGCCCAGATATGACAGAACGTCACCTTTGAGGATCCGACCGTTGGGTCCAGAAGCTGGAATGTTGTTTAGTGCGTCTTCCGCAGATATGTTGTTAACGTGCAACAACATTTGCACGGAAGGAAGAAGAGTCTGAGAAGGGTTAGCCTTGACTGCAACGCCAGTGCTACTTTTTGAATCAGACGAGCTCTTTGATGGGGCATTCTTCTTGGGTTCTGGCTTGTTCTCTTGCGAAATTGACGCAGGCGAGGTCTTGGCGGTGGCGCTTGGTTTAGCTGCAGATTTTGTTTCTGCTTTGGATTTGCCCGTACTCTTCTCAGGTTGTGGCAGCTCGAGAGTAGCTAGGTCATCCTCAGGCTCTGCCAGGTAAGCAATCACCTCACCGACGTTGATGTCTTTTGCACCGTTATCCACCACGATTTTTGCCAGTTTACCATCGTCCTGAGCCTCAACATCGATTTGGGCTTTATCTGTTTCCACTTCTAGTAAAACATCGCCAGCTGAAAATGGGTCGCCTACCTTAAACTTCCACTCGACGATCCCGCCCTTCTCCATGGTAGGGGACATTGCAGGCATCGCGAAAGTTTGAGCTTTTGATAAAGCACTGCTCCTGTGAAGAGCTCTCAAGCAAGCTAGCCTGCCAGCATTTCCTCTCAATAGTCCACGTGCAATCATAAGGCCTCACTTAATGCTGTCAAACCGCTCTAGTTCTAGGCCTGCTTTGGTTTTGTCGTAGTTCAATGGACATCGAACCCTATCTATTTTTTTGTATGTGATCGTTGTGATTGGAGTACTCAAGAGTACCAGTCAATTTAAATAAAAGAACACTAGTGAAAAGTAGCTATGCCCTTCGGGTGTGTCACTTGATCTTCATTAATTGCATATCATTGTACGTAGCGTTCGTAATTATAGAGCTTTTAGAAGCCTCAATTCTGAAAGATGGTCTTCTTCTTTTGTTTATAAATTCAAACAATGCCATCGAAAGTTTGGCATGTCTGAAGCAGAGCCGTGCCGCTGAAAAGGACGGCAACGTCTTTTCCGAGCTCCTCGTCCTTTTTCGGACTATCTGCGCTTGAATTAGAGAGTCTTCTCTAACTCACTGAGGGCTTGTATCTTGTTGTTAAAGTACTGCCACTCTTTGTCCTTTGTTAAGCTCAGAGACTGAACATCCGTGTCCCATCTGAACTGCTCGTTGAGGAAGTTGTCGAAGGGTGCTTTAGTGAGACCTCCGTAGTACAAATGGGACCACATAGCCCTGTAGCAACCACCAAGTGCGCATGAGTTGGGGGTTTCCAGACGGAAGTTTCCATCTGTGGCTCCGAGCACTTGAGCAAAGCGCTCGACAATTGCATCGTTTTTCGAAGCACCACCCACAAAAAACGCTCTTCTTGGACGCTTTTTGTACTCTGAGAGAGGAAAGTCATCACAGTCAAAATGCACCATTGAGTCGCCCAAGTCGACGCTTGGATCCGCACAATCCTTTGATAGCAGGGGGCTGATTCTCACACGGCAGCTGAGAGCTTGGCTTTCAACGATGTTTTTGGCATCGTGTGCAATGTCAGCGAATGCATCTTTTAATTCCAACTTCACCTCCTGAGAGTCTGGAGACTTGGCAAACGTTGCTCTGCGATAAGAGCTGGGTACGTTTGGCACAATCTCCCCCAGGGGAAAGTAGCAAGCAATTTCGTTGTCAGTGTTGAGCGTGGTAGATTTTACCGCCGCGTTGAAAGGCTCCCAGTCGTGAGTTTCGCTGAGTTGGTCTCTGATACGCTCTCTAGCCAACGCACCGTTACAGTAACAAATCATCCCCATGTAGTGACGGGGAATGGTGGGATGGATGAACAGATGGTAGTTAGGGGATGGGTGGTATTGGTCGGTGACCAGAAGAATCGTAGTGCTTGTACCCAAGGACACCAGAACATCATTGGGCTGAAGCGGTAGAGAACAGATAGTTGCCAAGTTATCGCCAGTGAAGGGGAAGATCTGGCACTCGGGGTTCAAACCATACTTCTCAACAAAGTATGGTGATAAAGTGCCAACAGGCGCGGGTTTGTCGCAATTGATAGGGGGCCCTCCGAGCTTTGATCTTAGGGTTTCTGTGTCGTCGTCCACGTTGCGTAACAGTTTGTCGTCGTAGTCGCGCTTGTCAATATTGTACAGGTTCATACCGCATGCGTCCGCTTCTTCCAACGGCGTGAATTCACCTGCCAGGATAGAAGCTAAAAAGGACGACACCAGCGAGACTTTAGATGTTGCACGATAAACCTCTGGTTCTTTTTTAGCGATCTTCATTATTTGCGGACCCGTAAATCTGTGGTGAGCACGAGAGCCGGTGACTTGAGCGAGTTGTGCCGCGCCTCCGCAGCTTTCCTCGAACTCTCGGCACTCCTCTCCGGTACTGTGGTCTTGCCAGTTTGGCGCCACGTTTCTGGAGAACGCCTCCGGATACAATTGCTGCTTTAATGATTGCTTGGAATCGAGCTTCGGAAGCAACCCGGGTCCTGATTCAGCCCAGTAAACCGAACCGTGCTGCTGACAAGAGCCACTCATTGCACGGACCAAGCTCAGGTCAATGTGCTTGTGCTTTGACATCCTCTCGAAGACTAGATCGACGGCCTCGAGCCACATCGCTACTGGACACTCCACAGTCCCATCTTCATGCAGATAGACGCCTTTGGTGGTTTTGTAGTGGCTCAGGTCTTTGTCGAATCCTATGGTCTCAGAGTGTACTAAGGCCAGATTTTGGTCGATCACCAAACACTTCAGTTGCTGTGTTGAGAGGTCGAATCCCAGATAGAATGCGCCAACCTTGTCAGCTGTCATATTGCTGCGCTCTTGGTATAATTGTTTCTTAGACTAAAAGCTCGAGGCAAGTAAGTGATCCCGTTGTCTTCCCCCGTTAAATAGAACAGCAAATTGAAGTACACATATATTATCACGAGGTCCTGTGAGAAAGTGCCAATGGGCGCAAACCATAGGGCCATTGGCGCATTTACAAACCTTATACAAAGCGCACTCGCTGCTCAAAGTCCTATCTTGCGGCATATAGAACCTAGATTTCTCACTTTCGCGCCCTTTCATGCTTTGAAGGACACAGCTTTCGACTTAGAGCCCATCCCTTACACTAGAGATTTTAATGGCTGATCTTAGGCTTGACCCACTCAAGACGCTGCTTGTTATATGCAGGGTAGCTGGGTAGTCCCAAGGCTAGGCAGACGCAGAAGGTTAGCCCGAACGATACCACCAGGTTGAATAGCGATTGGGTGAACAAACCTATGAAGCAGGAAACCACTGTCCCTATCATGAGGCATAAGTAGACAGAGCGGTCGAGTCTGCGTTGACTCGCAAAGTCAATAGGGAAGACCAGCTTCTTTTGTATCTCTTGTAGCACCTCAGACATCAATTGACCTTGTATGTGGTGGGTAGTTGGAAGAAGTGGTTCCGTCTCTGATGACTGCGCATATAACTGGGTGAATCTCGAAGAACCAAGAATTCAATGTCACAGAGTGCTCAATATCCACCGTCGGTTTGCGAATTACCGCTTCGTTCAGCTCATCAGTAGTGGTGGAGTTTTCCGCGTCTTTACCGCTTATTAGCCCCATTAATCGGATAGTTAAAACCTAAATCGAGCTCTCAGCATGCATTCCGCTATCTACTGTCTGATTTCATGCCTAAGCCATTCATTAAATGCCAGTGCACCTGGCTCAGTCTGTGTTTTACTCTTGTACTCGTTCAGTTTCTGTTGAAAGTGAGAATCTGAGAGAAGAATCCATCCAATTGTCGAATGTAGAGTCTCAACCTGGCGCGTCCACGGCCCAAGTAGGTCGGACTTGAGCTCGCGCTCTAGAATGCGTGCTTGGAGTGCAGAGATGTGATACTGTTCCTGCACAGGCAGTTTTCGAAAAAAGTGGAATATCTGGACGAATCCTAGGATACAGTTTCGTAGGTGAGTGGGTATTTTGTTCAGCGACGAGGGCTCCTCGTACCCATCAAGAGGCTTCGTAGTTATAGGGTTTAATACCTGGAGCAATTCATCGCTCGCGACCTCAGAACAGCGATGCAGCTCTTGGAGGAAATCTCGACAAACCAAGCCCTTCATGTCCGCAGGACTGATCTTCTCAGAGCTGGTCAGCTTTTCAGCGCGAACAGCAAGCGCCAACAAACTGTCCCTGACTTTCTTAAAAGCTGCGCTTTTAGCAGCGGCTGTTGAGGGCGACGCATCTTCGTTCTGCTTGTGGAAGCACGCGTAGTAGGCGACATTCACAAGCGAAACAATGAAGCGCTCTATTATTGTTGCACATCTTGTGAGCTCATCCTCAAAGCTCGGACTGAAGGCCTGCGAATCCATTCTACCCCAAGATTGTACGTATTTCCAGAGTTATGAGCACGCGGTAGAACCACGACGTTAAAATGTCGCTAAACAAATAAAACGAAAAAGATTCAGACAAATGAAACCAGATCTCGGTTAGGTCGACGGATCGGGACTTCTCGATGGCCTTGCGGGCGCGCTTGCCGATTCCTCCACAGTGCTCTCTATCCTGCACCTACTTCGCGCGAAAAATTTCAGCGATGCGCCTCGAGTAATGGCACATCTACTAGCACTTCACTTATCAAATACAGACAGAACTAAAAATGTCAGCTCGTACTGACAATAACGTAGTGGTGCCCAATGAAGCATACTCCCGGATTATGGGGTTTGTTTCCGGAATGTTCTCCGGACTCGCTAAAAATGCAGTGGGCCATCCATTTGACACAGTCAAGGTGAGGCTGCAGACTTCGCAGGATACAGGGAGGTTCAAAGGGCCTCTTGATTGTGTTTATCAAACTATGAGGCAGCAGGGTGTTCGCGGGTTCTACCTTGGTTTCACACCACCTTTGGTTGGGTGGATTCTGATGGACTCTGTGATGCTAGGATGCCTCCACAACTACCGTATGCTGCTCAAGAAGTACGTGTATCAGCACGAAGAGAAGCTGCCTCTGTCGGGCTGTATTCTCAGCGGTGTCATGGCGGGCTGGTCGGTGAGCTTCATCGCAGCGCCAGTGGAACTGGCCAAAGCCAAATTGCAGGTTCAATACGATGCCAAGACCACCAAATATCGCGGACCCATTGACGTAATCAAAAAGGTTTACGTCGCGGATGGTATCAGGGGTCTTTACAAAGGTTTGATAAGTACGCTAATCTTCAGAACACACTTCATCTATTGGTGGGGGTCCTATGAATTGCTCACACGCTGGTTCAAAGCCAACACAAACCTGAGCGATACTGCGATCAACTTCTGGGCCGGTGGGTTTAGTGCTTCTTTTGGATTTTGGACTACTGCTTACCCAAGTGATGTGATAAAGCAGGTCGTCCTGTGCAGCGATAAATACGACGGAAGCTTCAAGTCCTGGAAAATGGCTGCGTCTGACATCTGGCGCTCAAAAGGTTTCAAGGGATTCTTCAAAGGGTTTGTTCCAAGCTTTTTGAGGAGTTTCCCTGCAAACGCGGCTGCTCTAGCGTCGTTTGAGTTCGTCCTCAGAGTAAGTGGTGCCAAGCCGTAAGTGAGGGCGCTAGCCTGAAATGCGTTGAACCCAATATGATAGATTAGAGTTGAAACGCCTTTTCTCAGCGACCGGAAAAGCCGTTCGTCTTTGTTCAAAGATACAGAATATGTTAATTATGTACTGAGTACCTTATCAATGCCTTTACCCATGCTGAGAGGTTCTCCCTTAGAACCATGCAAAAAAAATCGTAACGCGGCAACAGTAGATGGGAACTTCAGGACCCAGTCCCGGTTCTCATTGCAACTTCTCGCTTTCCTCGTTCCCGCCCAGGAAGCTCTGCAACTGTTGCTCAAACTCCGCCTCAATAGCATAGTACTTTGAGAGACTCTCAGAACTGCGAGAACGAGTGCATATTTCGGGCCCCTCTGCTACTGCAGTCTGCTGATGTGGTGGTTCGCCAGCCAACTCACTAGTTGCGGCGTTATTCCGCTCCCAGGGTTTGGGCCGGGGTTTCATATTTGATTTAGTGACTAAAGATGGGTCTAATGTAACGTTGGGGACGCTCAGTATGTTGGGGATGGGCTTCTCATTCACGATATGATCTACTAACTCCTCATATGTTAGTGGCCCACTCATGATGGTTACGATGCGTGTTGAATGTGTTCGGTCTCCTCCGTGGGTTTTGGCTTAGAGACCCTTGATTTCATTATTTTTCAACCGAGTTTTGAAATTTACTGTTAGAAACCGCGTCCATAAGCTCAAGTTCATCTCAGGATTTGCCTAGCGCAGTTGATCGATATTTGATAAGGGAGTCAGGCATGGACACAGCGACTGTTTCTCTCTTTTTGGGAGCCCTCGCCTTAAGGCTTGGTTTTTTCTTCTACGGGATTTATCAGGATAAATACTTTGAAGTGAAGTATACAGACGTGGACTATTTTGTTTTCAATGATGCTGCTTCGTACGTATTTCACGGATTGTCGCCATACTTGAGGGATACTTACAGGTATACGCCGCTTCTGAGTTGGCTTTTGGTCCCTAATCATTACCTACAATGGATCCACTTCGGCAAAATGATGTTTGTGCTATTTGACTTGCTAACAGGGCTCCTAATTTTGAATTTGCTCGAGGCGCAGAGCAAACGCAAGAAGCTTATTCTAAGCTCATTATGGCTTTTGAATTTTATGGTCATTACTATAAGCACCAGGGGCAACGCAGAGAGCGTTTTATGCTTTCTAATTTTGTTATCCTTGTATTTCCTTAAGGCCCGCCAGTTTGTGCTATCAGGCTTATTTTTAGGGTTCGCGATCCATTTTAAAATATACCCGATCATCTACAGCATCCCAATTGCAGTTTATGTTTACCGTCAGAGGCAAGGCGGCCTTTTTAACGTTTTCAAGGTTGGAGTCTCTGCAATTCTTGCCTTGGCAGGGACTTCTTATTGGATGTACCAGATATATGGGATGGAATTCTTGGACAACGCTTACTTCTACCATCTTTCAAGAACAGATCATAGACACAACTTTTCTGTTTTCCATATGCTTCTTTATTTCGAGTCTGCGTTGCCCACGGATAGTTTTTGGGCCAAGCTAGCATTTTTGCCACAAGCTGCCATTACTTTGGGGGTGGTGCCGCTGTTACTTCGCGATCCAAGCTTTAACAGCCTGCTCTCTTTATTGTTCATTCAGACGTTTGCTTTTGTCACTTACAACAAGGTTTGCACATCGCAGTATTTCATCTGGTATCTCATATTCCTTCCTTTTTACTTAGCGCGGACAAGCATCACACTGAAAAAGGGCCTAACAATGGCTTTGATTTGGGTTGGGACCCAAGGCGCTTGGCTGTTTTTTGGCTACTTGCTGGAATTTAAAGGCAAGAACGTGTTTTACCCAGGACTCTTCCTGGCTAGTCTTTCGTTCTTTTTGGGTAACGTCTGGATTCTCGGCCAGTTTATAGACGATTTCAAGGTTAAGACAGAACTGTCTGAAGAAAAGAAGAAGCGCTAATCACCGCTGAAAGAAACGAAAACTACTTCAATTGCTACAGTAAGCTTCCGGAGTTACAAGTCCTTAAATGTTCACGAGCACGCCCAAAATCAATTCAAGCCAAAGTGAGACAAGCGGCATATACACAGAAGAGGCGCAGGTCCAACATGATTCTTCCACCGATGCTCACCAAAGCCCACTAAGACAGGCGTTTCAAGAAACAGCGCGAAGACTCGGTTGCCGAGTTTTTACCAACCGAGCGCATTGATGAGCCCCAAAAAAAGGCGGCTTAACCGCCCCAGTTTCTACGCATTCGCACTGTACATGCCCTACAGGCGGCCCGAAAGTGGCAGTTGCAGCAGCTTACTGGTTAGGATAGGATACGCACATGTGCTGTGAAGCTGATATCGTCGAGCAACAAGCTTGCTTGCGTATCCATCTGTCATTTGCAGCGGTACAAACGAATTTCATGCTTAGAGCATACAGGCAAATCTTAATATGGCGAAGTTAAGCTACAGCTTTGCATCTTTTGAACTCATCACCATTGAGATCCCGAAAAGCTCTTCAGAGAAATTATACAAAGGTTCAAGGGTGTTGGTTCACCCACTTCATGTTAAAATCTGATATTGCTTACCGCGTTGGCTGAAGTTCCATGTAATTCTAGCATCTAAGAAAATCTCAAAGTTTCCTCTTTAATGTCCTGGTAATTATGTATTGTTTGAAGTCATCTTTTGACAGCCATCAGATGCCAAGAAAATCTTTAGTCGGCCTCTAACAGAGATAAAGAGGTTTAGGCTAAAAGTTTGACATGGCGTTGAAGTGTTGGGAATCTCTATTCAAAGAGCATCTTTTGCCTGCCTTTTTATTTATGTCAACATCTTGATCGTAGTAGAGCTTAGTTTTTTAGAAAATTCTACAGGTCATCTCGGCTACTCAGCAACACCAAGGAATCAACAAAAAGCAGTCCCAAAAGTCCCATCCTATGTCCAGACTCGAAATATATTCGCCAGAGGGCCTGAGAGTAGACGGGCGTCGGTGGAATGAGCTTCGTCGGTTGGAGTGTTCGATCAACACCCATGCAAACGCATCAGACGGCTCGTCATACCTTGAACAAGGAAACAACAAGGTTATAACTCTTGTTACCGGGCCGCAGGAGCCAAAGCTTCGCTCCCAGATGAACGTCACCAAAGCCACTATATCCGTAGCTCTCAATATTACTCGATTCTCCAAGATTGAAAGAAGCAAGTCCAGTCATAAGAATGAAAGACGAGTGCTGGAGATGCAAACAGCTTTAGTTCGTACGTTTGAGAAAAACGTGATGCTACACCTGTACCCACGTACTCAGATCGAGATACAAATACATGTGCTGCAACAAGATGGTGGCCTCATGAGCAGCTTAATCAACGGAATAACATTAGCGCTGATCGATGCAGGTATTGCAATGTACGACTATATCAGCGGCGTATCTATAGGGCTTTATGATACCACACCGTTGCTAGACCTTAACTCAGTCGAGGAGAATGCGATGAGTAGCGTAACGCTGGGTGTTGTCGGAAAGTCGGAGAAGCTTTCTCTCCTCTTGGTGGAGGACAAAATTCCTCTAGATAGGATGGAAAGTGTACTCGCTATCGGCATTGCAGGGTCTCACCGGATCAGGGAGCTCATGGACAAGGAGCTACGGAAACATGGTGAAAGAAGGCTTGCTAACATGTCTACTTGATATATAACGAAAAATCATAAACCGGTTTACCAGAATGCTTTCAAGGAAAAATCCTAAGCTTTCTTCTTACCAATAGAAGAAAACAGACCCTTGGACTTTTCCTTCATTGTGTGAGAGAAAACTTTGCGTTTCAGATGTGAGACGTTCTGGTTTACGTTTGCCACCGTGTTACTGACAGTCATCTTTTTACTCAATTCGTCTGCTTGCGCATATGCGTCCCTAACATGTTTGTTGACTTTATAGTCCTGGAAGATGTAATCTTTGTCAGAACTTGAATTCTTCAGCGCATAATTTATCCATGTGTGTAGCCCTGTATCGTAAGCATTAAGTTGTTCGGAGTGATTCCTGAGATCACTGATTTTCATGGCATGCGTTTTTCCTTTAGCGCTTATCAGCGAGTCTAAATTGACTGATGGAGCCTCTCGGCCTCTAACTTGAGCAATTTCCTCAGAGTTTGGAGTGTGTACTGAGAAGTTTTCCTTCAGATTTGAAAAATGTGGTTTCTTCTCGCCGCTGAGATGCCTGAGGATCGAATCTGAGTCAGTTACTGCAGCACTGTCGCTAGATTCTAAGGCTGAGATGTTATTAGGGAGAGGCGGTAACGAACTGTTATTGGTGGCGATGCCAGGAACGTTGTAAATCGTTTGATTATCATATATCGTTTTCGTGTCATAAATGGTATCAAGATCACCTTCAGCGTTTCCAGCGGAAGGAAATGCATTCCAAGCGCTTTCGGCCTCCGAGTAGGTTGAAACTACACGAGGATTTCTCATACTGGAGGGGTTTACGTCAACCATATTTCCATCCTGGTCAATCACGAAGTCCTCGGGCACCTCCGGCCTTGCCTCTCCGAGAAATGCCGCTCTCGTAGCGTCAGTATCGGGCTGCCACTTACCAAGGTTTATTGATTGTCTTGATTGAAGATTTTTTGAGCCTTCCTGCTCCTCAAGCGGTTCAGTGTCAGTGGTCTGGTCTTCCTCATTATGTTTCCTTGGCGAAATAGCTTCAGGTGTAGTTGCCCCGTCTTGATTACTTCCATTAATGCTTTTCGTTATTGAGCCTGTATCTGTTTCAGAGCTCACTATGCTGCTACCCTCAGTTTCAGTACTCTGATCATCGCCGCGCTCGGCCTGCGATGAATCTTTCAACATTTTTGCGTAGTAGCCGCTTGTCGGCACCCTAAGAACACTTTCATCATCTCCGATGTCTTCATCGCTGCTTTCAAGAATGGATTCTCTTACGCGGTCCTTGAATTTGAAACTCCCTGGCTCCGACGTGGAGCTAGCGTTGTCGCTGCTGTTCTCATCTTGTGCTTGAGACTTCACATTCTCGTAACCAAGTTGAGTCTTAGATGATTGCCGCAGTTTCAGAGGGGATGAATCGTGCTTTTTTGGGGAATTATCTGGATTATTCGCGGGAGAAGATTGCGAGCTATTGTTACCATAATGGTTGAAAAACGACTCATTATCGCCGTACTCGTCAGAAGAATTGTTTCTTGCATCTTTAATTGGGGTCCCATGCGATTCATGTGGCTCTTGTTGAGGCGCAGTATCGTCGCCTTGATGCGCTAGAGTACCCTTTGAAATTGTTTCCTTGCTTTCTTCTACTGCACTGCCTGACGGTTGTGAGCCTTGAACACTTTCGAGGCCAGATTGCACATCCTTGCTTCCAGTATGTACCTCATCCGCAGAAGAGAGGACAGAACCGGTCAGATGGTCAGTTTCGGAGCTTCCATTGTCACTTTTAACTGAGGCGGGCTGCCCGCCGCTGAGTGAAGCACTATTTTCTTTAGGAGAGGATGACTTTGAGACCTCAGTAGTAGAGGCTGACATGGATTCTCGGTCATCAGGAGAGGCATTATATCTCTCAAGTTCAGATTTGGATGCGTGTGCTGCGCTTGAGGCCGAGTCCGACCCACGCGTGTCCATCCTCGCGGCTTCTGGCTCGGCAGTTGCTCGCGACAGGCTGGAGGGATCAGGGGTGACATACACTTCATCATCCGAGTAACTACCACTTCTCCCGGCGCTTTGCGTGGCACCTACCATGTTTGAGAAGTACCCGGTCTTCGAAACTTGCAGCTCTTCCTCAGAATCCGAGTAACTGAACGCGCTCGAGTGTTCATCGCCTTCATCACCGAATTGCCGCGGTGGCCTAGGAGTCCCATCGTTGGGGGAAAATCGCTCTCTCGACTCAGACCTCGGGGTCATCTCGTGCGAAATTTGGCTCATAAGCTGGTCGAGGTTGGAACTCGTGGATTCGAGCTTCGGGCTCGAGCCATTGCTCCCCTCGGGGGCGCTGTCAACGTCCCTGCCATACTGGAGCTTTGGCAGCGGTGGCAACTTAGTCACAGTTCCGCTTCTTTTTGGCGACTGCGCAGTTTCCCCATTGTCATCTTCCCAAGCCTCATACGATCCGTCCTCATCGCTGCTGTCCCATTCTTTGCCGTCATAAGAACCTTTGCCGACACTCACCCATCTCTGGGACTTTCTCCTCTCAACATTATCAGACATTTTGGAGGGCCTAGCCGTTCCTGAGTCTCTACAGAAGTTGGGAACTGCTGTCACGAAGAGGCTTCTAAGAGGCCTTCAAGTTTCCGAACTCAGTCCTTCGTTCTTCATGACCAATATTATGATAATTGTTTTCTATTAGAGATGCGACTTCGCTTTCTAAGAAATTACACCAAAAAGCTCATCGCGCGACTCAATACGACGAAAGCTTAGACAAAAATCATGTCGCTCAGAACAGTTATCTACTGCGGAGTTTGCTCCTTTCCTCCAGAATTTTGTGAGTTCACCGGAAAACTAAAGAGGTGCAAAGTTTGGCTGTTGGAAAACCATCCAGAAAAATATCAGAGCCTGTACGGGGACGCTGAAGTAGAGGATGCGGCCGCCAAGTTGGCTGGATCTTCTATCGGGGAAGAAAGAGAAGAGAAGCTAGAAAAGGACCTGCTGAAGCTGCAGTCTAAGCAGGAGAACCGCGAGCAGAGGGAGCTGGCGAAGAAGCTATCGTCTAAAGTTATCATCAAGCGTGAAGCTAGAACAAAGCGCAAGACCATGGTTGCCATTGCCGGGCTCGAGGTCTTTGAGATCGACATGAAGAAACTGGCTAAGACGTTCGCGTCTAAGTTCGCTACTGGGTGCTCGGTCTCCAAGAACGCCGAGAAAAAGGAGGAAATCATCATCCAAGGCGATGTTGCCGACGAGGCAGAAACATACATCCAGAAACTGCTTGAGGAAAAGGGACTGAAGGAGGTCAAGGTTGAGCAGATGGACATGAAGAAAAAGAAGAAGCCCACCACCACCACTCCGACGCCCGCTGCCTGATGGGCGCGAAACTGTTGTGTGTACGTAGTTAGTGATATAAAACAAGAAGGCATCAGCACTATGCACGTATTAGTCTACTGTTGGAGGAAGATCTGCAAGGCTGGATAGAACGAATTGAGAGCCAGTGGGACTGTCTGGATACGCGAAGCAATGCAGGAAGACTACGAGCAGGTAGAAGCGGCCCTTGGCTCACGTTTGCTGGGTGCTAGCGAATTCCGCACAAAGAACAAGCGCTTGAATCAAGTGCTAAGCTTGCAGTATCGAGTGCACTACCACGTTCATCAGAAAGGCATAATTAAAGAGGCGGCTTGCAAAGTGCTGTTGGAAGAGTGCAACAGGTTCGAGCGGGACTCTAGCGATGCCCTTGTGGAAAAAGTATGGCTGAATTTGGCGGGAATCTTGAACTACCATCTGTCGCACCCACAAACAGCTGACAAGTGCTTGGCCGAGTCTGCAAAAATATCGGCGGCACAAGGTGCGTTTGGAACCTTTCTGTCTGTTGAAAACTTGTACTACAGCGGGTTGCTACGTGGTGATAAATCAAGAGACTTTTACGTCAAACATCTGCCAGAAGTTGTTACTTCACTCCCAAAAGAATCTAATGTGTTGACTTATCATTACCTGGACCGTATTATATCACGTCTCTCCATGAATTGGAGCCAAGCAATCTCTGCGTTTCCTCGCACCGTTATCTCCTCCTTCATTGCTATCATGTCAGAGCCTGATGGCCATGACCAGGAGCTGCTCGCACTGGGAAAGACGATTTTAGCATCTGCAAAGTTCCCCAATGCTGAAGAGGCTAACAATGCCTCGCTTGAGCAATTCCACTTAGTTCTCCAGCATTACTTAAGGAGCACCAAGTCCGAATTATCTCCCGATTGGCATTCTTTTGTGGTTGAGTCAATGTCACGAACTTTCCAGAGTATGATAGTAACCAAAACTGCTATGATATACTTCGGACGCGAAAACCAGCTTCGAGAGTCGATTCTGAACTTCAACGTTTTCCTTAACTACAACAGAAGCTACAGAGATCTCAATAACGGCGAGTGGTTTGACGTGCTTGCCATAATCGACGCTTACGAACACATCGTTTCAAGATCTGAAGGTCGTGATATACCGAAGATATTTGCATTGAAGGATGTAATGAAGAGGTTTGAAGGGCTCTTATGCAGCTTCTATGAGGACTCCGCGCTCCCCCTGGTGAAAGTTGAGCGGTCCATCGAATGGGCCTCAGAAGGCACGAGGGTTTTTGTGCCCGAAAGGGCTTCTAGTTTACTTGCCAGGTCGTGGAACGCATTATACGAATATAGTCGCGAAGATTTGGACAAGTTGCTTAACGACAACCACACCTATTATCTGGCTAATGCGCTTGCTGCTAGGCCAGATAATTCCAAGATAGCCTTCAACTACGCATTCACGTTGGCACAAAAGAGGGAGATAACGCATGCCGTAAAATTCCTCAAGTCAAACATTCTAGAAAGAGAGCCTGAAAACTACAAAGCCTGGCACCTGCTAGCGCTCTGTGAGTCTATCAAAGAGGACAAAAACGTTTCATTCAAAATCGTTTGCTCAGTGCTTCAAGCGCTGGAAAACGCCGTCCATGAAGATCCCCAAGCGCCAGCCCGCGACAGGTGGCAGCTGATCCATTTGAAGCTAACCCAGTTGGCAATCATCCAGGAAATGTTTGGAGTTAATGATGCGCTTGAACTTCTGCCAGAGCTATTTGAACTGTTCAACTTTGCCTTCCCAGAAAACGGGAAAAACGGCGACTTGGGCTCTGCTTACAACAAAACCAAAGACTACCTCCATCAGTCTGTATGGCTGTTTGCTGTAAAGCTCTATTTGACGCAGGGCCTAATCGTAGACGCTCGTGAAGCCCTGGCGGAATCACGTAATGTAACCAAGAATTTCCAAAATTTGAACAATGATCTGGCCGATGGATATCTCTCGTTGGACGTCGATGGCAAAAAAGCCCTTCGTTCTTTCGAGAAAGTCCTATTTTATGATGCTCTGAATATCGATGCCATCGTGGGCTTCGCTAAATGCCTGGTTCCAACCAGCCAAGAAAATTCCTCGCATCAACTACAACCCCAAACGCCGTCGGCTGCTGGTCTCGACGCCTTCACTGGCGAAAAAGATAGATCAGCTGCATACGCCAGACTGAAAATGGTACTCGAAGAAGTAGTCGAAAGATCAATCGAGGGCTGCCATGCCCCTGAAGTGTGGTGGTATCTGTCACGCGTCTACGAAAATTACGACGACACAGAAAGATTAGAAACGTCCCTGTGGAACTGCGTCAAATATCAAGAACTACAGCCTATCCGCGACTTCAAGAACTGCAATTTTTAGATCTTGGTGTTAACCCTCACTCTTTTGGGAGTGCGCTGGCCGCGCCAAAGATTTACGTATAGCCAAGCAAACAGAACCCATGGCGAAGAGAGAGAGAGAGAGAGCCGAACAATTCTGTGCGGTTTTCAAACGTTGAAACTGGCTCTATCGAGTCTTAATTTAGTGTGATGTATATATATAATCGCGAAAAAATTCACTAACATGAAATAGTGAGTTCGATGTTCTAAAATCGATCTACAGGAATATCCGGGCACAGTATCCAACAAGGACCGCAAATGTCAAGCTCTGGCTTTTTGCCCAAGTCTTCAGAACTAAATCTAAGGGAACGGCGAAAGAACTTCGATGGAGATCAATTGAGCGACACAGACGACAATGAATTGCACGAGAAGAACGATGAAAAGCTAGTGGAAACTCACGGAGCTGAGCTCAAGAAAAGAAAGATTGCCAAATTTGCCAACATGGGAGGGATAGCCGCTATCACATTGCTGTCCTTTTACGTGAGATTCATGAAAATAGATGCTAGCGATATCGTTGTCTGGGACGAGGCGCATTTTGGAAAGTTTGGATCATACTATATCAAGCATGAATTTTACCACGACGTTCATCCACCGCTTGGAAAAATGCTGATAGCACTCAGCGAATACCTTGCAGGATTCGATGGAAACTTTGATTTCTCATCAGGCGACCCCTACCCTAATGGCGTAAACTTTAAGTTCATGAGGCAGTTCAACGCTACGTTCGGCGCTTTGTGCGCACCCATTATGTTACTTTCCGCTCAGAATTTAGGTTTCAGCACGCTGTGCTCGTACCTATTGGGCCTCATGGTTGCTTTGGAGCTATCATTCATTTCGCTTTCGAAGTTTATTCTTTTGGACTCGATGCTACTATTCTTCACTGCAACCACTTTTCACTGCATCACTGAGGTTCATAAGCTGCGGGGGAAACAGTTCACTAAGAAGTGGTCTCTTTGGATGCTTCTCCTCGGGATTTCAATCGGATGTGTCTGCTCTGTCAAGTGGGTGGGCCTTTTCGTAACAGTTATCGCGGGGGTTTACACCGTTGCCGATCTACTGTCTTACCATTATGATAAAAACATGGGTCGTTTGCGCTACTACAAACATTGGTTCATCCGCATTATTGACCTCATCGTAATTCCCTTCATGATTTACCTGTTCTGTTTCAAAATTCACTTCACAATCTTGAGCCGGTCTGGTACCGGCGACGCTGCCACGAACACGCTTTTCCAAGTAAACCTCGATGGGAACAACATTGAGGTTGGCCCAAGAGATGTTGCTTACGGTTCTGAGCTGACCATTCGGTCACATGGACTTAGCCCTAATTTGCTACACTCGCATGTACAATTGTATCCATTAGGATCAGGACAACACCAAGTTACCGGTTATGGCCACTCAGATGACAATAACAGGTGGGTTGTAAAGTTTTCAAGGGAATCTGGCTTAAGTCTTGACAACTCCACTATACTTGATAGCAAGCATCTTCTTCTAAGGGACAATTCCGAGATTCGCTTGGTGCACAAGAACACTCAAGCCAATCTACATTCCCATGAAATCCCTGCACATGTGTCCAAGAACAGCTACGAAGTTTCAGGATATGGGGACGAAGTCATAGGTGATACAAAGGATGATTGGGTGGTGGAAATAGTCGAACAGCTTGATTCCTCCAACTCCTCACTGCCACAGGAAGACCCATCTGTTTTGCATCCCATTTCTACAAGCTTCAGATTGAGACATAAAGAACTCGGGTGTTACTTGGCCACTACAGGGTTAGCATACCCTGCATGGGGATTTAAGCAGGCAGAGATTGTTTGCAAACACTCATGGACAAAGCGCGATAAGTCAACATGGTGGAACGTTGAGGACCATTGGAACCCTGCGATGGAGAAAACTGAGGGCTATATCCCCCCAAAATCCAAGTTCTGGGCTGACTTTGTCTTGATAAATTTTGCGATGGCTTCTTCAAACAATGCCCTGGTACCCGACGAAGACAAGTATGACTCACTGGCGAGCGAAGCCTGGGAATGGCCAATATTGCACGTTGGGTTACGTATGTGCGGTTGGGGCCATCACACAGTGAAGTATTTCCTCATGGGCTCACCATTCCAGACGTGGCTCTCCACCGGCTCTCTTGTAGCCTTTGTATTTATTATTCTGCGACTGGCTTACAAGTGGAGAAGACAATCCGTTTTAGTGACTTCCGACTTCTTGAGCAAGGTTGGAATGCAGGGAATTTTACCATTTTTGGCATGGCTCTTACACTATCTACCATTTGTTGCTATGGGAAGAGTTACGTATGTGCACCATTACGTCCCAGCGTTATATTTCGCATTGTTGGTTCTCGGTTTCGTGCTTGAAACATGCGTTCCAAAGAGGTTCTACCTGAATTACATTATTTACGCCTTGCTTTATGCAGGCTGCATCTACATTTACAATCTCTTCTCACCTATCGCACAGGGTATGCAAGGATCTGCGATCGACTTTAGATACTTGCAATGGTTCAACACTTGGAATATTGCATTATGAGTGCATTGTTCGATAAGAAAACCTTGCATACATTAAGTAGAACGATTTTTAATTTGGAGAATTTTTTATGCTTTCTGATTTGACAGAATAGATGCGGAAGGAGGTGTCTGCACTCGCTGCTGCAAGGAAAAGCTCATTGCCGTTTGAACTCCACCTGAGCCTTGAAATTCTGTCTGCAGGCGTGTACCTATCTTCAATTTCGAGAACTTTTTGGAACTCATTTTCGTAGGTGTAGACTTGAAGAGAACCGTTCTCCAGACCCGCAGCTATTATAAGTTTATTGTCAAAAAGTTTCTCGTGAACTGAAATTGCCGTCACAGATATGCCAAGCTTGATGGAAGCCTCTTGCAAGTAGTCCTGTTCCTCTTCAGAAAACCTCCAAAGCTTAATACTCTTATCCCTAGAAGCAGTCAAGAATACGCTGCCAAAAGAAAGTGGAGCCCACTCGCAATCCCATATGATTCTTGTATGTGCTTTCTCATTTTTGTAAGCTAGTGTGAACTGGTTGGTCTCAAGGTCCCTCTTCCATACTGCCCATTGCCTATCTCTACTGACACTCAAGAGTTGGGTGTTGTCCTTAGAAAACCGGAGCCTGGTTATCGTCAAGTTGTGAAATTGTGGTGCCGGCTCTAAGTGCAACCATGTGTTAGAATCAAAAAACCTTATGACAGCGTGCTGTAAGTTGTTCGATCGACAAGCAGAAGCTATTATCTTCGCGTCAGGACTCACATCTAGACAGGAAATCTCGTAACCGTGGCCGTAGAGTTTTTCAATTTCAGGCCAAAGCGTGTGTCTCTGGAGCTGATCTTCTACAGGGGGGGAGTGAAGCGAGGCAACAATGTCGAAAGAAATGTTTTTTGTTTCATTTGTCTCGCGCGCATCAGGGTCTTCGTCCTCGTCCTCATCAACATCAGCAGTAGCCTTACTCGATAAGCCCAATGCAGGCAAAGACGCGGATTCTGGCATGTATTTCTCGTTTTCAAAGGGCACCCCAGCAAATTTTTGTAGTATCTGAGCAACGCCCTTTGGCTCATCAAACGATCTCATAATCTTCTCGTCACCACCGCTGATGAACCTCGTGTTTGAAATGGGCTCAACACAAATCATGTCGTAACCATGGATTTGGGGCCTGGAAAATTCGAACCAAGAGCCGCTGATTTTGTCTTGTTCCCCATCAAGCTTGCAACGTGCAAAAAGCCTTGTTGTCTGGTCTAGAGAGGTTCCGAGGAGGTAAAGCCCATTTGGCGACCATGCTACATCGGTAGTGGGCTTTGTGGGCCCTGTTATGGCAAGTTGCTGCTCCCATCCGCTAATATCGTCAGATTTCCACATCCTCCATGATCCTGTCTTACCATTTGTAAGGATGTAATCAGCTTTTTCTTGAGTGAACCAATTGCAAGACCAAAAGCCTCCAGATGAACCAGTTGCAGTAGACGCACCTTTGGAGGACAACTCTCCCAATCTGGACGCACAAACCCAAATTCCAGACTCTGCATCAGGTTCCCAAACCATCACCGCTGTATCCGCGGTAGAAGCCAACAGTTGAAGCTTGTCACTGTGCCACTTGAGACAAGAGACCCAGTCATCATGCCCTATGATAAGAGCTTCGAAATTTATGGCCACTCTCAAGCTGCCGTCGATATAAAACTTGGATTGCTTGTTGCTCAACAGTTTCAACTTACTGTCGTCTTCATCAGAGTTGTCTATTAGATCGTTTGTTCGTATTCTCCATAACCTAATGTAGCGGTCTTGAGAGCCTGTAGCGAGAAGCATGTTCCCTGGGCCTTCCTCGTAAAAGTCCATAGCCTTAATCCAGTCCTCATGGCCTTCTAGGGTAGCTGCTAGTTGGAAATTCTCCAGCGCTGCCGCTTCGCGCGTGAAAGAATAAATAAATACATTCGAGTTTGTTCCGCCCACCGCCAGCAGGACTTTGCTGTCTTCGACGCTTTTCAATGCCATACACAGAGGGAATACGCCTGCCTTGAGAACAAAAGAGTGGACAAGCGAGATCTGACGCTCGTTTATTTGCCAAACAGAGACCGAACCATCAGCACAGCCCACTGTTAGCAAATTAGAGAGCACAGAAAGTGACGTGATGGTGTGCTTGTGGTGATCGGTTGACTGGATGCATGCCATTGCGCTGTTGTCCTCTCCATCAAAAGCCCACAAACGAACTTGCGAGTCTTCTGACGCAGTTATCATGAACTCGGTTCCAGGAACAAACCTCACGCACGTAACTTCGGCATCATGGCCCTTCAATGTTGCGTAAACTCCGCGATGAGCTGGATCCAAAGGTTTCCAGAACGCGATGGTTTTACCAGCGCCATAAGCCAAAATGCCATGTTTAGGATTGTAGTCACTAGCCTGTGTTTGCCTGTTACCACCAATGAAAATGGCCTCAGCCTTAGCCATCCCTGACATTCGTTACTGCGACTTATTTCAAGGTCCAAGAAGCGAGATGAGCTTCTTCAGTTGCAAAATTTTTTGACGAATTAGCAGGTTCGAAGACAAATGATGGCAGTAAGCAAGCCATGTAAGAGAGTAAGATATCAATTTGATTTTATCCTAATATAAACCGTCCATTCAATGGACTTTGTATGTTTACTACGTTGCTGCATTATTTTTCAATAAATAAGAGAGCTCTCAGATTTCATTCTGCAAGCTCCAATGTCGGAAAAGTTGTGATTTTCAGTTGTCACCGTCAGTGACACACCCCAGAGAGGCGTTGGAAACCAACTTTCTGTACTTGGACAGGGTGCCCCTAGCGTAGCGGGGAGCAGGTTCCTGCCACTGGGTTTTACGCTGGGCGAGTTCTTCCTCGGAGACACAAACGTCGATCTTGTTGTTGTTGGAGTCGATGATGATCTCATCGCCGTCCTTGACAAGGGCAATTGGACCACCCTCAGCGGCCTCGGGAACAATGTGGCCGATCAAGAACCCGTGGGAACCACCAGAAAATCTACCGTCAGTCAAGAGGGCAACGTCCTTACCCAAACCATAGCCCATAAGAGCAGAAGATGGCTTCAACATTTCTGGCATACCTGGGCCACCCTTTGGACCCTCGTATCTGATAACAACGACAGTCTTCTCGCCCTTCTTGATTTCGCCTCTTTCCAGAGCGTGAATGAAGCCTGCTTCTTCGTCGAAAACACGAGCCTTACCCTTGAAGTAGGTACCTTCCTTACCGGTGATTTTACCGACGGCACCGCCTGGAGCCAGGGAACCGTACAAGATCTGGAGATGACCTTGTGGCTTGATAGGTTGCGAGATGGGCTTGATGATATCCTGGCCCTCTGGCAGAGGCGCGGCCTTGGCAGCACGCTGCTCCAGGGTCTCACCAGTGACGGTCATGGTGTTTCCGTTCAAGAAACCCTCTTCGTATAGGAACTTGATGACAGACTGGGTACCACCGACCTTGATCAAGTCGGCCATGACGTACTTACCGGAAGGCTTGAAGTCACCCAGCAAAGGAGTCTTGTCGCTGATGCGCTGGAAGTCGTCGGGGGTAATCTTCACGCCGGCAGACTGAGCAACGGCGACCATGTGCAGGACGGCGTTGGTGGAGCCACCGGTGGCCACGACGTAGGTGATTGCATTGAGGAAGGCCTCTTTGGTCATGATGTCACGTGGGGTGATACCCAGCTCCATGGTCTTCTTGATGGCCTCACCAATGGAGTCACACTCGGCAAGCTTCTCCTTGGACACAGCAGGGTGCGAGGAACTGTTTGGCAGGGTTATACCGAGCACCTCGGCAACGGAGGCCATGGTGTTGGCAGTGTACATACCACCGCACGAGCCGGGGCCGGGGCACGCGTTCTTCACGACGTCTTGGCGCTCGTTCTCGGTGAAAGACTTGGACAGGTACTGGCCGTAGGACTGGAACGCAGAGACAACGTCAATGTTCTTGGGGATGTTCTGCGACCCACAGCTGGGGTGACCGGGCAGGATGGTACCACCGTAGACCATGATGGAGGGACGGTTGTGTCTTCCCATGGCCATCAGAACACCGGGCATGTTCTTGTCACACGAGGGAATTGCGATGTTCGCGTCGTAGTGCTGCGCCATCATGATGGTCTCGAAGGAGTCTGCGATGATCTCTCTGCTCTGCAGCGAGTAACGCATACCCTTGGTACCCATCGAGATACCGTCCGACACACCAATTGTGTTGAACTGCATACCCTTGAGCCCGGCCTTCTCCACGGACGCGGTGATCCTATGGTTGAAGTCTAGCAAGTGCATGTTACATGGGTTGCCTGACCACCAGCACGAGCCCACACCGACCTGTGGCTTGTTGAAGTCCTCTTGCTTGAAGCCGGTAGCGAAAAGCATCGCCTGGGACGCACCCTGGTCTTTTGGCTCCGTGATGATGTAGGAGTACTTATTGAGCTTCTTGTAAACATTGCGTGTGTTTGAGAAACACCTCCGAGTCTCAGTGCTGGATAACCTTCCTAGGAACCCCATTTTGAGCTTGATGACTTTGATCTGACTCTTGGGATCTCTTGCTCATCGTTCAAAAAAGCGGTAACATATATTACATCAAAATTTTCTGCATCGTTGGTATTAGATCGTACAACATGCTGGACTAAAGGCCGGTACCGGCCATAGAGAGCAGGCGACGAGCAGGTGACGGGCAGGCGGGCTAGGCGGGCTAGGCGGGCTAGGCGGCTGAGCCTGGAAGCTGGGCTCAACGGCCACCGGCGTGGCGGGCGCGACGGGTACGGCGGGATGAGCCGCTGCTGTCCGTGTCTTTGTAGCTAGAATCGTCGTTTTCGCGCTCTTTTTCGTTGGCGCGGTCGGATTCACTGCCATCGTCGTCGTCATCATCGTCGTTGTGGTCTTCTTGGTCGTCGTAGTCGTGGGAGTCCTCGCGGGAGCCTTCGTGGGAGCTCTCGTGGGAGCTCTCGAGCGCGTTGGCGCCGCCGTGGTGGTCGGTGAAGGTGCGTGCGAACTCGCTTGCGGGCGAGGAGCCTCTGAGGGCCTGCTGCGGGCGGTCCTGACCGGCCAGCTTGGAGTAGACCTTCTTGCCGAGGGTCTTGCGCAGCAGCATCTCGCGGACCTCGACGTAGAGGTCCTTGGAAGCGTGGTTGATGGAATCGTGGCTCTTCTTGAAGTAGGAGCGGAAGTCCTGGATGTGCTTCTTGAATTCAAGCTCGTTCTTCTTGAGCCAGGATACGTTGAGCTCGCGGCGCGTGGCGCCGCGCGCGAAGTTGCGCATCAGGTACTTGTCGTAGTCACGGATGATGCGGGTGATGATGTCGCTGGTGGAGATGCCGTCCGTGCGCTGCGTGGCGACGAACTTGCCCATCTGCTTGATCGGGCGGTAGATGTCGTCGCTGTCCGCGGCCGCGTAGGGCAGGTCGTCGTGCGCCACGTAGTCGATGCGGTGCTGCTCCAGGAACTCCGGGGTCACGCACCAGGGCGCGTCCTCCACGACCTCGTCGACCCACCGGCAGTGTCTCAGTGTCTCGTACCGCTGCACGTCCGACAGCACGGTCAGGCCCTTCAGCTTGTGCGTGATGCGGTCTGAGGGCACGCCGCAGATCAGCGTCACGTTGGGCATGCACTTCTTGCACTGCTCGAGCTGCTTCATGTGGCCCAGGTGGAACAGATCGAACACACCGTCCGCGTACACGCGCACGGGGCGATCCGTGGGCGGCAGGTTCAACGGGAACCCCACGGGCCGGAACTTGCGGAGCTCTTCAGGGAGCGCCGCGTCCCACTCGCGCTCTTGTTCCTGCTGCTGCTTGTCCATCCCCTGCTGCGGCTCGCTGGCCTCGCCCGCCGATCGCCGCCTCTTCTTCGTCTCGCTGCGCGACTCGCTGCCAGACTCTCCAGAGTGCGACGCCGCCGAATCGGAGTCCTCGTCGTCCAGCCGACGCTTGCGGTTAAGTTTGAACAGGTTTGTGAGCGATCCGCTGCTCAGGCGCGATTTTAAAGACCCTTGACTGGAATCCTTGGCCATTCTGCGCGTTTGCTGGGCTTGCACTTGGTCCTTGACGCTGCAATTGCTGTGTTTACCGCTCTTGTACGTCTCGTTCCCATGTTTTGTACAAGGCGAAGTTTTCAATTGTGGAAATTAACCTTGCTAGTCTGTGTCAGAAATACGAAGAACGAACCGTCGAAACAACATGAACTCGCGATCTGTAGCGGCGATCCGCTATGTGGACGCCGCAGAGCTGTTCCAGTGGATTAAGCGCGGCACCACGGGCGCCGGCGAGCCCTTCCAGGTGATAGACGTGCGAGGCAGCGATTATATAGGTGGACATATAGTGAACGGGTGGAACTACCCATACCGCGAGCTGCGCGACGGCGGGGCGCGGATGGAGGAGCTGATGCAGCGGCTGCGAAGCGCCGCGGGTGCCGCGGGCGCGCAGCCGATCAATTGCGTGTTCCACTGTGCGCAGTCGCAGCAGCGCGGGCCCTCGGCCGCGATGAAGTTCCTGCGCAGCGTGGCGGACGAGGACCTGGCGCGGATGCGCGTGTGCGTGCTGCGTGGCGGGTTCAACCACTGGCAGGCCGAGTACGGCGAGGACGCGAGCGTGACGGAGGCGTACGTGCCGGACCTGTGGCGTATGTAGGGCAGTGTTTTTGTAAGGCGTATGTTTCTAGTACTTAGGCAACGCGCTTGATGAGGTGGACGCCGCTGTCGGTGTCGACAGGCGCGGAGACCGCGCTCACGGGCAGCGCGAAGGCGACGGACTCGAACGCGGGCTGCATCTCGCCGCGCGCGAAGAAGCCCAGGTCGCCGCCGCGCTTGAACGACGAGCAGTCGCTGCGCTCACGCGCCAGGTCCTCGAAGCGCTCGCCCTGCTCGAGCCGCTGCTGGTACGCGGCCAGCTCTTGCAGCGCCTCATCTTTGGACAGCGTGATGTGCTCGGAGCGGTGCGACGCAGGCCGCCGCGAGTCCTTGTGCTTGATGAGCAGGTGCAGACAGCGCACACGCAGCGGGTGATCTGCGAGGTACTGCTTGAGCTGCTGGTGGTCGGTGCCCTCGGGCTCCTCCCACTGCGACTGCTTGGTCTCGGGGTGGAAGAAGTACTCCCTGCGCTTGGATTTGCTGAAGCGGACGGTCCAGGGTTCGGGTAGGCCGCTCGACATGGTGCGTGGTGCTGGAGGCGGTTGAAGAGTGCTGGAAGAGTGCGGGGCGGGGCGCTGGTGCGTGCTCTTGGGGCCGTTTTCGTGGGGGCCGCGAGGGCTACAACTGGTTATATATATTACAAAACCAGAAATGCGGTCACGTGCTGTCATGGATTGCACGCCCTAGCACGCCCCAGTGCACCCTCAGACCCATTGTGGCACCGCCACCTAGTAGCAGCACTCATGTAGTTCTCTTCCACTGCTTACGAAGGCGCTCCCGTGCCTGTCGCAGTCGTCAGCGCGCCAGGCATCAAAACACGCCCGCGAAGCACGCGCGAAAGCGCGTGAAACGCACATCAATAGTCTCCGCACAACTTCGCGCACCGAGCAGACGTACTCCCAAGCCACTCGGCCGCATGCTCGCTGCGCGGCGCCGCCGCCAAGACACTCATCACTGTGTACGAAACTGGTCCAATTTACTCAATATCAGTAGTCATCCAACGGTTCTTGACTTGAACTTCTCATTTGGCTACAAACAGGCGAGAAACAGGCCAGGTAGCGCGTCCCACAGGCCAGAAGCAGCTCCGTTACGTTGCGACTGCGCGCACCGGCGCGTAGGCGCACTGGCGCGGACTCTGAGCCACTGCGCCTCGCGCTGTCACAGTTTTCTTGCAAGCTTGTCAAACATCCTTCATCTCAGAGCTACTAATCGCGTCGCTCGCACGCGAAAAACGTGTATAGCACAGGAGTACATAATATAGGCGGCCAGGGCCGCAGGCTCCGGGCGCCAGGCGTGCGAAGGTCGCTTGTCACGCCGTTCACATGGTTATCGGGATTCGTTCCAATTACAGCATGGCCGAGTCAACTTTCGCATCGGCACGCGACGGCCAGGTAGGTATATAAAGGGCCCGGTGGACGCTCAAACGAGCGCCGACGCAGCGGCGTAGTACCCCGGATTGTATCGAGACCGCTTCTGCTACAGCACACTGCAAAACAAGATGGTGGCCTCTCTCATTGACGGCAAAGCCATTGCCAAAACTATCCGCGAGGAAATTTCGCAGGAGATCAAAACGATGAGCTCCGGAGCCAGCGGGTTCCGCCCCACGCTGGCCATCTTCCAGGTGGGCAACCGCCCCGACTCCGCGACATACGTCAGAATGAAGTGCAAGGCGGCCGAAGACGCGGGCATCGAGGTGCGCTTCGTGCATCTCGACGAGGACGTCGCGGAGCACACTCTGCTGACGCAGGTGCAGGAGATGAACGAGGACTCCAGCGTGGACGGGATCCTGGTGCAGCTGCCGCTGCCCGGCCACATCGACGAGGACAAGATCACGTCTGCGGTCGCAGCACGCAAGGACGTGGACGGGTTCGGTGCATTCAACATCGGAGAGCTCAACAAGAAGAACGGTAAACCCTTCTTCCACCCCTGCACGCCAGAGGGCATCATTGAGCTGCTGGTGCGCAATGACGTACCCATCGCGGGCGCGCGCGCGCTGGTGATCGGCCGCTCCGACATCGTGGGCTCGCCCGTGGCGGAGCTGCTGAAGGCGCGGGACGCCACGGTCACGGTGGTTCACTCCAAGTCGAAGGACATCCCCGACTACGTGTCCAAGGCCGACATCGTGGTGGTGGCTATCGGCCGCCCTGAGTTCGTGAAGGGCGCGTGGTTCGAGGGCAACAGCAACTGCGTGGTCATTGACGTGGGCACCAACTACGTCGACGACGCGTCCAAAAAGAGCGGCTACCGTTGTGTGGGCGACGTCGAATTCGAGGCCGCACGCCAGCACGTCAGGCTCATCACCCCGGTTCCGGGCGGAGTTGGCCCCATGACCGTAGCCATGTTGATGAGCAACGTCTTCAAGGCCGCCAAGCGTTCGCTTGAGGGCGAAGGCAAGCCTGCCTTTGAGCCGCTGCCTCTGAACCTCGCCAACCCAGTGCCATCCGATTTCGAGATCTCCAGAGCCCAGAAGCCCAAGGAGATCACGCAGGTCGCCGCCGAGGCTGGCATCCTGCCATCCGAGCTGGAGCCATACGGGTCCACCAAGGCCAAGGTCAAGCTCGACATCCTCGACCGTTTGGGATCGAGACAAAATGGTAAGTACGTGCTGGTCGCCGGTATCACCCCAACGCCGCTCGGCGAGGGTAAGTCTACCACGACCGTGGGTCTGGCTCAGGCTCTTGGCGCGCACCTTAAGAAGACCGTGTTCGCCAACGTCCGTCAGCCCTCCATGGGCCCAACTTTCGGTATCAAGGGTGGCGCCGCTGGTGGTGGCTACTCTCAGGTCATTCCAATGGATGAGTTCAACCTGCACGTCACTGGCGACATCCACGCTATTTCCATGGCTAACAACTTGCTGGCCGCTGCTATCGACACCCGTATGTTCCATGAGCAGACCCAGAAGGACGCCGCGCTATACAAGAGACTTGTTCCATCGAAGCGCGGTGTCAGAAAGTTCACTCCTACTATGTTGAGAAGACTCGAGAAATTGGGGATCAACAAGGAGGATCCTGACTCTTTGACTCCTGAGGAAATCACACAGTTCGCGCGTTTGGACATCGACCCCGAAACCATCACCTGGAAGAGAGTGGTTGACTGTAACGACAGATTCCTAAGAGGAATCACCATCGGCGAGGCGCCAACCGAGCGTGGCTTCAAGCGCGAAACTGGTTTCGACATTTCCGTCGCTTCCGAGTGTATGGCTATCCTGGCTTTGGCCAACTCCTTGTCCGACATGAGAGAAAGATTGGGCAAAATTGTCATTGGTGCTTCCAAGAGCGGCGTCCCTGTCACTTGCGAGGACATCGGTTGCGCTGGCGCTATGACCGCTTTGCTAAAGGATGCCGTCAAGCCCAACATCATGCAAACCTTGGAAGGTACTCCAGTTTTCGTTCACGCCGGTCCTTTCGCCAACATCTCTATTGGTGCAAACTCCGCCATCTCTGACAAGATCGCTCTAAAGCTCGCGGGTGTTGACCCAACTGCCTCCGAGGAAGTAAAGAAGGAGAGCCAAGGTTACGTGGTTACCGAGGCAGGCTTCGACTTTACCATGGGTGGTGAGCGTTTCTTGAACATAAAGTGCCGCTCTTCGGGACTCGTCCCCGACGTCGTTGTCATTGTGGCTACCATTCGTGCCCTCAAGGTCCACGGTGGTGGTCCAGAGGTCAAGGCTGATGCCCCATTGCCTACTGAGTACCTAAATGAGAACGTCGACTTGTTGAGGAAGGGCTGCGCTAACTTGGCCAAGCATATTACCAACGTCAAGGCCTACAACCTGCCTGTGGTCATTGCCATCAACAAGATGTCATCTGACACTGAGCGTGAACACGAAGTCGTCAGAGAAGAGGCTTTGAAGGCTGGTGCCGATGACGCTCTTGTGTCTAACCACTGGGAAGAAGGTGGTAAGGGCGCTGTTGACCTCGCTGAGGGTGTCATCAAGGCGTGTGAACAGCCTAACAACAAATTCAAGTTCTTGTACGAGACTGAAGGTTCCTCGGTCGAGGAAAAGATCAACACCATCGCCAAGGAGATGTACGGTGCCGGTTCAGTTGAATTTTTGCCAGAGGCTCAAAAGAAGATTGATCTCTACACCAAGCAAGGTTTTAGCAATCTTCCAATTTGCATTGCCAAGACTCAATACTCCCTATCTCACGACGCGAACCTGAAGGGTGTGCCAACGGGTTTCAAGTTCCCAATTCGTGATGTCCGCGCTTCTGTGGGTGCTGGCTACTTGTATGCGCTAGCAGCTGAGATTCAAACAATTCCTGGTCTGCCCACTCACTGTGGCTTCATGAACATTGAGGTCAACGAGAAGGGCGAGATCGAGGGAATGTTCTAAGCATGAAATTTCACATATAACTGTATACTATTATACGCATCTGTTACGTTACTGCCTTTCGCTCAGGAATGACAATGAGGAACTACCCTAAACGCAGGGACGTTTCCATTTGAAGTGCTGTCGCAAGCATCCCTTACAAGACGAGAACTCTCTTCAGCAAACGTAGCGTTTATGGTTAATCCTGGTACTTTGGTGGGTGGTGAATATGAATTTAAAAAATGAAAGCTAATTTAGATATAGGTGGTAATTTGCGAGTGATACTAGTAGTGCCTTGAGACTAATGTCACCTCTATAGGCAGTACTAGCCATTTAACAAGCAAAAAGTGGGACTCTCCGAAATTTGCTAGCACGATTGGTGGATTTCTTCCATAGAATGTTCACTTGCTGCGGAATGAACTCCTTAGCGCAATCAAGCTGCATTGCATGCAAATTGACATTTTAAACTTCAGTTGATGAGCGAGTTGTGGGGGAGATGACAGAACCGTTTTTTTCAAACTAGAGCCGATTTATATTTAAAGGCTCCGAGGCTACCTTCCCTCACTTAACGCTAGAATTTGGGGCAAAGCTTACGCCTGCGTAATCAGATATCTACCTGCAATAACAGCCCGGACAATTGTTTGACGTTCTGTCTTTTGCGGACTTCGGAAAGTGGGGGCCTTTTAGTTCAATGCATCGTTGCAAGAGCTTTTATGGACGACCTAGTCCATAGTCTGCCTCTTTTAAAGGTACTTACCGGGAATCTCACAGCTGGGTTTATTTGAGCTTTCTGAATCTCGCTTCGCCAAGCCAAGATATATGATCTCAATAGCTAAAAGCGCGCCCGGATGCCGGAGGGACTGTCGTAGACAACAAGCCCTTCCTGGCGGACAGATGCTATCAGGGACTTGCTGGCAGCGTTAAAGTAGTCACCATTCACTAAATGTTTGCCGCGTCTGGAGCGAGGGTTAGTCACTCGGAGCGCCATCCAGTCGTAAACTGGAGGGCGCTGGTGGAAATGGATAGTGTGATCTAGCGACACGCTGAAACGGGAGCAATAGAGCGGAAGCTGGTGAAAGTAGGGCAGCATTAGTAGCAAATACGCATCCGACAAGTATGCGAACGCAACATAATTGAATCTTGGATCGCTGAGCTCTGATGAAGACAGCGAGTCCTCAGGGGCCTCGCTGCCTTCTAGGGGTTCTCTCACACGCTGGTAGTAGTCGAGGTGATCCAGGTGGTCCTCAGCTGGCCCCTCATGGTACGCGCCAGAGTTGAAGACGTCACGTGGGAATCGGTACTCGACAGGCCCCGACGTAAACCTCTCCAAAAATGGGTGTGTAAACTGCGGGTCGGACCACGCGCGGTCGAGCCGCGAGTACCTATCTATATTCTCGAGCACCTGGCTGCGGAACAGGTCATCCGCAGGGACAGTGTCCTCGAGCGGGTACAAGCCGTCAGCCTTTGTCACGTGCCTCACGTCGCGTGCACGCGATCTGTCATCCTCGGGGCCCTCGAACGCTGAGGTCTTATGCAGCAACACGCTCGCCACAAATATAAGCTTGTCGAGCTGGTACGCCCGCACCTGGCGGTGCACGAAGTTGGTGCCCTGGCGCAGAACCTCCACATTGTATGTGATGCGCACACTTGTATCACCTCTGACGATGAAATAACAGTGCAGAGAGCTGGGCTCGAACGCCTGCCCGGAGGTCTGGATAGCGGCCCACAGCGACTGCGCTACAAGCGTACCACCAAAAACACCGCTGCCTCCCGGAGGCGGCGCGGCTGCGGGACTAACGAACTTAGTTTCCGAAATTCGGGTTAGTCTCAAAAGCGTTTTTAACGAGCTCATCTTTTGGAATAGGGGCGAAAAAAAAGTGTGGACGTCGTGCGGTGTTCCTGACTGTAGCGGAATCTTAGTCTTCAAGCTCCACTGTTTTTGACCTTTTAGAGACACTTAACTCTCCAATCGGCGCAGCCTGCTTTTTCGCCTTATAAATATATTTTTTTCCTCTGCTCGCCCTTAATGACCAAGAGAACGCTCGTGGACGAATCCACACATTTCGTACTGACCCATTATGACAGCAAGCCCGAGGGAAAAGAGGGGGATGACCGATCCCCATTTTTGGTCCTTATCTCCGGTCCTCAAGGCTCCGGCAAGACGACTTCCACGCACGCCATAAAACAAAAGCTGCATGAACTGAGGCCGGAGCTGAAATGCCTCTGCGTCTCAATCGACGACTTTTACCTCACACATGCTGACCAGCAGAAAGTGTCGAACAACAACTCGGGCAATGGCCTTCAACAAGGGCGGGGCCTCCCGGGCACGCACGACATGCGTCTTCTTGACAGTTTCATGCAGCGTTTGCATGAAAATAAAGGTTCTGTGCATGTGCCCGTGTACGACAAATCGCTCTTCGGCGGGGAGGGCGACAGGTCTGCCAGCGCGGACGAGGTAGCACTGCCCGTAGACGTGGTGATCGTGGAGGGCTGGTTCCTGGGGTTTGAGGCCGTCGGCGAGAAGACGCTGGAACAAATGCGGTCCGAGGTGTCCTCGCCGCGGGGAAAACTGCTACGGACGCACGAACTGCAGCATCTGCTCCAAGTAGATTCGGGTCTAGGAGCTTACGCACGTGCTCTTTGGAACAACCCAACATTTCGGTCGGTGGGCGTTGTGATCGCGGCCGACGTGGCCAACATTTACCGCTGGAGGCAGCAACAGGAGGCGCAGATGATTGCGAAATACGGTAGCGGAATGAATGAGGAGCAAGTCAAGGCGTTTGTGCTGAGGTACATGCCCTGTTACGAGCTGTATTACCGGTCCCTCATGGAGCACGGCAGCTTGGGCACTGAGGCAGCTCTGGTAGTGCACATTGACGCCGACAGAACAGTCACGGGCGTTGAAGAGAAAACGCGAGCCGCATGAAGCAGCTGACTTGGAGAATCTCGGAAAACTCGGCCATGACCCTTCAGATATTTATTAAACCAACGTAAAATGTCTTCACAGCTCGGACGAGAGCAGAGTTTCGTTTTCGGTGATTTCCTCCCATGGAATAATCCAGCGCATCGCAGTTGAAGTCTGAGTGCGCAGTTTCCGCGTATGTTCGCGCGAGGAAACAGGCGACACAGGCTTTGTCACACGCATGTCGACGTGCTGCGTATGCTTGTGGTTCCGTACTACTGAAGACATCGAGGTCGCAGCTTCGATGGCACTTCTAACGGTATCTGTCACGTGATCTGAAAGCTCCTCTTTCCACGTGATCAGCCCTTCTCGAAGCTGCCGCACTTGCTGCTCGAGTCCTACCTGCCTCTGTACAACCAGCTGCGTCTCATTGGACAAAGATTGCATGATTGCCAGCATGTTCTCGTTCTGCCGGCCTAAGTTCAAAACCAGGTCTCGGGCGGTCTCTACTGTCTTGACGAGCTCAGCACTGTGTGTTTCCACGCTCAAACGTGTCTGTGTTCCGGTTTCATCAACGCGCTTCTCGAGGGCCATGACCTTCGCCACGTTATCTTTCTGCGCGGCTTCCACTTTCGTGAGCTGGCCGCGAACCTCTTATATGAGGGTTAGTATGACAGTAGCGCGCAGCTCTGGGGTATCGTAATTCAGCTTACCTTTTGCATTTTTGAGCCAGCCAGAGGCGGTATTGATCTTTTCATAGGAATCCTGCAGCTTGCGTGAATTTGCCTCTAGAGCTCTCAGGAGGTCGGACGACTTTTCCCGCAAGTCGATCGACTCAAGTTCAAGTCTCCCAGCCCATTGTAGTAGTTGTTGGTCGGTCTCCTCTTCCGTGTACTGCCTTGGGGAGGAGCAGTCTGTACTGGCTTCGCTTTCGGCCATACTAATAGTCACACGTCGCAGCTGTATTTGGCTGGGCGCTTATTTATTGGGACGAAGCAGAATTTGATCACTTCGGCGATGCTGTTGATAGCATTGCGTACGAAATGGTATAATAAGGATTTCGTACTATAAAAGATACGGTTGTGCTGGTCCATCTCAGTTGGTCGTCGAGATATCGCAGCAAGCCACAGCGTATATATGTCGCCGTTGTTGAAGGATTTCCTCAACAAGCGCATTGTGGTTGTCACGACCGATGGCCAGTGCGTTAAAGCGATGCTAGAAGGGTTTGACAAAAGCACAAACCTTCTGCTCTCAGACGTGCGAGACCGGGTTTCTGGAGACGTAGTAGCTAGCTCTTACCTCGTGCGAGGGAACCAAGTAGTTTGTTGCGGTCTGCTAGAAGAGGAGTCTTCTCCTCAGCCTGATTTCGGCGCCGAATCCGTCAGCGCCCAACTCAAGGACACCAAGAATATAGTACCTGACGAACACCTGATCTGGCAGCGTGTCTGGGGAATGAAAGCCGGTAAATAGCCACATTATGTACATTACAAATACTTTTTCTCTTCTCCAATGCCACAGTCGGGCGGAATGCCCAGCTGGTGCATCTTCCAAGCCACCTCCATCAAATAGTCGATAGCCTCGTTGTACACTTTGGCTTTGTCGACGCTAGGGCCCCACACGTAAATACCGTGTCTTCTCACGATGACTGCGGTCGTGTTGGGGTATTTCTGGAGAGCCTCCTGCAGACCCTCGGTTAGGTCCTCCTCGTGCGCTGTATTGTCGATAATGGGAATCACGAGCGTGTCGAAAAACGACAAATTGATGTCCTTGCCTGTTTTGGCGTCTTTCTTGCCGCTCGGGATCGCTTTGATCTGCTCAATATTGGCGATACGAAGCTCCTTATCAAAGATCAGAGAGCACATGACGGCGTGCTGGGAATGCGTGTGGATCACAGCGCCCGCGTCGCGCTGTTTGTAGCACGACATGAAGAGTGGCGTGCAAGCGCTAGGCTTGTATAGTTGTGGGGTGCGCAAATATGAACCGCTTGCAGGGTCCATCACAAACATGTCTGCTGGCTTTAGCTGTTCCTTCTGGACGCCAGATGGTGCGATGTAGATGTGACCTGTCTTGGAGTGCTTAATTGAGATCCCTCCGCCTGTGCCCGTGACCCAGTTGTTGTAGTAGAACATCTTGCACAGCGTGCAGATCAGGTTCGCGGGATGGCGTGGGTCCTGGGATGAAACTAGTGCATCATCTGAGGAGCTCGTACCATGCGTACCCTCTGTCACGTCCACTTTATTGCAAAAGCATGATGCCATTGTCACTTGTCGGCTGCAGGTGACTGAGATCAATGCATATAGTTTTTCGGCATTTACCATGTTATTTGATCAGAGTATTCTTTGACACGTGACTCCAGATGCCCGGTCGAAGACGATGAACGTTGTCGTTGCATGCGCGGATGAAGCGAGCTTTGATATCTAATAAGCGCCGATGGTGCCCGCCCGAGCACTCATGAAGGCAGCCTCGCCTCCTTTCGTTGTGATCACGCGCAGAGCCAAGTAGGGTGCGATAGAAGAGCGTCCGGAAAACCGGGAATGAAACTATTTACATAATGACAGTCGCAGCATTCCCTCTAGGTGGCTCAGTTACTGGGGACTGGAGAAGTTCTCAGTGCCACACTTCTTGCAGATGCGGTATTCTTTGTCACTGTCGAATTTCTGAATTCCCTCTTTCACCTGGGTGCCCAAGTCAAGCATCTGAAAGTCAAACTGACACACAACTTCGCGGCAGTTCGAACAATACCATCTCAACATATCGTGTTGACCCTCGGGTCTGTCCTGTTCGACTACGATGCCAACCGTGTTAGCATATCTCACAGGGTTGTGTGGGACATTTGCAGGAAGCAAAAAAGAGTCACCCTCCTCGATGGTTACGTCTTTAAATCTCTCGTTTCCTTGTAGAGTTTCGTCCACCACCCGCAAGGTCATAAATCCCTTTTTCTGGTGAAACCATTCTGGGGTAGGGTTCACATGATAATCCGTACGCTCGTTTGGTCCGCCGACAATCATGACGGTAAATCCACCTCTGTGAAGGCAGAAGTTGTTCACAGGAGGTTGCAGCAGATGGCCGTTCTCCTGAAGCCACTTTTCGATGTTAATGGGAGTTGTGTTGAGCATTTGAAAGCTATGCAAATATGCTTTAACTTGATTTATGGAAGACATTGTAAGGACAAAGGCCCTGACATCAGGCTATTGACAGATTATAAAGAGTGACGGTGTCACGTGAATCTGGCTACAAGCAGGGTTTTGGACTTCTACGATCTGAATTCAACCCAGCGATGAAGGAAAGAGCACTATTCCTGTGTTAGTCGGCTTGCGGAATCTTCCTGTGCATGCTCATTGACACTTTTTGACTTCAGAACCTTAGTGCCCTCCAATTTTTGTCAAGTTTAGACACCCTTGAGCCGGGCAATAAAACGCGCAGGAGCTCGCAAGTCGCATAGAAATGGGATTATCAGCTGAAGACGTGCTACATCAAATACCTCTGCGGAACGCGCATGCCGATTTGCTGCCGCAGGCACAGCGCAAGCTTGATCTACCACCCCTGGCACTGCCAGAAACAACACCAGCAAAACAACACCTAGAGGCGTGGATTGAAGAGTGCAGTCAGATATCGCAGGCGATTAAGCAACGAAAGGATAGAGGCAAACGCTTCGACACATGGTACGCCGAGAACTGCCTCTCGAAACAGCCCCCTGGTATCACAGATTGCGCGGTACTCTCGCCGTCTAGAAGGCAGGTGAAAGAAAACTCCGTATGAGAACCACCCAACGTATTTGTATCCTGGAAGGATGCTATGTCCGTGCGTATGTATTTAGATAGCCTTCACTTCTTTCAATTTTTCGATCAGTTCGTCCACCGAGCCGACCTTGATGCCCGCAGAACGCGTGGGAGGCTCTTCAACCTTCATGACCTTGAGTCTAGGCTCAGCGTCCACCTTGCTAAAATCAGATAGAGATAGCTTTTCCAAAGGCTTCTTCTTGGCCTTCATCAGGTTAGGAAGTGTAGCATAACGTGGTTGGTTTAGACGTAGGTCAGTGGTGACTACTAGCGGCAGTGGAGCACTTACGGTCTCCTCACCACCGTCAATCTCACGGGTCACTCTGGCGGTCATATTAGCCTCGTCTATTTCAACTTTGGCGGCGAATGTGGCCTGTGGCCAGTTCAGTAGTCCTGCCAACATCTGACCTGTGTTATTGCAATCGTCGTCAATACTTTGCTTGCCTAGAATGACCAAGTTCGCATTCTGCTTTGCTACCATCTCTTTTAGGATTTTTGCAACTGCCAGAGGCTCTAGCTCGGCTTCTTTGACGTCGACGTGACTACAAGTGTCGGCACCCTTGGCCAATGCAGTTCTCAGAATGTCTTGAGCCTTCAAAGGGCCAATGGAAACCGCGTGGATGTTTTCCACGAGCTTCTTGTGCTTTTCTCTAATGCGCACTGCCTCTTCGACGGCAATGTCATCGAACGGGTTCATACTGAACTTAACACCCGTTTTCTCAACTCCTGTTCCAGCCTTGTTGATTCTGGGTTTAATAGCATAGTCAATAACCCGCTTGACGGGAACCAGAATACGAAGTGACTTGCTCATTGGGAAAGTGATATGTTACCTGGTGCCGGGCTTCTTATAGCTCGGTAGCTCGGATATCGCTGATGAGGCCTTCAAGCTAATAGCGATCTTAAATTGATCATTTTTTTCATTGACTTCTTGACAATATCGAAAATGAATCTTAAATGAAGCGAAGCTCATTTGGGAACAGAAATAAGCACGCCCGCAAGATTGGAAATGTCTTCCGCTGAGATAGTAGTCACTCTGATAGCACATGGTTCTGAGCTCTCTGAGCAAACCAAGAGCGGGTTTCGCGCGTTCCTGAATGATCTCTCTGACGTCGAACTAGAGCAGGAAAAAGCGCTGTCTGTGAGAGCTTATGACTTCTTTTTAAGGACCCAAAAAGATGTCGCTGTCATTAAAGAAACCATGGGTAGCCTTGGCAATGGCATTTTGGATGTTATTGTGCAGAAGAACTCGGAGTGGCGCAAGAAAAAAGGTCTCGTAGTGTTCGACATGGACTCGACCTTGATCTATCAGGAAGTCATTGAATTGATTGCTGCGTATGCGCAAGTCGAGGACCGTGTGGCTGAAATCACAGAGCGTGCCATGAATAATGAGCTGGACTTCAAGCAGTCCTTGCAGGAGCGCGTGGCTCTGCTGAAGGGTATCAAAACAGCTACACTGTACGACGAGATCAAGGCGAAGCTGCGGGTGACAGAGGGTGTTCCAGAGCTTACGCGAGGCTTGCAAAAGACCGGATGTAAGCTCGCTGTTTTAAGTGGCGGGTTTACGCCATTTGCCAATCACATGAAGGAGGTGCTGGGACTGGATTTCGCACGGGCCAACGTACTGGCCACAGAGACGGACGCGAGCACGGGCGAGGAGGTGCTGAGCGGCTACACCCTCGGGGACGTTGTGGATGGCGAGTGCAAGGCTGCGACGTTGATCGAGCTTGCGCGCGAGCACGGAGTGCCAATCGAAGCCACGGTGATGGTTGGAGACGGCGGAAACGACTTGCCTGCGATGGGCGTTGCTGGGTTCGGAATTGCCTGGAACGCGAAGCCCAAGGTCCAGGCTGCCGCACCTTCCAAGCTCAACACGCGCTCTATGCAAGACGCGTTCTACATCTTTGGATACACTGACGGTGAGATCCAGGAGCTCCTAAAATGAAACTTATATTATTTCGATAGACGCGTATATAGAATTACAGGACGAGATGCTTCCAAGCGACGCTTAGGCGTGGGCAGCGATTTTCTGCTTGATGGCAGCTGGGTTGGCGCCAACAACCTTGTCGATGACCTGGCCGTTCTTGAACAGCAGGATGGTTGGCATGGCGGAGACTTCGTTCTGCTGGGCGACCTCAGGGACCTGGTCGACGTCTAGCTTGTAGAAGGCGGCACTTGGGTACTGCTCGGCGAACTTTTCGATCATAGGAGCAATCATCTTGCAAGGACCGCACCAGGTGGCGAAAAAGTCGACAACAACCAGCTTGTCGACCTTGACGGCCTGTTCGAATTCAGAAGCGGAACCAATTTGAGCAACCATTGTTAATGAAGTGTGATGTACGTGTATGTGAGCAGCGAGTCTTGTCGAGTTCTCTGGTAGCGAAACTCAAAGGTAATGCCGCACCTTCCTTGGAGTCCTGTGGCTCTTATATACTCTGGCGAAAAAGTTCTAGAGCACGGGGTTAGTAAGCTTTTAGCATGGGTAACCGCAGCAATTAATAACAAGAGTCTAGCGAGTCTGCTTGCTAATAGACGCCCAACAGTGGACGGTCAAGCTTCTAGCATTTTTAAGTACTTGTTCCAGTGTGCGGAAATGAGTAATCCTACGACTCGTGAGATTTATCAGCCCTGTCTTGCAGCCGTGAGTAGAAGAGAAAGAAAATCGTAGATGTGTAATACAGGCGGACAAGCCCACAAGCCCAACTAATTGATAACGTATGTCTCTATAGGCTTTGATTAGCTCAATTGGTCCTCTTTTGCCTAGTCTATTCTCGAGCACCTTAATCCATATATCTAAAAGGGAAAAAAGGGCCGTTTAGAGCGGCAAAAAAGAAATAACGACAACTGCAGGATTCGAACCTGCGCGGGCAGAGCCCAAAAGATTTCTAATCTTACGCCTTAACCACTCGGCCAAATTGCCTTATTTCGAAAGAAGGGCAGAGAAGTTAAGCATATATCCACTTGTTTTATTCGTGCGTCTCTGACGTTCAGAACGATTAACAGCGGATGTTCTTGCTAACGCGAAGCTTGCAGTTGCAATGTCGCGTGTATCTTACGCGTGCTTCGCATTTGAATCATGGCCTTTGCGTTCCCTGGAGCTGCGGCTTGGTCTCAGCACCCGTCTTAGCCTGTTGTTGTTGTATTATCACGTGCTTGGCGGCAAGGCGCCCGTTCGAGTCGCACACATAATGGGATAGCCTCATATCGCGGTATTGACATTCACATCATCATTACAATGCCCAGGCGACCTTTTTCATTGTTCTTCACCGTTTTTTTTGTGTTTATGCGCTTTAATTACGTTCATGTGTTTTCTAAGTGGAATGTCGAGTTAGCCATCAAAAACATTAGTTGGAAAGAGAGCCTAACGAAGGAAGAGGCCTTGGAGAATCTCGAAAGCCAGAGTCTGTAGCTCACTGTAACTACTATGAACCTTGTAGTCGACAATTCACTTGCTAGCAATCCGAGGCCAATGGCCGCCGATTAGGGTCCTTTCTGGCACGCGATGAGCAGTTACCCGGCCACTGCGAAATGAAGCGCATGGCAGACCTCTATTTACCGTGCGTTTGTGATCTGAGCGTTCGATGTCTGCGTAAACACGCATCAGCACAGATTCGCGCAGCATGGCAGACTCCGAAGACGGCGATTTTACCTCTCTGCCGCTCTCCGAAAGATTGGATCACAAGCTATGGAAGGCGCGCCTGCACGGGTACCAGGAGCTGCAGGCGCTGTTCCAAAAAGCTTCTGTGACATCTGTCCCGCGGGAACTCGCGCAGTATTGGGCCAACCCTGACTTGTTCGCCGGCTATATTGTGGACTCTAATGTTGTAGCACAGGAGCAAGCGATAACAGCACTGCAAAATATGCTTGAGTATCTATGCGAGTTCCGGGATACGCCGCGCTCAGACGAAATGCGTGGGCGCTGGCTGCCGTTACTGGCCGAGAAAGGCCTCAGTTCATCGCGTAACTCGACAAAGGCCAAAGCCCAGGAATGCGTCCTTATCTTAGTATCGCTCGATCGGTCCGTGGAACACTCTATCGAGCTTTTGGAGCCTTCACTCACCAATAAGCTCCCCAGGCTTGTCGCTAACTGTGTCGAATGCATATCTAATATTGTGGAGAGTTTTGGCCTGGCACAAGTTAGCAACATGTCCGGGTTTCTACCTGTTCTGCTTGAACCCCTGCCGAAACTTTCTAGTCATGCCGACCGAAACGTTAGGTCTCAAACCATGAATCTCATCCTGCAGCTTTACAAGTGGCTAGGTCGGGACCTACTCCAGGAACTGCTGTTAGAAAAGTTGAAGCCTATCCAGCAGCGTGACCTCGACAAGACGTTTGGCAAATACGACGGCGAGATCCCTCCAACCTCCCAACCGCGTCCATTTCAGTGGCAGAAGGGGCTCGAAGTTCAAAATTTAGAAGGTAGCAAAGACAAGGATGGTGACACCTTGATGGGAGAGTCTTTTCCTGATGTCAAAGCTCACGCAAATCCTGGACTTCCTCAGCTTGACCCTTTCGAGCTCCTGCCAGTTTCGCCGGTTCTCGAAAAATTTCCGCTCGATTTCATGGAAAGAATAACATCATCCAAGTGGAAGGATCGTGTTGAAGTTCTGGAAGAAATACTCAACCAAGTTCTGATTCCAACCAAGAAATTTGAGGCCAAGGGCCAGGACTACAGTGATTTTTTGAGGGCTGTCGCTCATGTAATAGAGAAAGATGCAAATGTTCAAGCGGTTACACTGGCAGCACAATGCGTCCAGCAATTATGCCAGAAGCTGAAAGCAAACTTCACCAGGAGTTACGGCTCCATTGTGCTGAGATCACTGCTCGAGCGGTCCAAAGAGAAGAAGGCTTCGGTGAATGAAGCGATTTGCGAAGCACTCAACAATATTGCCGACTGCTGTGGTGTAGATGCTTGCCTCGAAGACAATTTGAGCTTTATTAACCACAAAACTCCCCAGGTTCGAACAGAAAGTACTAGGTTTCTGACGCGCCTTCTGAAAAAATGGACGCCTGAAGGTCGCCACTTTGGCGATGAGCTGCTCATCAAATTAGTACCTGATATTTCACAAATGCTACTTAAAATCGTTGGAGATACTCAGCCAACAGTACGTGACGCCGGGTTCGAGTGCTTGGCTACCTTAATGAAGCTCGTTGGAGAGAGAGAAGTTTCTGACGTGCTGGACAAGCTTGACAATTTAAAGAAGAAAAAAGTCTACGAACATTATGAGAAAGTCGAGGTCGCGGGTGGTGCCACAAAGGGTGCCGTCACATCGGCTCCTGCACGAAGGGAGAAGCCCTCGATGCCTTACACTCCCAACGCGAGCCGTCGCCAAGCGCCGCGCACGACTCCTACACCTGACTTGAGTGCGCAGGCAACCAGCGGAAGCACCTTGCCGCTTCGGAAACCGCTGTCGACAATACCTTCCAAGAGAGGCCCTTCATCGCCTCTAAAGACAGGCACTCGAGTGGAAACTTACCAAGATGGAGCGTCGTCCATGAAATCCAGACTGACGGCGCGTTCCTTGACTACTGACTCCGCACCTGCCTCGAAACCGCAGGCAGCGCCTCATGCAGGATTCGAAGAACTTCAAAGACAGAAGCAAAAGTGGCTTAAAGAGCGCCAAGAATTTTTGGCCACCATCACAGACTTCCAAAACAAGGCTTCGCATTTGAGCTCAGAAAATTCTTCTTTACGACAGCAGTTGGACACCGTTCAATCCAGCTTACACGAAAGCAACATCGAGCTGCGATCAAAGGAAATGCAGATTACTCGTCTTCAAGATCGGATATCCAACCTAGAGCAGGAGTTAGAAGCCAAGTCAACCCTGCCCTCTTCCAATTACGGCGTTCGGTCGGCTTCCTCATTCGAACCTCCGTCGGCGCCGCTATCTTTAGCACCACCTGGGACCCCGCCAACCAAAAGAGTTTTCTCCTCCTCATCTAACGGCCGCGCTTCGCCATCGTTCGACGCAAATTCAGATAGGATTGCAGACAGCCGTCTACCGAGCGTCGGTAGTAGACTGAGGTCCCCGAGTGAATGTAGCGACGACTTGCCTCATAGAGTAAACTCCTTGCAGCTGCGTTCCGCGGAGCGTGCTGCCACGACCGGCAATAGCTTTTTGAATGACGAAAGCTGGAAAAGAGCGGCTGAGGTAACATCGCAACTAAAGGCTAGGATAGAGCGCATGAGGGCTAAGACACGGGGTATGGGTAATTCGTGAAACTTAAGAGGAAATAACCTCTGTTGTAATCATATTGTGTAGTTTCCATAAAAGCACGAGATCATTTCATCTTCTGCGTTTGATTTTTCTCCGAAATGATGCAGCCTTCTTAGTTCGCTTTTGCTTGACCGCGAGCGCGCGCGGACTCTCGACAGGGAATTCCGACGGGTCGTCGAGGTTAAACTTCTGAAGTTTCAGCTGAACCATGGCAATCGGCGTTATACCAAGGCTCTCCATATTCTTCTGTAGTTCTTGAAACTCTATGATTGTTCGAGAGATACTAGCCGGATCCTCTGTGGCGAGAACCTTTTGCTTAAGTTCCTGCAGAGCGGCTTGGTGCGCCCGAAGTAGCTTTTCCTTCGACTCAAACAACTGAGCGAAATTGTGCTTGTAGGCTTCAGCAGAACGCTGATTTTGCTCGAATATGGTTTGCTGGGCGGTCTGGACTTGTTGAACGCGGTCATTGAAGGGAACAGGTGAGGGCTTCGCAGCCGAAGGCGGAACCGGATCCGAATCTGCAGCCACCGGTTGAGGGGCACTACCAATTAGCCGCACGCTACCAAAACTTTCAGGGTCGCCCTGGTATAACTCGACAGTAACGAACCTGTTGCTAAAGAAGAGCGTGGCCGCTTTGGTGCACCGAATTGCGCACGCAACTTTCCGAAATTGGACAAGTAGGCTCCGAGAATCCACGTCTGCACGGCAAGACACAATGGCACCAAAGGGCGCGAAAGCAGCTTGCACGTCTTGCGCGTTGAGGTTTTTGTAAGGGACATGTGCCACCAGTACGAACGGGGTGCCAGAATTAAGTGATGGAGGCGCGGACGCGCCCAAGCCCTTCAAGAAAATTTCTAGATCACGTAAAAACTCAGTAGGATTGTCCACTAGCCCTGAAAGCTGCTCTTCTAGCCATTTCCGCTCGTTACAACTGTGTAAGTTACGAAGCAGTTCAAGAACAAAATCCTGGAACAGCGTAAGGGCTTCCGAGTCGGGCAGACCGCTGCGATCTCGTATCCAAGCCGTGAGCCGCTCCCATTGGTCGGGGGTCAGATCAAGCGCCATAAAAGGGTTGCTCGAGCGGGCAGGTTGACTACTTTGAAGAAAATGGGCACGAAATGATGAAAGACGAGGCTCTGTGAGACTGCACGTGAGCAAAAGAAATATATCACGCGAGACGAACCAAAACCTTCCAAGCCTGAGGATTAGCCCGGTCTTACTATTCTGGTCTAGTCCAGGGGAATTGGTATCGCATGGCACACAGGAGCGGCATTGAATCCCCTAGATTCTAGCGACGTTTATGCTGCAGGCCACGATGTCCTTGGGGGGCGCGGCTGGACAAACAAAGGCACTGGGATTCAGCCACTGAGCCAGGCCTTAAACGACGACTTCCTCGTCGCGACGCACTTACTATGGATGAGAGCACTGCGCACGGCCCGCAAAACGCAGAGCTGGAACACCCCATCACGTGACAAAAGGCTCGGACTTGTATCTCGTTCAAAGCTACCTATCACGTGCACTATATGTTTCCTTCCGTTCAGTATGATATCGAGAATGAGCATCATGTGCGAGAGGACAATGACCCGTTTATAGTTATATAGCCTCTCGTGCTAACCGCCAGCTTCAACGCGGGGTTTCACTCCTACAACACACAACAACCGCCGATGAAACAGGGAAAGAATGCTGCAAGACAGCTACAGCAGCTTTGAAGCTATCGAGTACTACGAGTATGGTTCATTAGTCTCCGAACGATAGCCCACTACCGTGACGGAGCCGGAGGAACCAAGTTTTCCGCTCCCCAAGCTGGTCTCTGGGGTAGCCCCCTTGGTCCTTTGCCAATCCCCAGAACAAGATGCGCGCACGTGAGCACGCAACTATCGGAATGAGGGAGCACGAACCACGGATCACGTGTATGCAGCATGCGAGTGCGGCTTATCGCGTCGAACGCGATTTTCCACTAAACGCATACGTGCCGTATGCATAGTCCCTCGGATAATATGCGTTTAGAGGAAATGCATATTCGCCACTTTTTCGCCGCTATCACACGAGTGGAAGCTGAATAAAAAGAAAATTACGCACTGTATGGGCTGTCTGGCCTGAATATTGGTGCTAGCATCCGGTTCGTTACCGCGGGCGTCCGCTAGACATCGCATGAAGTTGGAATTGGACAGGTGTTGGAAAATGCATACAGGGTGAAGGCATCGCGAGGAAAGCGCAGGCCGGCAGAGTATAAATAAGGAGCTGGGAAAGCCCGATTTTGTAATGTCTGATTTGATCCTTTATTGTGATTTTTATAAAACCAGGAACTTAAACTCCAATCGAGTATCCCAAAACAAACCAGAAATAACAATGTCTGAAATTACTCTAGGTCGCTACGTCTTTGAAAGATTAAAGCAGGTCGATGTTACCACTGTCTTCGGTCTGCCAGGTGACTTCAACCTGCGTCTGTTGGACGAGATCTACGAGGTCGAGGGTATGAGATGGGCCGGTAACTGTAACGAGTTGAACGCTTCTTACGCTGCCGACGCTTACGCCAGAATCAAGGGTATGTCCTGTTTGATCACCACCTTCGGTGTCGGTGAGTTGTCCGCTTTGAACGGTATCGCCGGTTCTTACGCTGAGCACGTCGGTGTCTTGCACATTGTCGGTGTCCCATCCGTCTCCGCCCAGGCCAAGCAGCTATTGTTGCACCACACCTTGGGTAACGGTGACTTCACTGTCTTCCACAGAATGTCCGCCAACATCTCTGAGACCACTGCTATGATCACTGATCTAGCTACCGCCCCATCTGAGATCGACAGATGTATCAGAACCACCTACATTAGACAGAGACCTGTTTACTTGGGTTTGCCATCTAACTTCGTTGACCAGATGGTCCCAGCCTCTCTATTGGACACCCCAATTGACTTGGCCTTGAAGCCAAACGACCAGCAGGCTGAGGAGGAGGTCATCTCTACTTTGTTGGAGATGATCAAGGACGCTAAGAACCCAGTCATCTTGGCTGACGCTTGCGCTTCCAGACACGATGTCAAGGCTGAGACCAAGAAGTTGATTGACATCACTCAGTTCCCATCTTTCGTCACCCCAATGGGTAAGGGTTCCATTGACGAGAAGCACCCAAGATTCGGTGGTGTTTACGTCGGTACCTTGTCTTCCCCAGCTGTCAAGGAGGCCGTTGAGTCCGCTGACTTGGTTTTGTCCGTCGGTGCTTTGTTGTCTGACTTCAACACCGGTTCTTTCTCTTACTCTTACAAGACCAAGAACGTTGTTGAGTTCCACTCCGACCACATCAAGATTAGAAACGCCACCTTCCCAGGTGTCCAGATGAAGTTCGTCTTGCAGAGCTTGTTGAACAAGGTCGGCGCCGTCGTCAAGGACTACAAGCCAGTCCCAGTCCCAGAGTTGCCAGCTCCAAACGCCGCTGTCGACCCATCTACTCCATTGAAGCAGCAATGGTTGTGGAACCAGGTCGGTCAGTTCTTGCAGGAGGGTGACATCGTCTTGACTGAGACCGGTACCTCCGCTTTCGGTATCAACCAGACCCACTTCCCTAACAACACCTACGGTATCTCCCAGGTCTTGTGGGGTTCCATTGGTTATGCCACCGGTGCTTGTTTGGGTGCCGTCATGGCCGCCGAGGAGTTGGACAAGTCTAAGAGAGTTATCTTGTTCACCGGTGAGGGTTCTTTGCAATTGACCGCCCAGGAGATCTCCACCATGGTCAGATGGAACTTGAAGCCATACTTGTTCGTCTTGAACAACAAGGGTTACACCATCGAGAAGTTGATTCACGGTCCAACCGCTGAGTACAACGAGATCCAGAACTGGAACCACTTGGACCTGTTGCCAACTTTCGGTGCTAAGGACTACGAGGCCATCAGAGTTTCCACCACTGGTGAGTGGAACAAGTTGGCTGAGGACAAGGACTTCAACAAGAACTCTAAGATCAGATTGATCGAGTTGATGTTGCCAGTTATGGACGCTCCAGAGTCTTTGGTCAAGCAGGCTCAATTGACTGCTGCCACCAACGCCAAGTCCGCTTAAGCGAAGTCTCATTCTATAGGTTCTTTATAGATACGAATAACGAAAGGGTTTTCTCATTTTAAAATCAGCGCATAGCTAGTCATCTTGAGTTCCTCGGACATTCAGCATCTGCCGTCAGAATCCCCAGCCAAACGGACGGCTAGCAGGTTGAATGCTAAGCAACTTGCCATTGTAGTTCACCCCTCTGGCACTTTGTCTCTTTCAAGTACTTGTATAGAATTTATTATATTATGCAACTCATATGTATCTTATACCCCGAAATTTTAGAAAATCCAGCCCAAAAAGGTGTCGTAAAACCATGTGAGGTTCTTTGGAGAGCTTTTGAGCTGTTCTTTGCGCTCGAGCTCGAGCAGCTTACCTTCTTCTTCCTCCGCGTCGATCGCAGCTTTGAATGTGTAGAGGTCGACGTCCTCTGGTTTAATTAGCTTCGAGCGGTGCACCAATTTGTAGCCCACGTAGCAGATAGCGTAGACAGGGATGCCGATGTAACCGGAGATGAAGGTTTTGTAGTCAAACGTGTGGCCCAGAAACACCGTGTAGTTCTTGATGAGACCGATGAGGCAGCAGAAGAACAAGGACACCCAGGTAGACCAAGGTTGGAATGGTGCCGTGTAAGAGAAACCAGACTTGTCGCCGAATTGGGCGATGACAGCCTTGTGGAAACGCAGGTAGGTGATAAGGATGGAGATCCAACTCAACAGACCAAAGATACTGACGACATTGACGAAGTAGTTGAAGATCTGAGCGGAACCTGAGGAGACATTCATGTACGCAAGGAGACAGAACAGGACAGAGACCGCGAGCGAGTAGTATGGCACACCCCAGCCGTTAGTCTTGGCAAAGATTTTTGGAGCCTTGCGGTCGATGGCCAGACCGTAAAGGGTTCTGGAGGCGACGTAAAGGTCTGAGTTACAGGCACTGAAAACAAAGAGCAGCACACAAGCGTTGAAGATGTGAGGCAGGACAGGAATGCCAGCGTTCTTGATAGCCACAACAAAAGGCGAGGCAGCCGCGGAGGTGGACATCTTCTTGGCCTTGATCAGTAGTGGGTCGTTGTAGGCGACGGTCATTCCTAGCAACAGAATGGAGATGACGTAGAAGAGCACGATACGGTAGAGGGTCAGCTTGATGGCGCGGGGCACACTGCGACGTGGGTTCTTAGCCTCGGCGGCGACGATACCACACAGCTCGGTACCGGTGTAAGCGAACAAGGCGAGCGCGAACACGGAAGCAAAAGACACGAACTTGCCCTTGGAGCCCGAGATGGCTTCGGAGTAGGGCTTGAACGCACCAGGGTCGCGCCAGTAGCGGAAGCCGGTGCGGTCGTGGTTGGGCCCGCCACCGAGCATGATGATAAACAGCAGCAGGATGAGCCCCAGCATGACCAGGACCTTGACACTGGACAGCCAGAACTCGAATTCGCCGAAGAAGCGCACACCGACCGTGTTGATGAGCACAATGAGAACAAGGAAAATCGTGATCCACACGCCCGGGTTGACCTTTTCACGCGAGACCCAGTACTGCATCACCATGGCGCCTGCGGTCAGCTGATTGGGCGTCACAATGAAATACTTGAACAGGTAGCAGTACCCGACTGCGAAGCCCAACGCGGGGTCGACGTAACGCGACGCGTACGATGTGAAGCCGTCCAGCGGAATAAACGCGGCCATCTCTCCGAGACACGCCATCACCGTGTACACCAACAGGCCCACGAAACTGTACGAAATCAAAATTGACGCAGGGCCCGCGCTGGCCAGAGAGCTACCTGTGCCGATCAACAGCCCGGTACCAAGCGACCCGCCGATGGCGATCATCGACACGTGCCGCGCCTCAAGCGCTTTCTTCAGCCGGATGCCTTCGTGTTTGCCGTCCACAGACGCGCCCGCGGCGCTGGCGCCGCTGGCGCCGCGCTCGAGTTTGTCAAAGGCGACATCCTCCTCAAGGGTCTCGTTGCTGTATAATATCCCAGCATTTTTCTTCTCTAGAGACTCGGACATTGAGCTATCTGCTGTATGTACGACAAGAAGAGATTGATGTGAGTCCTTCTAACTTGTGCTGACTCCAACGACTGAAACTACGCGGGCGCGTCGCCTTTATATGCTGCTCTTTCGCAGCGTTTGGCGGTCTTCAACGCCCGTTGGAGATTTGTTTGCGTTGAGATCCGACCGATGGCGCGCGATAGAGCGGGGCTGCGTGATAGAGAGGTCACAACTCGGACGACCCTGGCCAGTTTACGACCCTGCATCTGCGATAGGCGACTGCGAGCCAGCAGCAGCAGAAGACCCGTCCCCGGGCGCCTGGTGATGGAGGTGCGAGACGGGCGTGAGAAGGGACCGAAGAGCTGCGGCGCACATGCGAAGAACTTACGCCTCAAGGCACTACCTGCGGCTCTAAAGCGATAAAGTTTCGAGGAGGGGCAGCCCAAGCCACGGCGCTAGTGCACAAATGTGCCGCGAGATGGCCACTGCAGTGCCGTGCGGCTCTTTTCTTCGAGTCTAAAGCGTTCGACGATGAGCCGTGCTTTTTCCAGATTAGATAGGGTCCTAACAGGTCGTACGAGATAAACGAGCCTTGCACTTGATTATGTACAGATGATTACATGCCCGTGTGCCTGGGAAGGCACATACCACCCACAGGCACGTGAATAAGGGTATGAACAGCCTGGGTCTTGCTTACGCTGCGCCCAGAAGACCTTGGAGGGGATGCCGGAAGAGCTAATAGGCTGGTCACGTGCTAAAGGCGGGGCGAAGCTGTGAGAAGCCTTTCTTTATGACGGTCTTACAGCTGCTGTTGGCGCTTGGCTGGGCGGCGCGGCTGAGAAAGACTTATCGGGCGAGTTGAAAAAGAAATTAAGCACATAACAGAGGGCGTCGCGCAAGCCGCGTAGCAAGATCTGCAACGGCACTATTAAGTCCGCCACGGCGCGAGGGTCCGTTACCCGGAGGTAGAAAGGGGCTCGTGTGGAGATACTTGGTTACCCACCCAGACGGGCCAACATTTACTTGGGTGAAAGCTCGATTACTCAGGTAACGCGCGGGTCACCGCAACGTAAACTGTGACCTCTGTTGGGGGAGCAGCCTCTTGCGCCGTGCTTGCTACGAGCCGCGAGGCGGCACAAGAGCTGTGCACGTGATAGAAACAGCACGTGAATAGGAAGTGCACGTGTGTGTCATTGTCCCGGGCAGCAGAGGTCATGTGATATAGGTCAAATGGGCCAGAAACTGCTTTGCTCGCCACGTGACTTCCAGCCCACGTGGACACAGAATCCACCAGCGCTCACTGGAGACGGCGCCACCCCCGTGCCGGCGCTTATTTCGCATTTATCCTACTAACAAAACTATCTTCTCTATCAGCTCGAGCGCCCGTGCCGCCGCTCAGTTCACGCTCTTTGGCGCAAGCTTGAAGCTCAGCACGTCGTTCTTCCCCGCGTCCACCACGTCGTCCTCGCTCACACGCACACCGCCCACGGTCTCTACCGCCGCGATCGTCACCTCGCCCATCACGTAGCGCGCAACCTTTCCAACGGGGGTGCCGCGCTTAATCAGGAAACAGTCCCGGAACACGTTTTCCCCGTGACCGCCCGTGAAAGTGTGTATGTTCCGCACTGTGTAAACGGGCACAAGGTCCAGCACGCCCGCAGCGGCCTGCAGCACCTGTACTACGCCCGTGGACCCAAAACGGTACAGCACCAGGTCGCGGATGTTTTCAATCCGCTGCAGCAGCTTGTCGTCCAGCGGTTTGAGTCCGTCCGGGTCGTCCTCAAAAGTGTCCACGAACTCCGTGCCCTCTTCGTAGTGCACGAAGCCCTGTTTTTTCAGTTTCCGTAGGAACACCTCTGTGACTGCGCTCGCCAGCACCGCCTTTGTTTCCGGATACTTGAGCATGATCTTTGACACGTTCTTGTCTGCGTCCGGGTGGTCGATCTTGTTGAGCGCGAGCACCGTGGGGAACTTCTCGATCATGAACGAACGAACCACCTTGGTGATCCATTCCTTATCCCACTGCTCCAATGGCGGCAGACCCCGGATCCTGTGCAGTGCGCGCTGCACCATTGGTGCGTGCGACCCGTACCCACCAAACTGCGCTTGAAGCGTGTCCACGGCGCTGGATTTAGTTGCCGTGTGCCGCCGCACAATTGAGCCCCACCGTTTTTCCAAGTTACCCTCGATCCACAGCCGGATCTCGTCTTGCAGCCATTCGATATCGTACAGTGGGTCGTAGCCTCTGGTGTTCTTTCCCTCCGCGTCTGTGGTTCCACTCACGTCTACAACGTGTATCAGCGCGTCTGCGTGTCTCAAGTCGTCTAAAAACTTGTTACCAAGGCCTCTGCCTGAGTGTGCTCCGGGCACTAGCCCCGCCACGTCCAGAAGCATGATAGGAACGTGGCGCTTGCCGTTCGAGCACCAACCATAGTTGGGTTTGCACAGCGCCTGCTTGCCAAACCGTCCGCACACGCAGTCGACCTGCAGGTAGCCGGTGGCCTTGTTAGGCTCAATTGTCGTGAAGGGAAACGAGCCAACCTGCGCAGCAGCATCGGTCAGCGAGTTTAGCGTCGTGGACTTACCAGAAGAAGGCTTACCAACGATACCAATCAAAGGGTCTCTGGGCATTTTACAACGGCTGCGTTACTCTTGCAGATTGAACTTCGTGAGCAGCTGTGAGATGCGTGCCACTTTTCAAAAAATTTGACCCAAACGTGAGCTGTGATGGCGATGGCACGAAGATACAACGGGGTAGGGAAAACTTCAATGAATACGCCATCGTCTTCAGCGTAGCTTGGGGGTTGCGAATGAAATCGGTTACAACTACAGAAACTATAAAGCTATAGATATTGGCCACAGGCGAACAAATGCCCACTGGGCGCAGAGTGCACGTGCGAGCCTAGGACGACTTCTTGGTGCGCTCGGCGTCGCGCTTCGCATATATCTGCGCCGTGAAGGGCTCCTCAAACTGCTGCGCAATGTTGTACACTAGGTTCACCAACACCGTTGCAAACACGCCCGCGGCCTTACCGTAGTATAGCGACGTACCCAGGAATGTCAGGGTCGATCCGTGGTACATTGGGTTGTTGCTCACGTTAAATGGGAAAGCAGTCACGATGTTGTCCATCAAAATGCCGAAGTAGTCTCCCAAGTACGTACCGGTTACGCCCAGTTGGTACATAGAAGTTGCCACCAGCACCTGTCCGAACGCAGACAGCACCATTCCGGCCTTGCGCACCGCATCAGTGTCTAGTACCCGCGAAGTGGGCTGCTGCATCAATGCCTGGTGGAAGAAGTAGTCACGCACAATGCCCAGCGAAAAGATCGTTACTGCCAGCACATAGCAGCCACGCTTTGCGGACCCGGTGATCTTGGTGAGGAAGTGTGTCTTGTACTCCAACCGAGCTGCGGTGTTCCAGAAAAGTGGGTTGAAAACAATGAAGAACAGCGCTAGCTTCAGATTCTTCTCGTCTGTTACCACCTCCGACAACATTTCGATGTAAACATCCTGGACCTTTCCCAGTTTTCCTGTGAGATCGTTGAACAAATCCATGGCTCGTCAAGTTCGCTTTTTTGCTTCTTTCTAAGATGCTTAAATTCGCTAGTCTGCCTTAGACTTGCCACCGAACAGGTGTCCTGATCCCCGCAACTTCCGGATTCCCTTCTTTAAATACATGTGAGTTGGGTATCCTTTTCACATGCTACGAAAAACGGCACTTCTAGCATATAAAATAACATCAACAAGAATTGGATATCAGATGAGTTAGGGGGGGTGGGCCGCTTGCAGTGTATTGAAGGGTCTCAATAGTAGCATACTAATTGATTAAGGTTTGATACGAGCCCGAAACAGTTTTGGGGCTATTTTAACCGCTTTTCGCTAAACGTTCAGCTGGTTCAAGCGAAGTTGTGATTGATGTTAACCGATTGGGTAATTCATGTGGGAAACTTAGAACCCCGAAATTGGTAGAGACAAAAGGGACCAAAGCTAGTTGAGGCTTGCGTCAATTAAGCCAGATCGGTATATATACACTGGGAAGCGAGATGCACCCGTCTTGGCCCAAGGTTTCCAAGTTACGTATAGTAGGATGCGACAGCTGCGGAACCTACAATTGTCAAATGTCTACGCTAATGTGCATCTAAAGCAGGACTGGAGCCTGCTGGTGGTGATTACGGTATGCTCAGTGGCCTACGGGTTAGTGCCTGCTGTGACATCAATCCTCACGGGCACGGTTTTTAACCTTTTACAACAGCCCGCTGCCCGTGAGTTTGGGTCTGTTAATGCACTCATGCACGAGCTGGCGTTGAGAAGCATGGCTATACTAGCCACGGGTATTGCGTCCATTCCGCTTTGCTGGCTCTCGGTCTCGGCATGGATGAGCCTTGGTGAAAGACAAGCGTTCCGGCTGCGCAGAAAAATGCTACAATCATACCTCGATAAGAGTATGGCTTGGTACGATGCAAATGAACAGATCTCTGGTGACTTCACGCAGCTGAACCGGTGCGTTGAGGAACTTCGCTCGAGTTCCGCCGAATCTTCCGCAATCGTCTTTCAAAACGTGGTCACAGTTGCTGCACTCCTCGGAAGTGCTCTGTACTACTCTTGGTCACTCACGTTAATTATCATGGCAAACTCACCGCTAGTAATTGGGTTTGCTGTCTTCTTTTCACGGAAAGTCGAAAAGTATGCAAAGCGCGAGAATAGTGAAACTTCAAGCGCAGCGGACGCCATGGCGTGGTCTCTGGATGCCGCCAAGATGGTACGGCTACTGGGTACGCAAGACCGCGAATTGGCGAGGTTTGAGGCTTGCGTTCAAAAGTGTCGCCAACATTTTAACAAGATGTCTTTGTTCTCCTCCTTGAACTACTCCGTCTTACGCTTCCTTACGCTTTGCATGTTTGTGCAGGGGTTTTGGTACGGTAACTCTCGTATAAACATCGGGAAACTCAAGCCAGGTGACGTTGTAACTTGCTTTTCCTCGTGTGTCCTTCTCGCGAGCACCTTGAATAGCACTTTGCATCAGATCATAATATTACAGAAGGGAGCGGTAGGACTTCAAAAAATTATGGCTTTTGTGAACTCCCGCGATGCCAGCGAAAGTCAGAAAAACAAGGTTGAGATTTCTTTTAGGCGCCTGCCTCTTTGTTGGGAGCGTGCTTCAATAACGTTCCAAAACGTCCATTTTGCGTACCCAACAAGACCTGATGACTTTGTGTTGAAAGGAGTTAGCCTGGATTTTCCTTCTGGAGAAACCACTTTCGTCATTGGGAAGTCGGGTTCGGGAAAATCAACAATAGGCAACCTCTTACTCGGGTTTTATGGAATAGGATCTGGGACTATTAATGTTAACGGCCAAGATGTTAAGGAAATTAATCAAAGTGAACTTGCGCGCAACATAATGCTTGTTGAACAAACCACCTCGTTGTTCACTGAAACTCTAGCAAACAATGTCACCATTGGGGAAGCTGGTGTTGATGACGACGAAATCCGCCTTAAACAAGCATGCCAAATGGCAATGTTAGGAAACATAATTAGAGACCTTGCAAAAGGTTTAGAAACAACGATCGGTTGCTCAGGCTTAGATCTCAGCGGCGGAGAGCAGCAAAGGGTTGCACTTGCCAGAGCTTACTTCAGAAACGCTCCAATCTTGATACTCGATGAGGCTCTCAGCGCTCAAGACCGGATACACAAGAGTCTGTTAATGGAAGCTATTAGAAAATGGAGAGCAGATAAGACTACAATAATTTTGACCCATGAGCTTAGTGACATATTGGATACGGATTATGTTTATGTTATGAGCGACGGCCAAATAAGGGAGCACGGTTACAAAAGCGGGTTGCTTTCGAATCCAAAATCTGAATTTTCTAATCTTCACAGGTTTCAAGCCTGTGATGACGACTTCGGGGATGTAGCTACGCTTGGTGATGGTACATCACAAATAGTGGACCAAAAGCTCGAGGGCGTTCGCACTGACGTAGAAGAGCTGTACTCGGAATTAGGGTCGCCGTCGACGTTGCGGACATGTTGCGTTCCTGAGTCTGACTACCATCCAGTTACTTCCCATGCATTGAGAAGTTCGGTGGACCTACTTCAATCTAGTATTATGATGCCACACCGAACACGAAGGGTTGCAAAGACCAAGGAAAGAGTAGATGCAACCGAACTCGGCCCGTTACCAACTGTTCCGGATATCGAAAAGGGCCAAACGGAACCAAGTCTTTTGCCCCTGAGAGATATCATTAAGCAGTTCTTTATCAATTCACGACAGAAAAGGCTGCTTGCTGTGGGTGGAACCTCCGCTTTGCTTGCAGGTGTCGCTAACCCCTTATTCTCCTACACGTTTTCTAAACTATTGAGTGGGATAGCCTCTTCCAATGCCTACCCTGCAACTGGGAGGCGATCAACTAAATGGTCACTAATTGTGCTTTCTGTAGCACTTTTAGATTCAACCTTCACTTTCCTGAAATGTTTTACTTTATCGAAGTGCGGCGAGAACTGGATTAGGGCCCTGCGTCTCAGAGCTTTCAAAAATATATCAAACCGAGAACTCGCTTGGTTCAACAGTGAACAGAATAGTACGTCAAACGTGTCGTCTTTAGTCATCAATGACCTAAGAGATTTGCGAGCCCTGGCTTCCGAGTTTCTGGCTGCCGTTACAACTTTGGTTGTGGTCTCGTTTTGCGGGTTAATTTGGGCATTAGCATCGGGTTGGAAGTTAAGCTTGGTGTGTATTTCCTTAATACCTGCCTTCATATTGTTTACTGGAGCCTACGGTGGGCTGTTACAGAAGTGTGAGGCTAATTATAAGAGCGCTGTCGCTAGCATGGAAGACCAGCTTTACAGTGCGGTAAGAAGAATTAAAACAATAAGGTGCCTACAAGTCGAGGAAAGGGTAATTAAAGAATACGAGGTTCTTGAAGGGAAGGCAAAACTCGCTGGGAGAAAAAGAGCCTTGGGCACTGGATTCGGAGTTGCCCTGTCGAACGCTCTCACTCTTATCACACAGTCAATACTCCTGTATTATGGAATGAAGCTGGTAATTACAGGGGAGTATAGCAGTGAAAGGATGTTTCAAACCCTTACGTTGCTTCTTTTCACAATAATGACTTGCATGTCTCTAATAGCTCAAATCCCAGAAATAAGCAGGGGCCAGAGAGCAGCCACATATTTGTTCAGGATACTAGACAGCGAAACGCAATTCGCAGACGCTAATTTAGAAGGGGAGAGCGCCCTGACTAGCCGGGGGTGTTCAAATGAAGCTTTAATTTTCATCAAAGACCTCAGATTTTCCTATTCTTTCCTCAACAATCCTATGGTATACCGAGGTTTGAACCTTAGTGTAAAAGCAGGCGAAACCGTGGCTTTGGTCGGTTTATCTGGTTCAGGGAAATCCACTCTTTGGCACCTAATAACGCGTTTGTATCGTGTTCCAAGCGGAAGCATCTGGTTTGATGGCTTAGATGTCAATGAATGGGAAGAATGGGCACTCAGGAAACGGATTGCAGTAGTTGAGCAAAGGCCAAGTCTTTTCAGAGGGTCAATTTTTGACAATTTAACCTATGGGCTGTCCACAAGTGTCGATGAAAGGGAAATTCGAGAGCTTTTGGAACTAGTGGGCATGATGGATTTCGTTAATTCGAACCCATTAGGTCTACAATCATTTATTGATACAGATGTTTTATCCGGAGGTCAGTTACAGAGATTAGCTATAGTGAGAGCACTGTTGCGAAAGCCTCAACTCTTGGTCTTGGATGAATGCACTTCCGCCCTCGACGCACAGCACGGTTTCATTATGTCGGAGTTTGTAAGACAAGGATCACAATCGACCACAACTCTTGTCCTTACACACAGTGAACAAATGATGCGTGCATGCAATCGTATCTTAACTTTCGCCAATGGCAACATAATAGAAGATGGGTCATTCGAAAGGCTTTACAGTCAAAAAGGAGAATTATTCAAAATCCTCTCTAGTTGTTCTGAATAGTGTTCACTAAAACCTTGAGCATAGGATATTAACTATTTAATAATATTAGAAAAGGTCACACTGATACTCACAGATGAATCGTTATGTAAGGGACCTCCACATCTTCGCCATTCTTGTCATCTGCACATATCTCTAGTATCATAGTTTTCACGTGTGGCGCTACCTCGTTCTTTGTAACTAGTTTCACAACCTCAGTAATGGGCAAGTTCAATCTGTCCTTCAACTTCTTGGGAGGGAAGAATGATGCATACAAGAGAGAAACGCCATAAGATAACATGGTAATTTCAAGTCCTTCCTTTTCGTCGAAGTGATCAATCAACTCCTTCAAAGTAATGTTACCGCGGATATCAAATCTGTCCCATATTTTATCATAACTTTTATCGTTGTACTTTCCCTGAGGTGAGGCGATAGGGTCGGAAAACCCGAAGAAAGGCAACGCCAGATTAATGAATCCATTCTGGTACGCCTCAATATCTGTTTTACCGTCAACGACCTTGTATAGCTCCAAATTGACTAGTCCAGTGACAAGACCTGTAGTAGTAGCGATCGCTGGGATAATACGGCCAGCAATGAATTTGGTCTTCTGGCGATCAGCTGTTTCGATGGAGTAGTTCAGCGCTCTGTCATTGGACGCCGATGTGATAAACTCTATGTGGTGGTTCGAGTCATCATCCTTTTCGAACTCTGCAGGCAAGAGTTTGAAGCCTGCCAGCGTGGAAGGATCAGGGAGGCTTGCAGTCAAAGCTTCCAGAGCGTCGCCGCCAACATCGCTGTTTGAGTTTGGATCAGGCTCATCATCGTTCGCCTGGATTTTCACGTCAGACCTTGGTGAGAAAGCAGGGACGTTAGTGTTAGCAAGGACAGACTCATAATGGCTAATATCCGGCTCACCTTCGTCTCCCGTCAGCCCGTAGTTAAAGGCGCGCAAGTTTGCAGCACCAACCACAAAATAGAAGTGATCTGGATTTTTAATGTCGAAAACCAGAGGCTCGGGCGCACGCTTAGGCCCAGACCAAAACGGAGCTCCTGTGGACGTTTTGGAGTCCTTGGGGAAGTTGTATAGAAGTTGCTGGATTTCATGATTAAACTTCTTTTCAAATTCTAGGCGCGCCCATTTGATGCAGTCGTCGAAGTCGTAAGGTCTGTTGTTTAAAGAGTCAGCGATAGACTCCAGAATTCCCTTCACGTCGCCGGCTTGCTTCAAAGTCTGTTGAACAAAATCAGGTTGGGTGAGATATAAGTTAACGTTTTCAGGCGCTTCGGTGAAATATCCTTGGAATAAAGACTTAGCCCATGCAATTGTGTGATCGATCTTGTTAGGGAAGGAACGCAGTGTACAGAGCGGAATAGATTTCTCGGGTGGGTCCCTGGAGGATGAATAAGATTCTGTCACGTTTGGAATAACCACTTGAGTATTACCCTTAGTACCCAGTGTGCCAGATTCCAATAGAGGCTTTTTGTAAAAGACACACTTGCGATCGACATAAGTACGGGCATCAACGTTGTCCAATGCATTTGTAACAAAGTCAAGCCCGTTCCAGAAATCATCGTTGAAGAGATCCTCAGATTCGGCGCCAACCTTTTCCGTCATCCACTTGATCTTGCCCTGGAGGTCAGGATTCATATTGCTGACTGCTTCTGAAGCCACTTCTGATTTATTTCTACCAACATCCTTTGGGCGGAACAAGAACTGACGGTTCAAGTTGGACTTCTCAATAGAATCATTGTCGGTAATGAAGATCTTACCATCTGGGCCAGAGCCCAGACCCAAAAGAGCCCAATTCTTAAGCATTTCACATCCAATTGCGCCGGAACCTACCAAAAAGACCTTCGAATTCGCCAGCTTTCTTTGGAACTCTAGGCCAAACACTGCAATTTGGGGATCGTAGCGTGAGTTAATTGACCGCGTAGTTTCCTCGTTTCTGGGGTATTCTTTGGCGTCTGGCAGTGACTCCAGGGAATCGAAGTACATGTACTGCTTTAGAGGAGTGAATTTACCAGAGCAGGCTTTGAGAGCTTCCTGAGCAACTAAACCACCGAAAAAGGCGACCATACCTGGGATATCACCTCTCGCCTGGAAAGAGAGCTCCCTGATTATATCTTTGTTCACAGAGTTCCCTTCTCCCAGAACCTTCGGCTGCTGGACAGCCAGCTTCGAGGTTAGTTCGATCAACTCATTTGCATCCTCCTCGTTGAAAGGTCTTGGCAATTGCCCTTGGTGTGTGGCTTGAAATTGATCCAAAGCTTGAAAACCCAAGTGCAGCTGACCAGGCCTTTCAAACTTCGCAAAGTCTGAATAAAGATGCTCAGGGTTGGGCAGAGACTGCTGTAAAGTCTTGAAAGAGAGCTTCAAAGGCATTTTGACCTGAGTGAACACACCGCCCTTCTTATAAGTACCCAGTTCCTTAACAGACCCTATTCTAAAGGCAAAAGGTCCCAGCACCTCGACTTTGTATGGAGTACCATCATTCAGCTTCTCGAGCCCCTCGACTTCGGAGAACTTCACGTAATTACCGTCTTCCAGATTGTGTCTGTTGTCATCGAGCATGGTTACTGTTCCGTCAGGCTCGATGTCAGAAACGATACCGGACTGAGGCTCCTCACCCGTTGGGTCAACAACTGTGAATTCCTCGCCGAAGTCGTTGAACACAGACCCGAACAACCCTCTGGTTTCGGTGGCAATGAACTTGATGCCAGCGGCATGGCAGAAGTTGTTCAGCTCAATCTTGCGCTCGAGCGGCAAGGTCTCTGTGGCTACAATCACCTGATATTTCTTCAGCTGCTCCTGGTCTTGCAGCGAGTCCAAGACGTCGATTGGGACGTAAGAGTTGAGTTCTGCCAGTTTCGCTTGCGAAACGGCGGCCCTTGGCTTCCCAACGTCCTTTTCGGACAAAAAGAATTGTGTGGACAGGTCCTCAAGCACCACAGGCGCAGGGTCGAACAGTGTCAGCGACTTAACACCGGCTAGTGCGATGTTCTTAGCTATTTCGACACCCAACCCTTTTAATCCAATAATCAGTACAGTTGAGTGCTGCATTTTGAGCATTGCTTCTTTGCCCAAAACGTAAAGCTGACGCGAGTACAGACTCTCGTCAATTTCACCGGGCTTCACCATCCTATCGAGTGCTTTCAATGGCTTTGTATCCTGTTGTGTTGCTTGGCTGGTGAGTTTGAGCTCGAAATAAGGTTAGTCAAAGTACGCTTTTTTGCCACCAAATGACGCTTGTTCGTACACCACTACATATATCTCGAAGCCGTCCTGACTTCGTCTCCGCACACAGCGGGAAGTCCAGAACCCGTTAGTTGATTCCAGATTACCTCCTATCAAACTCAAAGCTATCAATTACTATTTGCAGTAGCTTGTTCTTTGTTTTAGACACGAACATCCGCCCCTTGGAGCGAGTTAGGAGTATGCAAGCGTTCAGGCATGTGAATAAGCTTGTTAAAGGGCTAGAAAAGCTTGAGAATAGAGGGGAGACTATGCCCAGAACCAGAGTTGGACACTGGGCATTAAATGGGGACATGCCGTGAGGTAAGGAATATTAGTGTCGTGAATGATGATAATACTTGCAGATGGCCAAGAGGCACATTGCAATGCTGTTCAAAATAGCCCCTCAGGTAACTTCACATCATCACACTGGACATTACGGGCATGCATCAGCAGGGTGCTGGTGTTTGTGCAGCAGATGATGTAGCCAGAATCCAAACGCTGGAGGCGGCTGTCGTTTGGAGTGTAATTAATGAGAGAGAGCCATCGCGAACGTGGAATCTCGCCGCGATGGTAGCTGGTAGAAGGTGAACATAGTCAGCGCGCTAGCTGGCCAAATAGCTCGCGTCTGTGTGCCCACCAGTAACTTTACACGGGAGTGACGTTGGGTTCCAAACGTCTACGTAGCTAACGTCCGGCAACGCCCGGGCAGCGTGAGAACATAGTGATTTCACGGTAGCATCGCTCGCGGCCATTTGCGCATCGCACAAGCATAGTCAACCAGACGCGTAGCTGAGCGTGCCGACGTAGAATCAATTTGCGTATATAATAATTCCAAAGAAGTAAGCATCTCTCCGGCGCAATGCGGTAGCATGCGCACTTTCAGTGTTCGAGCCGCATAATTTACCGTTTTTCACTGCTAAGCTGCGTATCTGGCGTTCCAGGGCTCAATTCGCTGCTCTTACCGCTTCTCTTATATTATGTAGCGATGTACGGATAAGCGCATTGAAGCCAGACATCTTACTACGAAGCAAGACGCCTGCTGTTCAAGCATATCACGCACACTCCCCACACCGCTACCATGTTTCAGAAGCAAGCGCTCTACGGTGGTGCAATCTCCACCGTCATTCCCAAAGGATTTTTGGACGCCTCTATTCTGCGTGAGGTCCCCGACACGCAAGAGGTGTTCGTGAATAGCAGGGAAGAAAAGGAAATTGCGGTATTCAAGGACGGCCTAGGGCTCGACGAAAGCGTCATAGTGGACCTTCTACAGCGCGTCGAGGAGGACGACAGCTGCCGCGCGCTTGACGTTCATTTGCAAGAAATTGCAGGGCTAAACGGAAGTCACGAGTGGAACTTAGTCGAATGCGAGCAGAGCGCTCCCGAAGTCGGCCAAGTTCCTCACCTCACCTGCATTGCAGTCGAGGCTGCCTACAAATGGGGCAAAAGCGACATGCGTGAGACGCTTGTGCTGTGTGTCGCGCTGCTGCGCTTCGACGACGTACAAACGGATGTAGTGCTTAGCGTCAACATCCCTGTCACATCCGAGCCAGAGCTTCAGCTTTTGAACGCCTGGCTCAGTAAGACGAGCTCAACCATTCCGCTCAGAATTGCGGCCGCGTACCATCTCGTCAAGCAGATGGCTTCTGAATTCCGTATTCTAGATAAAGGTCTATTCGTATGAGACTATACCATATTTTTCGCTTCACACTGCGAAACAATTCTAGTAATCATCTCGATGCAGATCAAAGCTTCAACTCAACCATAAAAATATTTCCCACGCAACGCTCTGCTAACATGCCGAAGTCACGCAGGCCCACCTGGAAGCGCTACGTGGTATGGGCTGTCCTGCTCACAATCGCGCTCGCGCTCGTAGGACGGTTTGTGAGCAACCGGACGGCAACCGACGTGCAGGCTATCCTGCAAGGTTTGCCCAAAGACATTGCTCCAGGAGCTGATGCTGCATCCGCACAGAAGCAGGACGTTAACATGGTTGAGCTGTTCGAGAAGCTGTCGCAGGACTTGCTTGCGAAACAAGAAGACCAAATTAAAAAATTTGAGAAAGAGCGTAAAATACTGGAAAAGAAGATACAAGACCTTAAGCAGCCTGCCACGCATGCCACGCTGCGTGAAAAGCTTGCCCACATGTTCGAGTATGGAACGTCGAAGAAATTTCCCGCTTTTATCTGGCAGACTTGGCCTTACTCTGACCTGGACGACCGCATGGACCCCACTCTTCAGTCATTCGAAAGAAGGTGGGGTGACAAGAACCCAGGGTTCGTGCATGAAATAATCAACGATGACACTGCGTCAGCTCTCATTCACTACATGTATGCATCTATCCCAGAGGTCATAGAAGCTTACGACGCGCTCCCATCAGTATACCTAAAAGCAGACTTCTTCAAGTACTTGATTTTGTTTGCACGCGGCGGCGTTTACGCAGACATAGACACCGACCCTCTGCAGCCAGTTCCTAACTGGATCCCTGAAAATGTGTCTCCTCGCGAAATTGGCCTCATTATAGGCATAGAAAATGACGCCAACAGTCCCGACTGGAGGAGCAACTACGTTAGGAGGCTGCAATTCGGTAACTGGATCATGCAGGCCAAGCCCGGCCATCCAGTCATGCGCGAAATCGTCGCTAAAGTCACAGAGGAGACCTTGAAACGTCGCGCAGACGGCGAGCTGCGTATGAACCTCAGAAACGACCTCAACATTATGAGCTGGACCGGCTCAGGGATATGGACAGACGTGGTTTTCACCTACTTCAATGACTACGTCCAAAGTGGCATCCTCAGCAAGATCACCTGGAAGGAGTTTCACAATCTGGGTGTTCCAAAGCTTGTGGGCGACGTGCTGGTGTTTCCACAGTTCTCCTTCGATGCTCCCGAGAAGGAGGAAGATGGAAATAAGGCGCTGCAATTCTGCAGGCACACCGGTCTCAAGAGCTGGAAAGCAGCCCCAAAGGTGGCTGGAGATAACTAGCGCGAGGCTTTGCTTACCTTTGCAAGAGTGTATAAATACAAGAATAATTATAAAATTTCAGCCTCAACGTTTTTTAATCAGGTTTGGCGCCCAAGCTCTACTAAAAACTGGGCTTTAAAAGACTTTCCTCGTCATTCTAACGAAGTCTGTTGTCCCTATCTGGTTCCTCATCATTTAAAAAACGTTTTGGTGAGTACGCTACTATACGAAATTTGGTTAAATTCCGCCAAATCCGACTAGATTTGATGTTCGATTGATTGCCCTTAAGCAGTGAGGATTCGATACTTATGATGGTGCTAGAATAACTTTTCCAATGTTGTCTTTATATACCTCGAATTTTTTTCGCTGCGAAAAAGTAGACTCGTCACGTTTTATTGACCTTGAGATAGGGCTTCTGTCTTGCAAAAGTCAGCGTCCAACTTTATTGTACACTTCAGTCAATATGCCCCAACGTGAACTGTTTGGTGGATTACTCAAGGTCCCCAGATTCTTCCTTGATTCTAGCCTCTCTCTCAATTCTCTCTTCAATTTCCCTGAGCTCTTGTTCTCTCTGCAGTAGCTCTTGTCTCTTCATGAGCAACTCTTGCTGAACGCGCTCTTCAAATGCCCTGAGCCTTTCCTCTTCAAGTCTGATTTGTTCTTCGCGAGCCAAGTATGTATCTTGGTTAGCACTGGCCTGCTTGGAGGAGTTGAGCGAGTCAGTTTCGGCATGTTGGAATGATTTGCCAGAGGCCACCGGTGAGTCGGCGTAGGCCGTGCTGCTATTCCCGTTGGCCCGCTGGGACGATGTCTCGCCTGACAGTGCCTCCGTTCTGTACCTCTCGTAGAGAATCTCATGCGTGTAATCCTTGAGGTCATGTAAATGCGAAATTAGAAGCGTGTTTCTTAGAACAACGAAGTCTGAAAGAGATGAGTCCTCGACGTCAAGGGTGCCCCAGGGGTATTGACGGCCACGGATCATAGCTCCATCCCCAAGATCGTACACTTCGTTGGATCCGATCACCGAGAAGGGCACTAAAGAACGTAGATACATGTTCGTCTCGTAGTCCTCGTCGGAGATGTCGTTTTCTTCAAAGGGGAAATTGTATATGGGGAGGTGGTAGTAGTCGATATCCTCCATTATGAGTTTTTTGTTGAGCTTGAGCTCAGCGGGGGTCAAAGAGTCCGCTTTGCTGATGACCGGAATGACGTTGACCAAAGGCCCGAGAGTCTTCATAAATTCGACGTCGGTTTCTTTAAGGCCGTGACCGGTGGGGTTGATAAGATACAGACAACAGTGAACTCTGCCGTCCTTGAAACGTGGGTTCCTTCTCACACGGCTTTCCTCCAGCAGGATTTCATCATACTGATGGCGAATGTAATCAGAGACCACATTAAAGCTTTGAGAATTGTCGAGTGAGTCTCCGAACCCGGGTGTGTCTATGATGTTCAATTGGATCTTTACACCCTCGTCATCCTCCAGTTCCACTGTTTCTTCACGCAATTGTAGATCAATCTGCGTTGATCTGTCCGTTGGAAGCATAATAGAGGTTGATACGTCCACCACTTGCTGCCCGCATAGTGTGTTGACAAAAGTTGATCTCCCCGAACCGGACTCACCTACAACCATCAACGTGAAGTTGATGCCTCTTTTCAGGTTCTTCCGCTTTCTCAAGGCTGCAGAGGCCTCTATGATACTTGCCATTGCCGTTTGCTGTTCCCTTGGTTCTTGATGAAGTTTAAGTTATGCTACATGTTTGAAGGCTCATTAAGAAAAACATTCAAAATTTTCTTTAACTGAGACACGCTCACACAAACTGTAGGTTAAAAGGATTGAAGTTCCTCGGTTCCAGCCTTTGTTCTGCAAGTGGCTCACGCCTTCAACTGCCCCCCCCCCCATCGAAAGAACTCCATGACCTTATTCACACAAGTTTGATGCTATGGTTATCGTGAGGCATCTACTTGCGACCCCACACCAAGAATTTCTCATTTGTAGCACCCCACAACCTAAAATGGTGGCTTCTGCAACATGATGTGCCATAATAGAGCGCGTGCGCTGCTATGTAGGCTGGGAATACGCTGTCCAAAATGTGTTTTCGACCCTCCTCCGATTAAGGCCCCCCTCATCGAAAGCCCATCATGCAATTCGGATGCGATTGAAGAAATTCTCTTCGAGACACATGCTTTTGGTCCGGCACTCTGTGACGCTAGAGCATGTCCCGCTTAGTTGACCGGGTGTGCTGGTTGGGCCTCAGGTGCCGTGTGAAGGGCCCTCCTATTATTTGGTTCTGGGTGGCCGTAGCCAACGAACCTTCGCATACCGCCCGGGTGTCGGGTGGGATTGCTGTGAGAGCCCAGCAGCAATCCGTTAAAGGGATGCCCGGCCTTTTAGGCTCTAGCTGGAAGCGTCTGCAAGAGGCTCTGATACTACCGGCTTGCCAACCTGCTGCGAAATTAGCCTTTACGAGCTTAAGTTCAAGATACGGCGCAAATTTATTTCTACAGTGTGCAGTCCAAATTCTGAAAGCTGGAGCAACTTTCTCGCACTCGCACTTACTGGCATTTAGCCTTAGCCTTCGGCCACTAATTTAAGATTCTTTTCCAATCTGCTTCTGGGAATGACCAGCGTGCTCCATATTCTCAGCGATGTCCTTCGCTTTCTAAGCTGTGGATCCTTTTCACAGCTGCCTTCAACTCTTCTCAACTTAGAGCGCCAGCTAGAGAATCCTGGTTGGAATCTCGCTTCTGATACATCATAGAGTTTTGAGCCCAAGAAACTGCCAGTCTTGTAAAAAAACTCCTAACCGTTTCTGCTAAATTTCGTGGCCAAACAATCGTTAAAACCACTCCTCACGTTACTGAACTAAGATCATGGATAGATTCTGGAAGTGAATACCACTACCTGACATAAACCAAGATGGATCACGTGATATTGGCTGTTCTGAAAAATTTGGGCCGTGCTTCCTTGACTCATCATCTGGCCTTAAGTATATGTAAATCAACAAGCGATTGAGCTGGTACTTGGACCTGGAGCCGCCAATTGTTGAACTTGTGCAAAAGTTAACGTATCAAAACTTAACAGGTTAGAGTCCGATCTTTAACATGGTGTTTTCAGCAAAAAGAAGAGTAGTCCTAATTGACAACTATGACTCGTTCACCTGGAACCTTTATGAGTACCTATGCCAGGAAGGAGCAGAGGTGCTAGTCTACCGTAACGACCAAATCACGCTAGAGGAGATTGATGATCTAAAGCCCGACTGTGTCTTCATCTCGCCAGGCCCAGGCCACCCCAGAACTGACTCTGGTATATCCAGAGACTGCGTTCGTCACTTCGCAGGAAAGATTCCTGTTGTCGGTGTCTGCATGGGTTTGCAGTGTATGTTTGACGTCTTTGGTGGAACAGTATCCTACGCTGGCGAGATCGTGCACGGAAAGACATCGCAGGTGACTCATGACAACAAAGGCATCTTCAAGGACATCCCCCAAGGCGTGGCAGTTAGCAGATATCACTCATTGGCAGGCGAGCCTCTTTCACTTCCTGAAGTCTTGGAGGTCACGGCTAGAACAGAAAATGGCATCATTATGGGAGTCAGACATAAAAACCTTACCGTTGAAGGTGTTCAGTTCCACCCGGAGTCGATCCTTACGGAAGCCGGCCATGTTATGGTCAGGAACATTCTAAACATCCAGGGTGGTACCTGGGAGGAGCACGAGAAGCTGAGCAAGGAAAAGCGCGTGAAAGGGTCATCTATTCTCGACAAGATTTACGCACAGAGACAGAAGGATGTTGACGAGCTTTCTGCCACGCCAGGTTTCACGCTGAGGGATTTGCAAAGCAACTTTAACCAAGGTCTTGCCCCAGAGGTTCAAGACTTTTACACAAAGCTTTCCTCGGGCCCCAAATCCGCTGTTATTGCTGAAATAAAAAGGGCTTCTCCATCGAAAGGAGACATTGATATGAACGCTATCGCTGCAGAGCAAGGCCTGAAATACGCTAAAGCTGGTGCTTCGGCTATTTCTGTTTTAACAGAACCTCATTGGTTCAAAGGCAGCATACAAGACCTCGTGAACGTAAGAAGAGCCCTGGATATCGAATTTAAGAACGCGCCCCAGGACCGTCCCTGTGTACTGAGAAAGGAGTTCATTTTCAGCAAATACCAGATTTTGGAGGCTCGCTTAGCTGGTGCAGACAGCGTCTTGCTAATAGTCAAGATGCTTTCGCAGGACCTTCTGCTCGAGCTCTACAACTACTCGAAGTTTGAGGTCGGCATCGAGCCTTTGGTGGAAGTGAGTTCCAAAGAAGAAATGGGCAGAGCCCTAGAACTGAATGCCAAGGTTGTTGGCGTGAATAACAGAGACTTGCATTCCTTCAATGTTGATCTCAACACAACGAGCTCGCTAGCTTCCTCTGTTCCAGAGGGAACTATCCTGCTCGCGCTGTCTGGTATTACAAGTGGAGCTGATGCTGAGAAGTACAAGAAGGAGGGCGTGAAGGGTCTTTTGGTTGGTGAAGCCTTGATGAGAGCTGCTAACGTTGACTCCTTAATAAAAGACCTAAGTGCCTAATTGGTCCTATTGCATTTTCTTCTATATAAATTTAACCTCTCAAAAGGACTGCCGTGTATGTATCACTAGTCTCTCTTCAGCTCGCCAGGTTTGGAGAATTTAGGGCTTTGCACGTATCTTATACCTTTAAAGGTGCGCTCCTTGTTGTGAGTTTGCACCGCCGTCAAGAATCCTAGATTGTTGAACTTGGGCCAGTTGACGTATTGTTCGCCATTTCTAAAGATAAATCTCAGAGACAAAATCACGATAGCGCTCGAGACAAAGAAAAATGAAAGGTTCTTGGTGCTAAAGAAGTGGCCCTTGGGGAAAAATACAGTGGCTGCAATAACCGTGATCGCAGCACAGATTACTGTAGGCACAATTTGGATCGAAAGAGGTCTTCTGTCGGGGAAGGGAGATTGGAAACTGTTCTCAAATGGTAAAAAGTTTCCGTGAAATAAATCAAAGCTATCCTGACGAGGTCCATCGCTTAAGTTGTTCTGGTAGTAACGCGATACTGAATTCATAAAGTCAGCGAATGCGCCCTTACGGGTACGCTTGCCGGTTCTCGTGAAATCGGTTTTCAGGGCGCCTGTTCCTGAGTATGAGAAACTAACAGCATCGGCGTTGTCGGCCCAGAAGTTTTGGAACTTTGCCAGAAGCTTCAAATCCAGCTCCCACAAAGTACCTTCAGGAACAACGTTTGCAATCTGAAATTCATGTTGCAAAACCCAACTTGCTAACACAGATTGCACAACGTTAGTCCTATCTAAACAGTCCATACAGTTGGTTCTCACAACCGACTTTTGTTCCCTAACAACATCCACTGTTTTGCCGTCAGGAGACACAATTTTATGGAAAGTATCCTCGGGGTCTAGGCCCATTTTCTGCAAATGATCAATTAACAGTTTGACCCTGTACCACTTCATCTTGCGACACTCATGGTGGAAGTCGAAATAAACGTAATGGATCATTGGATCGTTCAAAGCGTTGACAGCGGACTCGTACGCATTTTTTACTGGCAACTCGTGTCCCTTTTGGTTAACAAGGTTCACCAAGTAGTTTTCCCCATATAGGCTTTTTTGCTGGTCAAAGTGCTTGGCGGTGGCGTCCAGTGAAGAATTTTCCCCAAGAACAAGGTTGGGCTTGTACTTCAAATTGTTAATCTCCCCCCAGTAGACTGGCACGGAACCTCTTGTCTGCAAAAATGAAAAGAATTCGGAGTTCCCTCCTTCAGGCTTTTTGACCAAGAGAAATTGCTCAGTTTCGTTGAAGTTGGCCACATTACCATCGGAATCAATACCGCGGCGAAAGTATCTTGTTCCCGCTCTAAACCTGCTTCTTCTCGTGACCAAGCCGATGGTAATCGGCACATTGTTGAGCGCTGTCTCAATAAAATGCGCGTAGCCAAATATCATGGGCTGAATAAAGTCACCGGCTGCAGGGCATTTTTCAGCTAAGGTCCGCAAGGAATGCGTCACATAGTGGTTCCAGAAGAAACGGGTGTCAGCAGTCTTCCACGAGCTTCCGTCGAGCTTTTCGTTTCTCTGCGCGGAGTTGGTCAGGTCGTATGTGTAAGAATAAAATAAGGTAGCACTCGAAAGCTGCATTTCCAACAGATCCAAGTACTGCTGTTCATCTTTGTCTCTTTGGCCACCCTTGTTTAGAGGTAAAATGGTGTGCTCTACGACCTTGAAGATTCTGTGCCCAGCAAGCACTCCAAACTCCTCCACCCGGTGAGCAAAAATCGCGTAGGAGTTAAGCTTAAGCTTAATGCAGCCTATCAGCGCTGCGCTTTTCACTATTTTGCCTCTCGTAGGGAAGATTTCAGGGCTTTCCAAAGAAATATCCTGACCTGAAGGACCCAAAGAAAGGACCACATCTTTCTCGCTAGAGGGCGTCGCTAGTTTGAAAACAATCTTTTCACCCAAGTGGGAGTAAAGTAAAGGGCCAGCCATGTTATCCAAATAACCTATCCAAATGACCTGTTTTTGTTGTTTTGTATAAAGGCTTATATCTCGTAAAATTGAAGTCGAAAGATTTTTGACCCTTTTCTCTGCTATGTACACGAGAAGTTGCCGCTTTAAACATTACAGATGGTCAAGAAGGTATTCAAACTTAGTGCTACTCTCTTTGGCCATGAGCAAGATGTCAAGTCAGTTGCAGTAATGAGTAACGATGAGGTCGCTACCTGCTCGAGAGACGGGTCTGTGAGACTTTGGAAGAAGGGGAGCAACGACATGTGGCAAGACACAATTCTTTACAAGGTTGACGAATTCATTAACAGTCTATGTTACGACAAACTTTCAAGGCTATTGTATTGTGGTGGCAAGGATACTCTTATCAACAGCATATCTCCTTTGCTTGGAGAACTAGGGCAGGAGCCAGAATTTGTACTAGTTGGGCACAAGAGTAATGTGTGTGCATTGAACAGCTCTCAAGGGTATATCTTGAGTGGCAGCTGGGATGCCACCGCTAAGGTTTGGTTCCAGGGTGCCCTGAAGCATGAACTGGTTGGACATAAGGCATCCGTTTGGGATGTTAAGATGCTTCCCGAGGTAGGGTTCTATCTAACAGCTTCAGCGGACGGGACCGTTAAGCTTTGGGAGGGCGAGAAAGTGCTCAAAACATTCTCGAACCTTCACACAGATGTGGTCAGGCATTTGGATATCAGCCCAGATGGGGATCAGTTTGCCAGTTGTTCAAATGATGGTACTATCAAAATAAACGACATGGACGGAAACACCCTGAGAACGCTCAAAGGCCATGAAAGTTTTGTATATTGTGTGAAGTACACTCCCTGTGGTGGTCTTGTTAGCTGTGGCGAGGACAGATCTGTAAGGGTTTGGGGGCCTGACGGCGCTGTCAAACAAGTGATAAGAGTCCCCGCGGTTTCTGTTTGGGATCTTGATGTCCTGCCGAATGGGGACATATTAGTTGGGTGCAGTGATTCGTTGGCTAGAATCTTTACCTGTCATGAGGGTAGGGTTGCGCCGCAGCAAGAACTAGACACATTCGCGAAAGAAGTCGAGCGTACTGCAATCAGCTCTCAGACAATGGGCTTTGACGAATCAAAACTTTCTCCAAGCGAAGCTCTCTTGAACCCTGGCAAAGAGGGTCAGGTGATAGTGGTTAAGAGTCCTAACGGGGTAAATGAGGCGCACCAGTACACTCAGGGCGCATGGACAAAAGTTGGCGATGTTGTCAGTTCAGCTGGTAACGACAAGAAGAAAGAGTTCGAAGGCAAAATGTATGACTACGTTTTCGATGTGGATGTCACAGAGGGAGCGCCACCCCTTAAACTCCCCTTTAATGCAAACGGCAATGCATACCAAGCTGCTGATGACTTTCTTGCAAGATATGAGCTTCCCGCCAGTTACCGTGAAGAAGTTGTGCGTTTTTTGATTACCAATACTACAGGAGTGAGCCTTGAACAAGATCAGAGTTCTACATCAAACGGTCAGTCTAATTCAATACCACAAAGCAAGCCCATGTCAGTTTTGCCTGTAAGAGAATATTTGGATATTCGGTCTTTTTCTCCTGACGCAATTTTCAACGGCGTTGTAAAGTTGAATGCTCAAGAAAGATCATTTGACGATGAAGACTTGGCCGCTATTGGAGCAGCGTTGCATGATGTCGAAGACAACTATGAACTTCTGTTTGCCCAGGCCTCCATAATCCGTTCTTCGTGGTCCAACAAAATTCCTGCATATGACATCATGAGACTTATTGTGGAGTACTTGCCTCATGCAGATGCAATGAGCGAGTTCATAGAGGAAGGTTTGGGGTCCGCAATGCCACAACTGGAAATGTTAACGGTGCGGACTCTGGCTAACTGTTTCAAAAACAAGAAGTGGGGTACCGAGTTGATGTCTAAAAACGCTGTCTATGATTCTGTGTTCCAGACCATAGAACCCAATCGTCCGCAAGCTTCTAAAACAGTTAACCTCGCCGTTTCCATTGCCACTCTGATATTTAACTATAGTGTTATGATCATCAAAAGTGGAAATCTTGATTTGCTACCCACTGTTGCGGATGCGCTGAATAACAAATTTGGGCCTTCGCAGATGATCCAAGACTCTGAAGAAGCAGCTTACAGAATGCTTGTCGCTTACGGGAACCTAGCTACGGTCGAGCCAACGCTGCTACAATTTGCGAAGTCGATCGCGTGGATTAAGCCTGTTAAAGAGAAGTACGGCCACCTTTCTAGGTTTAGTCATGTTTTCGCAGACCTCTTATAGAACTGGTAAATGAACATGATTGTATATAGGAGCTAAAGGTAAAGGACTGGTGGATTTCTCGTCTGAGGAGCGCTCGATAATCTGATAAGCTTAGTTTAATAAACATGTTACGTGAACTCTTCATGTGTGAGGGTTCTTTTCCAAGATCGATGTTGGAGCAAATCAAGGCGTGGCGTCACGGCACTGGCATCCTTCATCTAAGGCATTAATCTGAGATCCTCAAGAGTGCTTGCCAATAGAGAGGGAGTTTCTTCCGTCACTGAGGTTAAGTGAGTCTTTAAAGGAGTAATTAACACATGGGCTGAAACGAGCTGGAACTTGAAGCACAGTTGGCAACTAACTGGATGCCGAAAACAGAAATCTGTTCCCCAGGTCCCTCGAGCAAAAAACAGGGAAGGCGAACTCACTGATACGCAAGACATACCGTTTTTTCCTTCTCAAGACCATATTCGTAAGAGCCAAACGCTCGAAAGGCGTGGAGGAAACTGCAGAAGGCCTCCAACGATTAATCTATAACTTGGCTGAGACAGTTCAAACCTAGGGCAAAGGAAGGAACAAACTAAATATTATTTATCCGGCAATTATGCTATTATGAGATATTAGTGTATCATTTGTGATAGGGAGGTCTGCCATTATTGAATTTTAGTTTTCAAATACCTCTGGTCCATGCGTAGGATCCCAATGTTACAACAATTAGGCAGAATGAGACCGCAATTGACGTAAAGTAGTAGATCAAGGTCTTTTTCAGCGGCAGTACGTGCCCCTCATTAATGAACGTGCTTATGGTCGTCAGGCAGCCACAAAATCCATTGCCTAATCCCACCACTACGTCGTTAGTCGTGGTGAATTTGATGATTCTACTTCCGTCTGGCAACTTGCCCCTTGAAAGCAGAGTAAAGATTGCCAATAGCACAGTGCCAAACACATTGGCAGCAAAAGTGCCTAGAGGGAAGTGTTTGACTCGCGGGTTTAAATATTTTGCCAAAACATAGCGCAGCAGCGTTCCTGGAAAAGAAAACACGGCTGCGAAAGTCCAATATCTCGAACCATTGGTATAAACTGCGGCAAGAACAATTTGGACGATAAGCACGGGGACGGCCAAAATTCGTGCGATGTTTTCCGCCAGCTTGAGCACTTTCCTAACCCTGCGTGCATTTTTTGACGCTTCCCAGCTTCCTGAAGTTTCTAGAGACCCAGAAAACTCCCGGGCTAGACACAACCCAAAGAGATGGCTGCACATTGAAACCATCAGCTGGACGAAAAGGACCGAGAGAAACTCCATTATCCCGTACGCACGGTTTGGAAACGAATGCGAACCTGAATCCGCAGCGGTATTCGTCGCGTGCTCAAAGACCTCCACCAGGAACGACGAGAACGACGACACCGACCCGCAGTAGCCCGTCGTGACCGCTGTGAAGAACAACGGTGTGAACACGTCCCGGGGCTTTAGTGCCTGCGCTGCGCCCATGAGGAAGCATGCTGCTAAGTTCGCCCATAGAACGGTAGGACCCTGCACGTAGGACCCTCTATAGTCGGTTAGTCGAACTAAACCGAGACGCGAATAGTTTCCGAGAATCGAAAAGAATAGCAGTTGCAGTACCACTTCACCCTCCGCGCGAAGTTGTGCTCCAATCCTAGTCTTACGAGGCTCCGCATCCAGCTTCTCTTTGCTTTCCATTAGGTGCTGTTTTAGAACGATGCTTTCTGCGCGATTTGCCAAGAATCTTTTTCATAAAGGCAAGCTTTATATGCTTAAGAAAGCAACGCTCTCTGTCTCTAGCTCGGCGGTAGCTCAAGTAGATAGCTTGTTTAAACAAAAATCCAGTTCATCTCCCTGTTGGGCGATCGAGATTGATAGCTGGAAGGTCCTCTGGGCAGAGTCTTGGATATATCTTTAGCACTGAATGTCTACATGAGCTCCGCATAAGCGATGTTCATCGGACTTCTGCTGAGTACCAGTTCGCGAGTACATTTTTATGCTTTAACACGGTCGAAGTAGCTCCCCCTGAACGCGTGTCACGTGACGTGCCTTTGTAGCTCAATACGAAGGACTCAATTTCATGCCGTTTTATAAAATAGGCTAGAAGGGCCAACATGGGCTAGCGTTGGTCGAGACACCGCCTCAGCAAACTAACCAAAGATGTCAGTTGACGATGAACTAGACAGCATAATTGGCGAACAAGTACGATAAAATTGGGTTTTAGAATTCTAATCGTTTGGATTCATTGAGTCTACGTTGAACACAAATGCTAACATCCTTTCAAGAAGCCTAGTCGTGGAGTAACCGTATGTTAGGCAAGTTAATGGGCCAGAGGTGCTTTTATTAACAGATCCGTTAGAAATACCGTCGCCGTGACCTGAGAAATGGGCTTGCCGCTAGAATTGGGATCAGAGACACGCCCAGGCGCGACCTGGACCCCAGCTCGAAAAGCTGGTATGACGATGACCGCAATGAACAGCCTCAAGAGGCCCCTAAGCAGCGCTTACGGATTCTTAACATTCCCTTGGACGTGTCCGATTTTACCATCGAGGATATGGTGAAGGAAATCGCGGAACCCGTGTACTCTAACATCTACGACCACGAGAGCGGCCGCACGGCTGTGTTTGAGTTCGAGGCGCCCGAAAAAACGGAAGAGGTGCACCGTGCGCTCAACGAGAAAGAGATCAGCGGCGCGAAGGTTACCGTTGAGGTTTTCGAATCGAGAAGCCGCCAGAGTCGTCGCTCTCAGAAAAAAGGCCATCGTGGCGGCAGGCGTGGGCCACGCGCCCCCAAGAGGGAGAAGCCAGCCCAACCCACAGCAGACCAGCTAGACCAGGAGCTGGAGAATTACATGAATAGTTAGCGTTTGTACCGTGTTTGAGGTGGTCCGTGGCCCACCGGCAAATGTAATATTTAAAAATTCATGACATTAACCGAATATATTCATCTTTATACTATGCGACTAGACTGTACAGGTTCATCACACAAGCGTGAGGGGCAAGCGTATTAAGCCCGTTTTAGAGGCGCTTATTTGCTTGCGATCTCGATAGCTGGGGCGCAGCCCAAGGACTTCTTCAAAGTACCGTAGATACCGAACTGCAGAGAGGTCAAGGTACCAACCATGACCAAACGAGTAGGTAGACCAGCGAAAGAGCCGACGAAACCCAACTCCTTGGCCAGCTGGCCTAACAAACCGATGGTGGACTGGCCTGGGGCCTTCTTGGCCTTGTTGACCTTAGACAGCAAGGTGTCGGCTGGCTGAGAAACAACAGCGGCAGCCAAACCAGCGGTCAAACCAGACAGCAAGTTCAAACCAGTAGCGGTGGTGTTAGACAAGGTGTCCTTTGGACCGACCATGCCGAAGTAGACCTCGGCAGCACGCTCGTAAACCAAGAACTTGGCGATGTTGTAGGGGATTTGCTTGAACAAGATAGGGGTGAAACCGTTGTAGAAAGAAGCGGCACCCTCCTCTCTCAGGATTCTAGAGAAACCGCCGAAAAGACCGTCAGCGAAAGATGGCTGGGACACCAATCTGATTCTTGTGGCTTCCAAAGGACACAACGCAATGTCAGCGAAGAACTCAGCGATAGCAGCGGAACCGATGTAGATCGAGTTCTTGTAGTTTACAGCTTGGTCGTAGCCCAAGGTGTCAATGAACAGCTTCTTGAACACCTCGTAACCACCGAACTTGAAAGCACCCTGCATGGAGTAACCGAGCAGAGTAGGACCGAAACCAGTTAACAAAGCGCCCGCACCCTCAGCAGAGACGATCTGCTTGAAAGACGAGACCATACCCTTGTTGTAAACAGTTGGTTCCAACTGGATTCTAGTCTTGACGACATCAATTGGAACCATAGCGGAGTGGGTCACACCACAGCCAATCGCACCAGCCAGTGCGAATTTGGCGTAATCAGACATGGAATATTGAGGGATAGGAGCGGACATTTCGGTGCTGTGCGGCGTGAGCTCTTGGTGTGGGGCGCGTTCCGGGCAGCCCAAAATATCTGCCTTATATAGCCGTTCAAAATCTTAAAAGAAAAAGCTTTACAAAATTTTTTCGGGTTTCGTCGACGGAGGATTTGCCAGCTGTGATTGGCCGAAACCTAAGATGAGGATTAACCGTTATAAAGATGACCGAGCCGCCCAGCGCAATTAACTATTGCTTGGAAACTGGCAAGTACATGTTGAGCAGACCCGGGCTCGAACCCTTCGCATTGGTTGTCGTGTTGGGCAATATAATATACAAAATCTCGGTTAATAGATCATTAAAAACGCACACTACATACATTTGAGAATGGCCAGTAAGCTGAGCGGCTCCGAGGGTTCTTTGGGGCGAAAACTGAGCAGCGTGTGAGCCTCCGAGGCCTTAATATACAAGAGTGTTGTGAGGAGGATGGCAGCGGGTCCTGCTTTCGTCAAATTAAATTATCATTTGCAATAATATAATCCAAACGGGAATAGCTTGCTTCCCACTGGGAGTTACGCAGCGCTATTAGCTGCCGTTTGATGCACAACTGAACACAGTTCCGTAGGCATCGTCCTGATAGTTCAGGATAATGCTGTCGATGGCCGCGTAGAGACCTGGGCCCAGGATGAAGAGCCCAACCGCAATCAGAAATATGGCAATGAAGAAATGAAACTTCTCTGAAGCGGTCAACTGTGAATAATAACGTGGATTCTGGTACTTCGCTTCCTTGAGCTTGAAGTATGCCATACCCCAGAACACGAAGCCAAACCAACAGTCGAAGAGAGAAGACATGAGGGAGAGCAGATCCGAGAAGAAGGGAACGACCTCAGCGATGATAAAGGCACCAACCCATGTTAGAGCCAGAATCCCAATCCAGGTGAGCCAGCCCACCGTAGTATGCGAGTACAAGTGCTTAGAGCGCTTGAAGAAGGTGAAGAATAAGAGACGGCCGGAGACATTTGAGTATAACGAACCCGCGAAAATAATTGTGGGGACGGCGAAAGAGAAGGCGATAATTTTGAAAGTCCTCGTCAACGATCCAAACGCCGGGGCACTCATGTACTCGTTGCCGACGTAGACATAGATGATAACACCTGCCAGGGTGAAAATCACGATCTCGCACGTGGTCACGATGTACAGGACTTTTCTGAACTCGGCGGGCCTCTGCATCTCGGAGATGAACTGTGGGTATGTGATCTGGCCCACAAAAGTGTACACTATATTTAGAAAAGCGCCCATGCCCTGCACAAAGGTGGTGCCCTTTTCGGGGAAGGCACGAAAAGTCACCGGGGTCCCGTCGTAGCCGTAGGGATGGTCTTGAACGCCTGCGAAGATCATGGCTAGGACAACCGCGATGAACATAGTGGCGGCAGAGAAGTAGGCGACCTTTGAAAGCGAAGAGAAAGTCCGCGGTACGGAAACCACGAACGAGATGCACGCCACAATGACGCCGAACTTGACAGTACACAGCGAGTGGTCGGTGACCGTGTTGAGATACTTAGCCCCGACCAGCACGTGCAGGCCCTGAATTAAAGTGTTATTGGCTAAGAAACACACTAGTGTTGCGTACCACGCCCACTTCTGGCCCCAGAACAGGTGCTGTCCGATGTCGCACACGTTTTTCAAGTGTGGAAACCTCTCGCAATAGTCGATGATTGTGAGGCCAGTGTAGAGCACCGTCGACGCGACGAAGAGCGTAAGGATAATCCCGGGCACGATTCCCAGGACCGAGTACGACCAGGGAAACGACATGATTGCCAGGACGATATACTCGGAGAGCATCAGCCCCGACGTGTGCACCCACGAGCACGTCTTGTACTGGATGTCGTGCTCGCTCTCGTTCTCCAGAATCAACAGCGGAGTCTCGCTGGAGTATTTCGTAGTTTGCTGCATGGCTTCCGGCAGCGCGGCGATGCTTTCCGACGTGCCTGAGTCCCTCGACCTCGTCGCATACACCTTTTTTCCCTCTTCAGGAGCTGTACTCAGGTTGCTGCTCATGATGAAACTGTTCGCGAGCACTCAAGCTGTTATTAGGGATCAATCAGGCTAAACTCAGGCAAATTTTACCATCAACTCATCCATACAATGTCCCGGGAATCCTCATGCTTTTGCATCTTGGCTTTTATAGGCGGCCAAAAACCTTAGTTCATGATGAGCTGTGGAAAAAGACTTTCCTGTTGCTACTAAATCAGCGACCAAAAACACTAATGTGGCGAAAAGGAAAAAGACCCTCGAAACTGTGTGCTTTTTGCCTAAAATTTTCTGCGCCGTACGGCCACAGCCTGCGTCACTACTGGCTGTCTGTTTGTTTCTGCTATTTGGCTGGAGCTTCATGACGCCTAATGAGGCTAGGTTTTTTTTCCTTTGAGACAGAGGGAGCCACGCTTTGAAATTTCAACGTGGGCAAAAGCCAAGAGTAGCAACAGGAGAAGATCTGTAGACGCGGAGTCCGCGCGCGCCTAAATCCGTTCCGAGATCACCAGAATGGATCTACTCTGAAGCACCGTCGAGAAAAATGGATGAATGTCAGGGGAGACGGGAAAGTGATTGACACCTTAGACGGCATGGCCGCGAGCCCCGGGTTTTCGCTGTTGTTATGGGAGGCACTGCTTCCGTCCCTTACTGTGCTGCGTCCTTCTCCGCGTACCTATGAACAAATCGTCATCTCCTGCACCATAATCTCGTAGATGATTATCGATAAGAAGAGCTTGGCTCACATGCTTTACCAGTCTCGGTGTGAAGCTCCACACCTCATCATCATCCAACAACATCCGCGATAGTTTAGTGGCTAGAATTCGAGCTTGTCGCGCTCGGGACCGGGGTTCGATTCCCCGTCGCGGAGAATTTTTGATTTTTTGCTCTGACCATTTGCTATTGCAGGTAGATCCTTTTTATTTGTGCACATGTGCGATACAGTGCCTGCGTGACTCTGTGATTTGCATTAAAGGAAGCCACTTCAATGTCAATGCTGGAGATCCGTTTGAAAGTAGGCGGCGGCAGCTTTGCCAAACAAGAAAAAGAGAAATGAATGTGCTTCTGAGCGCGTAAACACTCCAATCCTACCGTATCCTTAAGGGGTTACCGTTAACACATTGGCTAACCTCTGACTGGCATGCTTATTGTTGACGTACAGATAATCCTCTACCTGCTTCAAAATCAACTAAATCCGATGTAGTGTAATGGCTATCACATCACGCTCTCACCGTGGAGATCGGGGTTCGATTCCCCGCTTCGGAACTTTTTTGGTTTTCACCATATACCAATATTAGCATTAAAATGACGACTCTCTACTCCATGCGGCGCTAACCACTCGAACCCTTATTAGGTCGGCGATGCGGCCGATGTGTGCTGGAACATTTGCCGAAGATTTTTGAAGAAATATAACAATGCGTGAGTCGGTGGGCCCTCAGGTTGGTACACGATAACCCGAGAAAGGCGTTACGAAACTCGCGACCACGCATAAAATGGGCCCTTCAGCAAAGCAATGCCAAACGGTGCTCCCATGCGGTGGCCTCTACAATCTTACTATTACAAGCAACACATCGGTAATGGAGGGATATCGATGTGGCTCTACAGAAAGGAGCGGCGTGGACGACAGGGATGAGCTCCTATCGATCGAAATTGGGGGCATTAATTGTAACGCTAACCCTGCTTTCGATCTGTATATCTCTGAAAACACAACAGTGATCGACGGATACCGTTGCGGACTGGATAGCACGAACTATACAGAATATTCTCAATGTTCAAATACCAAGGAAAACGGAGCCAGCAACCTGTCGCCACGTTGGACTCATATCTTTGTTTTTGTCAGTCTTTTCGCGTATCTTTTTGGGTGAGTGTGGCGCGGACCGGTTTTACTTGATATCTAACGCTTCGGAAGTTAGCATCTCAATGTATTCTAGAATATGTTAGTGCAGTATTTACGACGTTCATAAGATATGCTCGCCTTTTTCTCAAAAGCCACTAGGAATTATTAGTTTGTTGCACCAGCGTTTTCGAAAGGGGAATCGACCTTCATATGTTCCACATCTGGGCGCTTGGATTAGAGGCGACACTCCGGCATATCACAATTTTAGAATTAATTAGGTATCATGTGCTTTCCCTCTTCTAATATTATAGTGGATCTTGCTCCATACTTCAACAAGATCCGATGTAGTGTAATGGCTATCACATCACGCTCTCACCGTGGAGATCGGGGTTCGATTCCCCGCTTCGGAATATTTTTTTGCGAATTTCTCCGATGTTGACAAAGTTGTCCGGAGTCTCGAGATAATAAATATGACGTGTCTAATTACCTTAAGCAGTGCGGCGAGCTATGTGAGCCCTGAAGCCCCAAGGGACTCAGCCGAACAGCTGATATGAACGGAAAGACTTTCCGAAATTTTTAAAAATGAGATTAATGGCGGACGGGCCCATGAATCCAAGTGTGGTCATAGGATAGTTTCGAAGGAGTTCCTAAACCTTCTCAGCAAACAAAATGAATTCGTCCTCGTGGTACTGTGATGAGAAGCTTTCATGTGGAAATGCCTACAATTTAACTTATACTAGTAACACATCAGTTATAGAAGCGTGGTTCTGTGGTATCGCGGCTCGCACTAATGTTGACAACAGAGGTGAAACTCTACCAAGCAATGTTGCAACTATCAATTGTACGGGCGCTCCCGACCTCGAGATTGCTGGAAATATGTCGGTGTCTGAAGCATACATGTGCGGAGCTGGCAATAGAACAGTGAAAGGATTCTCGTACTGTTCTAATACCAAGTTAAACGGAGCCAACTACCTGGGGCCCCGTTGGAGCCAACTTTTCATTTTCATCAGTCTGTTCGTGTACATTTTCGCGTGAGCGAGGCATTGCGGAACCCTTGTTCTTTGACCTCAACTCGCGCTTCGAAGGCTGGCACGCCAATATACTCTGCATTTAGTTTAATCAAAAATCGTGGGTGTTAAGGACTAATATACAACTAATTTTTTTTTGAATCGAATTCACCTCTTCACTGCGATTGCTGTACCGGGCTCGACTGTAGACGGGCTTCCCTTCCAGATGCTTCATATTTTTTTGAGCTCTGGAAGGTCTGAAAGGGCGTTCCCGTGAGCGACCGCTAGATAATGATATGGAGGGCATGCTCTTAAATTGTTAGCTTATATGACATATGAACATAGAGCTACTAATAACAAAATCCGATGTAGTGTAATGGCTATCACATCACGCTCTCACCGTGGAGATCGGGGTTCGATTCCCCGCTTCGGAATACTTTTTTGCCGATTTCTCATTTCAGTGTTTATAATTTGTCCTTTTTGGGACTAACTGATTACGAATTCAACGTCTCCGTGAGAAGCGGACTTTGCAAGCCCTGCTGAAGTCAGCAATACGGCTGATAGTGTCGACTGATATCTCCTGGAAAGATTTTTGAGAGTGGTATATAACGGAGCGGGTGGGTCGCAACTCCCGAAATCTTGAAATCGAAGTATTGAAGGTGAAATACAACACATTGAACGCGTCATGAACTCGACGGCTGAGCAATCCCAAATTATAATCCCATGTGGACGAATCTACAATCTCACCGTAACCAGTAATACTTCGGTTCTGGAGGGATGGTGCTGTGGTATTGCGGCAAGCAGCGGTGCGGACGACAGAGAGCAGACCCTGTCGCACGAGTTTTCATCGATCAGTTGCGGCGATAACACAATGCTGCAAATAACCGCGAATACAACAGTAATGGATGGGTACTTTTGCGGATCTGGTATGGCGAATCCTTCAAATGCTGGGCAATCCTCGTTAACGCAAACAAATGCTGCTAGCGACTTGGCGCCCCGCTGGACGCAATTTTTTATTTTGCTCAGCTTTTTCATGCAGTATTTTGCATGAGTTCGTGGCCGCGCCTAAGGTGCTAAGCTGCACCCTCCGACTAAGTTTCGGAAACTCCAGATCTAATATCCTCTGCAAAAAAGTTTATAGCATATGCATGAAAATGAAAATTCACTTACAGATAATCTTTAAACTTTGCCCAAGTTCGTCATCAAATGGTGTTAGACCAACCAAAAATGGAAGAATTATGATGTGCTTCTCTACTTCGGCCCTGATATCGACGACAATAGCTTTCATGCGTGTAGTCCAATACTTGTAGTGTCACGAAACAATAATGTTACAAGGAAGTTCTGAGACATCGAAGGAATTTCGCCAGAGATAATGAGGCTCGCTATAAGCATCCAGATCTATAAATATAGGCACTACTAGGCTCCAGGCCTAACATGAGATTAAATAGAAGAAAGAGAAACAAGGATTCTTGGGATGGATAACCATAATTATCGAGCCAACGAACCGCCAACTTAAAATATAGTCCGGAGCTCCAAAAATTAGATACGACATGAAGGTTGTCGTATGTTATTATGAGCTTCTGGATTATGATGAAGTTGGCGGTTAGTAGCTTCTATACAGTCGCGACTATTCTTCTATCCGAGGATGCCTTCTTCCTTTCTTCTACTTAATCTCATACTGAGCCTTGGATGCAGTAGTACTTATAGTTATAGATCCGGAGACCTAGAGCAAGTCTCATTATCTCTAGTGTTCCTCATTATCTCTGATGTTGTTCCTTCGTTGTCTCAGAATATCCTTGTTCCATTATTGTTTTATGACAAAGGTCAATTTATCAAGTTAGATGTTTATTCTACGTCCCTCTCTCAGTAAGCCAATACCATCCGATGTAGTGTAATGGCTATCACATCACGCTCTCACCGTGGAGATCGGGGTTCGATTCCCCGCTTCGGAATACTTTTTTGCCGATTTCTTATTCCAGTGTTTATTATAATTTGTCCTTTTTGGGACTAACTGATTACGAATTCAACGTCTCCGTGAGAAGCGGACTTTGCAAGCCCTGCTGAAGTCAGCAATACGGCTGATAGTGTCGACTGATATCTCCTGGAAAGATTTTTGAGAGTGGTATGTAACGGAGCGGGTGGGTCGCAACTCCCGAAGTCTAGAAATCGAAGTATTGAAGGTGAAATACAACACATTGAACGCGTCATGAACTCGACAGCTGCGCAGTCCCAATTCACAATCCCATGCGGATATACCTATAATCTTACCGTAACTCGCAACACATCAGTGATGGAGGGGTGGTGTTGTGGTTTCACGGCTCGCAGTTGATGGGACGATAGAAATGAAACCCTATCGCATGGCTTTACCACAATCACCTGCAGTACTAATACAAATTTACAAATAACCGAAAATACAACGGTGATTGATGGATACCTTTGCAGACTTGGTTTGATGAATATTTCAGATTATCAGGAATCCTCAAATACTAAGAAGAACGCTGCCACCAGCCTTGCCCCCCGCTGGACGCAGATTTTTCTTCTGATCAGTTTCTTCGTGCATCTCTTTGCATGAGCGCGTAGCTCCACTCAAGATGCTCAACTGCGCCTTCTAACTAAATTTCGGAAACCCTCGGTTTAATGTACCCTGCAAAAAAGTTTATAGAGTATACATGAGAATAACGGTCGGCTCAAAGATGATCTTGAAAAGTTTCTCGAGTTCACCAACAAACTGTAACAGCCCTATCGATAGTGGAAGAATCTTAATGCGCTTCTTTACCTCGGCCGTATTATCCACATTGACGTCCCAGCGTCGAGTTCAATAACTTACGGCACATTTTCCAGTTAGCTGGTTATTATACGTTCCTTCTAACATTAACCCAACAGCATCCGATGTAGTGTAATGGCTATCACATCACGCTCTCACCGTGGAGATCGGGGTTCGATTCCCCGCTTCGGAATTTTTTTGCGAGCATAGATGTTTTATAAGTCCGCTGCCTCGAGAGTATAAAGATGACGTATTCGCATATCTCATGTGGCGCGGACTATGCGAGGCTTGAAGCCCCAAGAAACTCAGCCGAGCGGCTGATTTTGTCATTAGAGATGTCGGAAAAACCCTTTTCAAAGCGGTACATAATGGAGCAGGAAGTTTCGTGTGCCCCAAAGCTGGTTCAGGGAATTATTGAAAGCCAATTACTTTTTATATTACACACCGAATGGACTCTACAGCTGAGCAGTCTCAAACTATTGTGCCTTGTGGATACGTCTACAACCTTACCGTAACTAGCAACACATCGGCTATGGAGGGGTGGTGCTGTGGTACTGCGGCTCGCACTGGTTCGGATCCAAGAGACGACAGGTTGCTGAACGGAACTTCTGCAATTACTTGCAATAATGGAAACACCTACTTACAGGTATTCAACGGTACAACATACGAAGATGGGTACCTCTGTGGGCTGGGTCTTCCGGGCGCGTATCAATTTCCTCTCACTGAGACGAAAAACGCTGCTAGTAGGCTGGGGCCTCGTTGGGCACAAGCCTTCCTTCTGATCAGTCTACTAATACACCTCTTCGCATAAGCGCGAACTTGAGGGTCGATCTACACGCCCTGTTCACCTTCGCGTGATAACCTTCCTTCCTCTTCGAAACTTAGAAGTCCGAGCAATTAACTTGAATAGATATATGAAAAGTCAATGACAGATGTATAACGATCAAAACTAATGTTCAAAGCTCAACTTCATTGTGGTGTGCAAAGTCCTCCCTTCCTAGTCACAATTGATGCGACGTAGGAAGACTTTGCTAGTTTCCATGGCGAGATCATCTCCCAGACACAATTTAATGATAAAGATAGTGAACTGAAGAAATCTCTGGGCGTGACTTACGTTAACACTAAAAAAAATAGGTGTCTTGAGTAGCCAGATTATAGTTCGCGCTATACTCGGGCTTGGTTATAGAGCCAGGCAATTTTTTATCTCCTGGCTAACCAAATCTATACGAAGCGTTTACAAACTACAAGATTGCTTCACTTTTCTTCATTAGTTCGCTTATGTAATCGTTATTTGAAAACTCGTGTCTGTATTAAAGTTTTTGTACAGTTCGCTGTCATTTGAAACATTAGTTCTTACCACAAGTAAAAAACAAACCGGTGGAACCAACGACAGCTGATCATTACTAGCGTCGATGCACCAAAATCTGAACAACTCTCAATTTAACAAAAATACAAGTGAGGAGCGTGTAGAGTTGCTCTGGTTACTCTCGAAAAATTATTTGCACCTTATTCTTTGAATTATTTAAATATATACAATCATTACGTATTTCCAACCACCTCAACTTCTTTTCTGCTATTTTGGATTAGCTATTTTCCATTCTTCTCCTCATCTCCTTCAGGTTTTTCAATATCAACTTTCTTGTTTGACGAACAAAAGCACGCAACTGCAGCAATGGCAGCTAGTCCAAGAGCAGCCCAAAACACGTCCTTTATTCCATTCATGAACACGTGAACCTCAGCCGAGTCTCTGCCCGCATAGTTCTTGTACCACCAGCTGATAAGGCCATCAACAGACTGGCTATGTGGCAACGGTGGCTTAATCTTGGAAAGTTCGTTACGAACTGATGTCGTGAAAATCATATTAGACATGATACCACCAAACGCCATCCCCAGCATTTTAACAAAAGCGTTGAACGTTGTCACAGCAATGAAATCAAAACGGAAGAGTGGATGGTTTTTTTGGATTTGAAGTTGAGAGCTCAACAAGGAGCCGTTCATAACCGAGCCGAAAGATATACCGGGCAAGATGAGCAGACCAATTTTAGCAGAGCTACTTGACTTAGGACCCAGGAGTGTCAAGATTCCAGATGCTACTGGTATAACGATTCCTCCGACAACCAGAAGAATCTTAACATGTCCTGTTTTCCGAGTTATGATTCCACAAAATAGCACAGTAATGACAGTCGAAATAACTGGTGCAATCAAGTGAATAGATGCTTTCCAGGCAGAGTCTCCCCACACCAGCTGGAAGTACTGGACAATGTACACAACTTGCATGTTATAGCAGAAACATGTGCAAAAATTAGCAATATTGGGGATCAATACACCTGGCTTGGAAATAACGTTCCAAGAAAGAAGCGGCAAATAGGGGATACGATCAGTTTGCGGTTTAACTCTGTCAAAAACCACAAAGTCGTAGACAAAACTAGCGATTATCAACAAAATGCCAACAACAAAATAGGCAATGATAGTGCCTGAGTTCCAATCATATCTGTTACCTCCAAATGTCAGGGCCAATAGCACGAGCGTGAAACCCGCAGAAGATAGCGCGAATTCAAAAAAGTCGAATTTGAAGACCAACGTGCGGAAAAGCCTGCGATAGAAACTAACGGTCAGCAACTGGGAGTACGAAATCCTTTTAATCCTGCCAAGTAAAATCTTGAAGTTCTCGAAAGTGTTTTCGCCGTTAGGGTTGTAAGAGAACAGGAAGAAGAAAAAGGCCAGTCCTCCGATTGGCAAATTAATATAGAAGCACCATCTCCACGTCACATGTGTTGCAAAGGCTCCACCTAGGAAGGGTCCCGCAACCGATGCCACCGCAAAGGCGCAGCTCAAGATCGAAATTGCAGTACCCCGTGTGCGGTCTGTCACTAGTGTTGAAGTAATAACAAAACACAAAGTCTGAATACCACTTCCGCCGATACCAGAGATGACTCTTCCTCCGATAAGCATGGTCATCGACGTCGCAGCCGCCGCTATCAAGGAGCCCACTTCGAAGATGACTATTGAGAGAAGCATAGATGTCTTGAAGCCTGCCACAGTGCCAAACCGGCCCCACAGAAGACTCAGCAACGCGTTAGGTAGATTGTAGCCAGTCACCAGCCACCCGGTCATGCTGTAGCCGTTGAACTTGGCAGCAACAGTCTCCATGATGGTTCCCACAATCAAAATGTCCAGTGCGGCCAGAAAAAGCGATAGCGCTAGCGACGCAAAACAGACATAAAACCTAAGTCCCGTCAGAGGCGAAATTGCAGTTTCCGGTTCCGATGGAGCCGCCTGGCCGTTCTCACTATCCTTGGCTACAGAATTAGCGCCAGAGTTCGCAGAATCTGCCTTTTCCAAAATTCCCCCCGTCACTTTTTCATGAATGTCCTCTTTGGTGCCCTCAACGACCTCGCGATCTGAAAGCGATGCCGTCGTTTGATTATCTAAGCACACACTCATCTCTTCTTGGCAAAAATGCTCAATAGGGCCGGGCTTGAGCGGCGGATAAAGAAAAAGACCAAGCCTATTACCGCCTTTTATACCAAGATCCACAAGTCGCCTTCTTTGTCTATTTCCGCAGTAGCGCCGTAAGCGCCGTTCAGTAGCGCAGGCTACGCGGATATAGACTTTTCGTCCTTTTTTTTATTTCCGACAATTTCCTTCGATGATCCAACAACAAAATTCCGAACTGAGCATGTGATTAACTACCTTGAAGATGACATATCAAGCAACGTTTGTTACATTCCGAAATGCGAAGGCAAAGATTTTCTTGGCGAAGGAGGGTCCTTGAGGAGCTCAAAAATTGACTGGGACCCAGACCGAATTATTGGAAAGGGTGCGGTTCAGTTCTTCAAGCTAGGCCGTTATACTCTGCGAGTATAGTTTGGAAATCGAAACCGGGAAGAGGAATGCTCCGCGTAGAATTGAGCCGCCGGGCTTTTTTCCTCGAGCTTCTGAAAATAAAACGCTTCCCAGGACGCTAAAGTCCCTGCAAGGACCTTCGTAGAAAAAAATTGTGCATAATCTGGAGAGGTAAACATTAGAAGATTACCGAGAGCTTTAACTTGAACAGTCATTTCTTGGTGAGGAACGACGTACAGATCCTGCTGCTTGCGAACGGAGCGCGCCAATCAAGAACCACCACATCCAAAAGCTACGCAGAAAAGGAAAGGCGAGCTATTAGATGGCTGCGCAGGTGAACCGGTTTTCTTCGCGGAGCAAGAGGTGAGCACTTAAAATTCATCAAGGAGGTAATTGTCCGGAGTTTTGAAAAAGCGGTCAGATCTAGGGCGAAATGGCTGTGGCCAAACGCTTTGAAGCCTGAGTCATACGCAGGACGTGTTGACCGAGCTCGCAGCTCTGTGTTTCCACCAATGGAGTGACTTAACCGAAGAGGCTGCCAAAAATACTCAAAAAGGGACCCAGAAACGTTTTTTATGCTGTTTATGGAGGCTGAAATCATCAATGCAGGGCCTTAGAAACTGTGAATTTGGACGAACGTAAGGAAAGTGCTCAAAACAAAATTTCACGTACAACAAAAAGTACAGGCAAACAGAGCGCGTAGCTGTTGAACCAAACAATACACGGTGTCAAAGGATCAGGCTTAGCGCTAACAAGGATAAAAAAGTCACTCATTGCAACAGGCAGAGTCCTTAGGATAACCTACAGCATGTAGCGCGAAGCTCAGTAAGACTTTTGGAGGCCTAAAGTATCAAAAGCGGATCCAGAAGAAGGGAATACAGAAAAACTTGCTTTCTGCGTGATTGGGCATTGCACAGTGTAGCATAGTGATTTTTGTGCTCGCTCTGTCGCTCGTTCAGCTGCAAAGAGAAGACATCCAACTCACATCATGAAAATGTTAGCTTGCAAAAAACCAATATCAAATAACCCCGAAGAATCCTAGAAGTTGGCTAGATGTTTTAATAATCAGGAAGTACGCTGGTGATTGTACCAAATAGTTTAACTTCAAAGCTGAGCAAGAAAGTTCTAAGGAAAGAAAAGTGAAAGGTGATCGGCTTCTTGCTGACAGGAACATCTCACGCTACCGAAAAGAGCGTCTTCAGATTGAAGAGGCACAGCCTTTCTTTAAAGGGAGGGGGATCTCCATTTTTAACTGGATGTCACTTTGCTCGACCTCAGGATGGATACAGATAGTGTTTTTCTGTAAGAGAATTCGCATTTTTGGAGACCCTATTTTATGCCCGAGCTACTGAACGAATAAAATTGTGCCACACATAACGGAGAAAGAGGTCGCACTTGTAATTCTTGAGTTACAGACAGAAAGATGGTCTGAGACTGGCCAGTATTCTGTCGAAAACTCACACAAAGGAAAAACCATTGTCAATCGTTGTATTTCAAGTTCCTCTCACGCAGTCCTACTACCGAACACTTTAGGTTATTTTCGGATGTAGAAAAGTCGCTGAAAGGGTCTCGGTTGTACGCGAAGTCGCCACTTGCTATGGAAGCACAATTATAAGCCCGACAAATCTCTATTCGGACGCGCCCCAGAATATTTTCCTCTTAGAAAAGGCTGCTAGTAGCGTGGCTGCTATTGACTGCAATGCTGAGTCAGTATCAAGATTAGACTATAAGGCCGACAATCAGTGCGGCTGAACCCCAGCTCAGAGTACCGGGTACTACATCGTTCTTTGCCTAGCAAAATTCTCGTAGCCTCGTGTTGCGACTTTGCCTACCACCAATATCAACATTGACTTCATGCCGCAGGACTCTTTTTTATGAAATCCCAAGACACTGTGAGCATCCAAGATCAACTCTTCTCCCACCAGTGGCGTTTCAGGCGGAACTTAGCAGCCATCAATGATTGTCAATTTTACTACAAATAAGGCTCGAAATTGATATGAAATGCTTTACGCAGCAACTGTTGGTGCTCTGTAGGAACTACAGTCTTAACATTACAAACTGAAAAAGAAAATGTTGGCCACTGAATCCGATCGCAGCTCTGGAAGCCTATCTCTTGAAAACGCTGACAAGATATTAGTTAATATTGTGGAAAACGAAATAGGTCAAAGCGAGGATCAGATCGAAGACAAAGTCACCACATCACGTGATGCAGATGTTACGTTAGGATTTCTGCTTGACAATAATGTTTTGGTACCAGCCGTCAGTTATGAAGAAGAGAGGCGCTTAGCGAGGAAGGTTTTGTGGACTATCGTGCCTCTGTGTGCTCTCATAGATTTTGTGCTTTACGCTGACAAGGCCACTGCGTCGTACACCTCCATTTTCGGCATGTGGAAAGACACAAACTTGGATCAAAACAAGTACAGCAACTCCACGACCTTGTTTTATGTTGGTTTTATCATAGGCCAAGTAAATTTACTTTTTCTCCAAAAGTTCCCTGTGGGGCGCGTGGTAGCCGCTTTGAGCTTTTTTTGGTCCCTTATAATATATTTGCATACCGTAACAACCAGTTACCAGGGCATCTATGCTCTCCGATTTTTCTTAGGATTTGTCGAAGCGATAGCAGTACCAGCTCTCAATGTTACAATGGGCCAATTTTTGACTGCGGAAGAAAAAAGCTGGACTGCTCCTTTATTCTACACTACTTGCTTGGGAAACGAGATAGTTGTTGGCTTTATCGCTTTCGGAATTTTACATGCAAAACCGGCGTTTGCTATTTGGAAGCTTTTTATGATTGTAATTGCTACTATAAGTCTTCTCGTAACAATTTTGGTCCTGTTCTTGTATCCCAACAATCCGACAGACGCACGTTTCTTGAATTTGAAAGAGAAAATCTGGGTAATTAGAAGAGTCCAAAGGACAACAGGATCCTCAATCGAGCAGAAGGTCATTAAAAAACAGCAAATCATCGAAGCTTTGAAAGACCCCGTTTCTTGGCTATTCTGCGCCTTTTTTTTCTGCAACCAGCTTTCGAACAACCTTGTTTATCAAGAGAAGTTGCTGTTTAAGGAAATCGGAATTTCAACGTTAGGGTCTACTCTAGTTTCTGTCGCATACGGCAGTTTTTCTGTGACTTGCGCTGTTATAGCGTCAAGCATCATTCGAAAGAAAAAGAACTCAACCGCTTACTCGGTGGTATTTTGGACTCTCTTTCCACTTGTTGGCAGTATCGCAATGGTCACCTTACCTTGGGATAGAACGTATGCACTTTTAGCCATGATTTGTATTTGTGCGCCTAAGGGGATTGCCTGGATATTGATGTTTAGCTGGACTTCCACCTCAACTTCCGGTCACACTAAGAAAATTACAAGAAACGCACTGATCATGTTTTGGTATGGAGTTGCTAATATTATTGCGCCACAACTCTGGAGGGCAAATGATGGGCCCAGATATTATCCCGCTTGGATTGTCCAGATTGTTTTCGCATTTTTTTTGGCACCAATATCTGCATTGGCTATTCGGTACATTCTGGCCAGAAGAAATGAAGAAAGGAAATCGTCCTTAGACGGCGGAACACCGCTAGGTTTAATCAAAAGCACGGATATAGAGTCTGCTTCCACCATCAAAGGTAATATTGCGCTTCTCGATCTCACTGATCTTGAAAATGACCACTTTATATATCCATTGTAAAAGATATTGCGAAGCAAGTTCAATCTCAGAAACTTTGAAAGCCTGGGAGGCTTTGGATAAGATACGAATTTGACTCAAAACCCCTGTTTGCTGAGGCTTTTGGTTACTGTTTTGGTAACTACAGAAACGAATACACGGCGTTGCTACGAACTAAAGTCGAGCGCTAAGAGAAGAGAGGGAAGTGTACAACGCTCAAACGTTTATCAAAGTAACATACTAATACTTCCTTGACCGGAAGCTTGAGCGAACCAAGCGTGTTTTATGACTTTGGCATTAGTGTATCATATAGTTATCCCCTCTGCAAGTGTCTTATGGTGAAATAATGATATAATTCTTTCAAATGAAATCTGTAAAAATGAAAACTGCATATCCTCGAAGAAAAATTCACAAGCCTTGACGCAGCGTGCAATGCTACTCAACTCTGCAGTATCTATCGCGCACACGTAATCTTACCGCAACGTGTTTAGTAGAGTGAAGTTGTCTTTATCTGGGCTTCATATATACTTCTTAGGTGACTATGACATGGAACATCAATGAGTGATGAGCATATTGATGATTAACCGAAGCTGCGTTCCCTGCGCGCGAAGCTTCCCGAACCAGAAGAAGAACCAATGCGAGACTGCTTAATATTCGAGGCGAAGCAGCTAACTCTAATTTCGTGTGTGCGGAATTCTCGTTTTGCCCACCATTAATTCATCAGACTGTGGTCTCAACCGTAATTTATGTGGCCTCTATCGCTATAATAGCAGTCACTACATTTGCTGTGATTTCGCGTTGTGTCTTTTTAGGTGTATTTGATATCATTTTTGCCTTTGTCTCTGGCAGCGCCGTTGACACCACAGTAATTAACAATTCTATTGAAGGCCCAGACCCCACATTAAAAGTCAAGAAGTTGGACTTAACGTGACCAGTGTGGAAAAAGACATCATAGTTGGGCTAGAGTCTTGGTAAAAGTTATTATCAGGTTTGGCATATAGTCCCTAATGGTTAATATAAAAAGTTGGCTTTTATGGCATCATGCATGTACTGCATTAAACTTTTAAACTTTAGCTCGAGAGTCGACCCAACTAAGCAGTAACATGAGCGAATTTGTGTTGAACCAAGGTTATGGTTATGGTATCGTGCTTGGCTTAGGTGCCCTGTTTAGCGTCCTCATGATAGCATTATCATGGGCAATTGCGAAGTTCTTGAACCAAAAACAGGACTCGGAGCGTTTCACGACTGCTTCTCGTAATGTGAAGCAGGGTCTTATATCCTCGGCTGTTGTATCTTCCTGGACATGGCCAGCAACACTACTGACCTCCAACTTGTGGACGTACTCCTACGGGATTGTGGGCGCGTATTGGTACAGTGTTACGGGTTGCTTTCAAATACTCGTGTTTACCCTAGTAGCAATCGAAATTAAGCTCAAATGTCCTGGAATTCACACTATTGCTGAGGTCGCTAAAGTGAGATTTGGTAAGTGGGGCCACTTTTGCTACTTGTTTTACTCCCTCGGCACAAACGTGATTGTGTCAGGCATGATTCTCCTGGGTGGATCGCAGGGGATCGCTTACACAACTGGTATGAATATAATAGCAGCATGTTTTCTGCTGCCAGTCAGTGTATGCATTTACACGCTCTTTGGGGGATTGCAAGCTACGTTTTTATCTGATTGGTCACACACAATCGTCATCTATATAATGGTGATTGTTTCGATTGTGACAGTCTATTGCACTTCAGACCTTATCGGATCTCCAGACAAAATGTATGACCTGCTGAAAGACATGGGGGAGTCGTTTCCACTTGAGTCCTCAGCCAACGGCTCTTACTTGACATTTGCCAACAAAGATATAATTCTGACTGCTTGGAACGCTTTATTAGGAGGGGCTGCAACAGTTTTTATGGACCCATCATATTCACAAAAGGCTATTGCCGCGGGTAGTAAGGAGGTTATGAGAGGCTATATGCTAGGTGGGATTTGCTGGCAAATCATACCACTGGGACTTGGAACCTCGATGGGATTAGCGTCCCTTGCTTTAACCAAGAATCCTGCTTTCTTCACATATCCAAACAAATTAACTGACCTAGAGGCAGGAAGGGGCTTGTCATTGGTTTATGCTATGACCGCAATTTTTGGAAAGTCAGGCGCAGCTTGTGCTGTTGTTATGGTTTTTATGTCAGCGACGTCAGCGATGTCAGCAGAGCTCATATCTTGCTCTTCAATCTTGACATATGACTTCTATAAGACTTACGTTAATCCCAAGGCTTCTGGTAAACAACTTGTCTATGTCTCGCACCTGAACGTCATCGGCTTTTCGCTATGCATGGGAGCATTGGCAGTTGTATTTAACTACATCGGCGTAACCCTTGGGTGGTTGTTCAGCTTTGTGGGAATTGCTCTTGGGCCAGCATTTTTTGGGTTATTGGGTATGCTATTTTACAAGAAGATGAATACAATGGCTCTGGTCGTTGGTGTTCCCTCAGCAACACTTTGTGGTATTGTGGGCTGGGTAGCCTCCGCCACGCGCTACTCAAGCGACGGAAGAGTCGATAAAGCTTCTCTTTCTCTCAGTGAACCTTTGGCTTTCGGCAACTTTATTTCGGTTTTTTCAAGTGGCATCTTCGTATGGATCCTTTCGCAAGTCAAGTCCCAGAGCTGGAATTTTAATGAAATGAACGAAACTTACTTTGAAACACAAATAGCGGATGATGCAGACTCTGACGAGATCGAGTTTTCCCAAGTATCTAAAGAGTCAGTCAAGGATCTTAGGAAGCACATTTTTATCACCAAAATATTGGTTTTCTGTCAGTTTATCATTTTCCTGATCATTATCCCATTATCAATGTATGGAACCAAATATATCTTTTCAAGAAAATTGTTTCGCGGTTACGTCTGCATAATTATCATATGGGCCTTCCTGGCTGCAATGTGGATCATTTTCTATCCCCTATATGAATCAAAGTCTAATTTGATATTCGTTTTCAAGAAACTAATAGGAAAAGCTTCGACAGATAGCAGTGCAGATCTATCTCAAACAGACACTAGCTCCATTGAAAGAGAAAAACTTGATAAGACTTCCATCAATGTGGCCGCTATATAATAAAATAGGCTGAATTGGTGAGGTTTTGTAAGCTTCTTATATAAATTTACTTATATTCATTTCCTTATTAAATGCTGATATGAGAATAAGTATCTAAACCGTCCAATTGCTTGAGTTAGTCATGTTATACACCATTCAAGTATGAATGCAGTCTAACTTTTATTAATTTTGACTCCGGCATTTGCGCTCTTGAAGTGCCGTTTCCTTTAGAAATCGCAGTAAGTCGTCTTTCCAGATCTTTCAAGAAATTAATAACAATTAGAACATTGTCTACAACACTAATTTTTTCAAGGCTTCCCCAATTCTTGCTTCGTAAGCCTCTCTCGTTTCATCTGCTTTCCATCTCAAGTCCGAGGCCGGGTGTGTCTTATCAAGCGATGGCTCCCCAAACAATTGCTCTCTGAAAGTTAAGTACTTGGAAGAGTCGGAAGCATTTGGGTAATCATGCCAGAACAATCCCAGCTTTTCAAGCTCAGGCAGCAGTTTGTCGATAATCTCTTCGAAAGACTGAGGAAGAACTGTGTACGCAAAGTTAAAACCATCTATGTCAGAGATATCCACCCAGTTCTGAATTTCACTTGCAACTTCTTGGGGGGTTCCGATCAATACAGGGCCGCTCCCACCAACCTTGATTTCATCTATGATAGCCCTCTTTGTCCACTTCTCCACTCTGGGATAGGCTGTTTGCCATTTCTTGACCGCCGATGCAATGGCAATATGATCAACGTTAGAAAGTACCTCGTCGTCCTCGAACTTGTCAATATCTACGCCTGTCCAACCCGAAAACATGGCCTTGGCTCCCTCCTCATCGGAATAGTTTGCTTTGTATTCGTTGTATTTATTTTCTGCCTCTTCATGAGTATCTCCCAATATAACAGTAACCAGTCCAATGAACTTGATTTTCGATGGATTCCTATGGTATTTTGTAGTCGCAATCTGCTTTATCTCTTTTATAGAAGCGCCGAGAGCTTCTGGAGTCAAGCTAGCAAGAAAAACTACCTCAGCGTTTTTTGCAGAAAGATCTTTTCCTTTGGCCGAAGTGCCAGCCTGAATTATAACTGGTAGTTTTTGCTGGCTAGGATGAGTGATAGCTGGCCCAGGTACATTGAAGTATTTGCCCACATGATTGATGTGTCTAAGGCCTTCAGGGTCGGTGAACACTCCTGTTTTTTTATCAGCCTTGAAGCTTTCGTCTCTCCATGAACTTAGAAACAATTTGTAGATAACATCAACGTATTCACCAGCTCGGGCGTAGCGCTCCTCGTTAGGAGGCAGATTCTTGCCGTCAAGCAAATTTCTGGAAGCGCTGTCCAAGTAAGACGTCACTATATTCCAGCCAACTCTTCCGTTGGTAAGCAGGTCGAGCGTTCCCAAGCGCCTGGCCAAGTGGTACGGCTGCTCGCTGATGGTTGAAATGGTCATTCCAAAGGCGAGTTTTGTAGTCACTGCTGCCATCAGTGGGATAAAATAGCTAGGGTCCGAGATGGGCCATTGTGATCCAGCCTTGGCAACCGGGCCAACGTTCGCGGGACCCTTATATACGTCATACGGTCCCAGTACGTCTGCCAGGAAGACCGCATTGAACTTTCCCCTCTCGAGAAGTTTGGCGAGATTTATCCAATATTCTGGTGATTGATAGAGCTCCGCGGACTTGTCTTGGGGATGTTTCCAGATTCCAACAGATTGGTTACCTGCAGATCCCATGATGAAGGCGTTGACGATCAAATTTTTGCGCTTTGGAGACGTCAATTGCGCTCTCTTGGCGTTTCCGACCTCGAGCTCCGAGCTGCGTTTCGCTGTGTGGTCAATTGTCATTATAGCGTTCGCTGTGGATAGGCTTTTCAAAAGGACAACGATGCTAGCGATCTATAGCCTCAACCTTCTCTTTTGTATCCGATATGAAAGCCTCTTCGTTTCTATTTATCTTGACACGAAAGCATTTTCCCCTATCAAAATACCATACTGATGCTAGGCCCAGACGTACTATCGAACCGCATTCAATGGCATCATCCCCAACTATCTGCCGTGGCTTGTAGATTTTTCTATATTCCGCCTCCTTTGTCTTCAATATTTTGCCGGCGACATGGCAAGACACAATGTCTTCGAAATATTGACGCAAAAAAAAGGCCAATGACAGTGTAAATGGGTGCCAACCAATGAAGTCAGAATAAAAACGGGCGTGGAAGAATCGGTGATAACGCTGATATTGCAGCACAAATCCAATGTTTAAGTGTTTAGATTAAGAAGCTTTCTTCTAGCCTTTGTCCCCTCAGCAGAATTGTCCAAGCTACCAGCGTAAAAATGTACAAGAGAAAACTAGAAAGCGTTGATGTCGGGAGCATCCTAGTCTCTCAAATGCAAGAAAGACACCTCAAGAGGATCAGTATCAGAAGCGGTCCTTTAATTGGTGTTGAAGCACCCTTGCCGTTATTCCAACAGGCTGCCGTTGTCAAGTCATTTGAAGAGGAAATAATAGTATCGGATCAGATACCTGTTCCTCAAAGACTGGAGGACCACGAGATTTTAATCCGCAACAAATATACAGGATTGAACCATGTGGACTGGAAATCCAAAAAGTACCGCTTTAATATTCATTCATTCCCATGGATCAACGGGAGAGAATCCAGCGGTATTGTTGTCCGCAGGGGTGCTAAGGTCGATAGGGATAGATTTCCAATCGGGGCCGAGGTGTTTCTAGCGAGCACATGCTACCGCGAGCTCAAAACATCCACATTCCAGGAATTTACAGTATTCGACTCGAGACTTGTGTGGAGGCTGCCACGCGAGATTCTCCCTGACGGTACTACTCGCAAAAGGTTCGGACTCGACTTCGCAGCCGGAGTTGGTGTGCCGCTGGTCACTGCGGGCTCCGCGCTCTCATCTTTCGTCGACTTCAATGAGATTGGGAAGGCAGACCAGGGCAGGTCCTTGGTTGTTTGGGGAGGCTCAAGTTCTGTCGGCATATTCACAATCCAGCTCGCCAGAAACCTAGGAATTTTCAAGAATATCATTGCTGTGTCAAGCTTGAGATATGAGGATTACCTAAAGGAGTTGGGGGCTACGGCCGTTATCGACAGAACGCTTCCTTCTGAAGAACTGGTGCAGAAATTCCAAGAGTTATGCCCAACGGGTGTCGATTATGGTGTCGACGTGATTTCTAAGAAGACAGCAGAGCTTGTTCTTGAAATCTTGAAAGATGGAAAAGGGACGAAAAAGTCTCTAGTATGCCTCAGCGGCGCTCCTGGCGAGGACGTGAGGGCTAAATACCCTGACATTAAGGTCGAAGCCGTGGGGATTAAGAGGTTTCATGAGGATCTGGTATTCGGGGAGACTTTCGTGAAGTTCACATCTGACCTATTCGAGAAAGGCCAATTAAACCCTGTTCGCAGCGTTAAAGTGTTTAAGGGTTTTGAAAAGTTTGGTGTTGGTTTAAGAAATGGGTTGAAGGAACTTGAGGAGCGTGGCTCTAGCGCGGAGAAATTTGTAGTACGTTTGTAACTAGGTATTAAAACCCTATGACTTCATGTTATTCGAAAGTCACGGACTGCAGGAAACTTTCGCCAGAGACTCTTGTTATGGCGCCAGTGGAAAGCATAAATTATTGGCTGCGAAGTCACAGTCAAAGGGCATCTGGGAACAAACACCAAGTCTAACGCAAAGTCAAAACTGACAATACAAAAACCGTCAGCTGCGTTTAACTTTCTGCTCATATCGGTCCTTCCCATTTGAATCGGAGGCTATATCACAATGACAGTGGAAGAAAAGTTAAATGGGGAAGTTACAGAGGTTGGCGACGTTGCATCTTCTGATCAATCAATCAAAGTTGCAGCTGTCTTTAAAGAGTATGAGCCAGAAAAAGAAGTTCTTTCTGAGGTTGATCAAATTATAAGGGAATATGAATTGGAAGATCATCGAGAGCTGTTGACTCGGGGCGCATTGTGGGCTAATAACCCAGGTATCCTTGAGACCGAAAGCTACAGCGATGAAGACCGTCGAGTTGCTAAACAAGCGCAAGAAAGGCCACTTTCATCGCTATCTAAGCATATGCTGTTAGCCGCTCTATGTACCTCATGCGCAGCTATTAACTTCGGGATGGATGAAAGTGCGATTGGAGGTGCTGTTTTACAATACCAAAAGCAGTTCAATATCACTGATCCTAATATACAAGGTCTTACCGTTGCTGCTCCATACCTTGCTGCCGCTTGTTTGGGCTCCCCTCTTACTATCTACCTCGACAATTATGTGGGAAGAAAATGGATTGTTTTTTTGAGTTGCTTCATTGGATTTGCTGGGTCGCTCATCCAAGGGTTCTCGAATGGACTTGGCTGCCTTTTATTCGCGAGGTTGTTTCTTGGGATTGGAATGGGCTTGAACTCTTCCACTGTACCAATTTACACAGCCGAGTGTTCTCCAGCGATATCTCGCGGCGCCATTTTAATGCTATGGCAAACATTCATAGCGCTCGGTGTATGCTTGGGCTCGGTTTTCAATCGGGCTTTCGTCAATATAAGCGGATCACTTTCATGGCGCCTTATGATAGGGTCTTCGGCGGTTGCTCCATTCGTCACAGGAATTTTAATCTTTTTTCCACCTGAATCCCCAAGATGGCTTATCGCCCACGGCAAAACAAGAGAGTCTTTGTACTCATTAATGAAACTTAGACCTCACGAACTCTCGGGTGCGCGGGACTTTTACATTCTTCATCAATCCCTTAAGTTCGAGTCTGAATTAGAAAATCAGTTATCTTCTTGGCAGCAGTTTTTGTCTCTTTTCACTAACAGGAGAAACAGGTTCGCCTTAATCGTTTCACTGATTGGAATTCTGGGTCAGCAGTATGGAGGTGTCAACATCTTAGTATCTTATACAACAACAATTTTAACGAATGCCGGTGTTGACTCCGTTACAGCAATTGCAGGCTCAATTGGTATTGGAGGTGGTTGTTTCTTAGCAACATTTTTGTCGACGCAGCTGATTGACCGTTTTGGGAGAAGGAAAATGCTTCTATTTACTCTACCCATGGAGGCCTTGTGTTTATTTTGGTTGGGAGGTGTTCTCAACGTTAACGATGCACAAAGCAGACTGGGTGCAGGCCTGGCTTCAATGTATGTGTACGTTTTGTTTTACGGTGCTGGGATTGGACCTGTAAGCTTCACTTTGGTAGCTGAGACCTCGTCCATAACCGTGAGAATGGCACACAGTGCCACCTGTATGTTTGTGAATTGGATTCTAGACTTCTGTTTGAGCATGACATGGCCAAAAATGGAATCTTCAATGACAGCTTCAGGAGGTCTTTATTTCTACGGCGCTTTTAATATTGTTGTTTGGATTTTGACGTTCCTATGTATCCCAGAAACAATGCGCTTTACGCTGGAGCAGCTTGATGAAATATTCAAAGTGGGCGTTTCGGCTCACATTAAGAAATCTTTGCACAGGATAGTCCGCAACTAATTGCTTCTGATAAACCAAGAAGCTTTTTTCCTTCCTAACAACCTAGTTGTAGCTAACTATTATTGGACGCCGAGTCTGGTGCACATCTTGATACTGTGTATCTCTCCCATTATGAACTACCGAATCAGATATATATATGTATAGATTCACTATAGATGTTAACATTCTTCTTTGTATTATTCATGATTTTAGTGAGCTTGAAAGCGGCAAGGCGTCTAAATTTTCCATTAAATTAAGATTTTTTAAAATTAACGAATATTCCACGCGGGAAGCCCTGTTCTGCTCAAAAAATCACAATGAAATTGATACAATTAGGAAAACTTGTAACAATTAGGTTAAACTGACGGGGTCTATCGCGTTGACCTGAGTCGAATCCTTTTCTACCCAAGAAGGAACAAAAGGGGGCTCAAAAGCCATAGTCTGGTGCAATTACATAATCATTTTTTTTTGAAGTCAATGTGGCGCCAGGGGACACCACATCTGAGCTGTGATCAGAGGTCAAAAGAGTTAGAGTACATGTTTAGGTGAAAAGTCATATGTGAGTACCGTGGTATGCGGAGTCCTTATGAAGACCCTCGACCCCTATTGGCTATTAAGCCTAAGGGAAAAACCAGATATCGATATATTTCGAGACCAAAATCGCTGTTCGAGGGTAATTTCGGTGAGGTTGAATAAAAAGTGATCGAAAGAACTTCCCGCAATGACCAAAGACGCAAGAAAGGAAATAAAATCTGTTGCCATAATCGGCGCTGGAGTCGCGGGTCTGACCTCGCTATTTGAACTCCTCAATACTCGCAAGGATGGAACTACCAATTTAGCTTACAGCTCTGACGGGAAATTTGACGAAGCCAACACGAATGAAAACAAAAATCCTGCATTCCAAAAAATCGTAGGTTTCGAATTAAAAAGCTCAATTGGCGGAATTTGGTCCCCCAATTTCGATACCCCTGATTTCATCGAGCAAAAAGACTTGGATTCTGAACGTTACGATGACCCTCTGTTTTTGAGACCTCCGACTGAAGCCCCCTCTGAGCTCTACAACAGAGGGTACACTTTTTCTGAGCCATTGATTACTGAGAGACCTGATACCCCAAGTCCGAAAACCTGGGCAGCGAGTGGCATCTATCAGCACCTTTATTCTAACGTTCCGCAAAGATACCTCCGCAATTCCTTTATTCCATATAGTGAGAATCAGGAAAAACAAAATTCAAACATTGCACCATTAATTACCAATTACTCTATCACTGAGAGCCTCTTAGACTTCGCCAAAACACATCGGCTTGAAAAACATATAAGAGTCAACTCCGAAGTAGTGAAAATAAAAAAGGTCAGCAATGGATCGTGGAGACTAACAGTGAAAGAGAATCCGAAAAACAGTAGCTTAACCCGTTGGTATGAAGAAGACTTCGATGCAGTCTTGGTGAGCAATGGCCACTATTCAATTCCTTATATTCCAAGAATTGAGGGGTTGTCAAAGTGGGTGGCTCGATACAGGGATTCGGTGTTGCATTCAAAGAGCTTTAGAGAGTTTGATAAATTTAAAAACAAGAGGTGTCTTTTTGTTGGGACAGGCTTAAGCGGAATTGACATACTACAATATGTTTTCCCAGTCGCCAAAGAGGTCATAGTGTCCAGAACTCCTGATAAGGAGGAAATATATCCTTGGTTGACAAAAGCTGCAACTTCAGAAGGCCTTATAAAGAAGCCCAGGATTAAAGAGCTCCGGCCATCAGAAAACCGCAAGGTAATTTTTCAAGATGGCTCTATTGTAGAAGGTGTTGACCATATCATATTCTCGACTGGATATCACTGGCATTATCCATTTTTGAATGAGGGAGTATCGGGCTTAAGTGTTATAAAATCGGGCCAGAAAGTTCTAAAGGACTCTGCCTCCATGGTAGACGGCTTATTCCTTGATACTTTTAGTATTGATGACCCAAGTCTCGCATTTGTGGGTGTCACAGTTACGCCTTTGAAATGGCCTAGTTTTGAACTTACTGCCTCAGCCATAGCAGGTGTTTGGGCCAATGCTTCTTCTCTTCCCTCAAAAGACAGCCAGCTGAGTGCCATCAGCCAAAGGAAAAAGGAAATGGGAGAGAACCTTCTTTTCCATTACTTCCCTCCCATGCACATTAAAGAGCTCATGGCCAGGCTCGAACATTTCTTACCCAAAGGAAGAAAAGCTGCGGATATAATAGATTTGAAGCATCTATCAGATTTCGAGAAGGCGGCTGAAGTTGCTGAGCGACTCTTTTATCTGCTCAAAAATGAAGAAATCGAGCTGAGCGAAACATTATGATAGCGATCAACCTAAATGTCATCCAACCGTTAAGATTGTGGCTCAATACTAAATATCTTAAAGAGCCACTCTGCGCGTAAGGAGAGTAAAAGGGAGAGGGTGGGAAGAAAAACAAGTCTTTAGATTTATGCAAATTGAGTCAGCTTATGACGAAGTGTCATCGAGGACCGTTAAAAGACTAAAAATTCTCCGAAAAGTCGGCTTCCGCCAGACTTTTTTTTTAGGAAAGACTATTCGAAACAACGCTCTCCCACCACGCTCAACATTTGAAATACCTCCTAATAAGAACACCTATCGCTTTTGCCTTCTTGAATTTTCCTTCCAATCATGAGATTTCAAGAGAAGCTTCTCTATCAACCTGCTATATAGTTGAAATGTCACATTAAATAAGAGCGTAAAATCACGACTTAATCCCTGATGGCTGCTTTTAAAGTGATGAAACCTTGCAGCGCAAAACTATTGAACAAAAAACAAAAACGTGGTGGCAGCACATGCCAAGCAAAATCAATGGGCTGAGTTTGATTTGGTACTCCCATCCTTACTGTTGCTCCCCTCTTCCACAACAACTTCAGAGGATTTCGGGCTATCATGAGGATGGAATTCAGCATGTAGAATTTTGCTAACTCTATGCTCAATATATCCGTTGTCGGGATAGTTAACTGGAGATTCGCAACCGGTAAAGATAAAAATGTCGTACACCAAAGCTCCAGCGATCCCACCAGCAATAGGACCACCCCAAGCACCCCATGTCCACCACCAATGTGTGAGATGAAATGCATGTGGCCCATAACCAATCATAGAGGCGAATATTCTTGGACCTAGATCCCTCGCGGGGTTAATTGTGAAACTTGTTTGATATCCAAGAGCCATACCGATAGCAGCCACCAAAAAACCGACAATCAAAGCAGTCATACCATTTGTCGGTGGCGAATTGCTATCGTCCAATAAAGCCATCAAACACCCTACAAGCATAGACGCGCCAATAAACTCGTCAAAGAAAGCGTTACGCCAGGTAACGTAAGACTTGGGGTTAGTGAATAAACATGCACCAGAAGCAGCTGTTCGTATATGAGTGCCACCTTCGAATTCAGTTATTGAGCTCCAAAAGTAACCATATGCCATTGCTCCACCAAAAAAAGCACCTACAATCTGAGCAAATATGTATACGGGAACCTTTTTCCAAGGAAACTTTCGAAATATAGCCATCGATATAGTTACAGCCGGGTTAATATGACCACCACTGACACCACCAGCGACATAAACGCCTAGCATACAACCAAACCCCCATGCAAATGACAGAGACTCATACGAGCCGCCGCTCCCGTTAGTTACGGTAGCTTGAAGGTTACCACCTACACCGAATATAACAAGTATAAGGGTTCCTAGAAACTCTGCAAAAGGCTCCCGCAAGCGGTACCTAATCTTCGCCCAGTAGTTTGTGAATGCAAGCTGTTCTGATTCGGAGTCACCTGTCCCAAGGCGACCTCCATCGAGGGGAGTTGCTCCATCGAGGCTCGATCTAAAGCGCTTTTCAAGCAACTCCTCGGCTGTGGGTGCGGTACCAGCCTGTTTTTGGTTTTGAATTTGGGCAGGGACATCCTCGCCTCTCAGCGATGGTGTACAACTTTCATCTCCCAGTTGAAAAGAAGCGGCATGATGAGCTCGTCTCTGATTATTCGCGAATTCTATTTGACTTTGAGAATGTTTCCGGTTCCTCGTTAGCCCTGAGTTTTTAGTAGCGCCTGGAATTTGGGCCTCAACATCGTTGAGCTTTCTCCAAGAACCTGAGCGGCCAATTAATTTCTTCCAATCGTTCATAGATGCCAAAGAGCCTGCACGGGACATTTCACGGGACTCGGGCCTCGAAGAAGCACGAGATTTGACATCTGTGTTCTTCTTTAGCATTTTTTCAGCTAGCGAATGATCCAGAACATGCGGCAACGGCTGGTTCAAACTCCAGACAGGCCTGCTTTTCGTGCTACCAACAGATGGGTTGAGGTGGCGATAAAGTGGGTCAACATAGTTATTATTGCTCCTAGGTACTGCAGTGGAGAGGTAATACTCCATAAGCCGCGCCTGCTCACGACTGAGGGGAGTATTTAAGGACTTTAGATTCGGTGAAGAAAAAGCTGTCCCCACAGGGTGCCTCTTTTGATGGCGAGGCTGCGCATCTTCTGCCGCAGGTTTATTCAGAGGCGTTAATCGAGACAGTACATTTTTCGTGCCTTCTGTATGTGTGGCTTTCCGTCCAGAACTAACTCCACGAGCAACACCGACATCCACTGAAGTTCTGTCTCCCCTTTTTGTTTTTTGACTGGAATCCTTAAGGTTTCCCGACCACTTGACCTGCTCTGTTTCTCCTTCCCTTCCCCTCTGTTCTCTAGTAGCGCGTGGTACATCAGAAGAAGAAGAAGATATCGACGACGATGACGACGAAGAAGGCATTATTGATTCTCCCACCATTAATTAATCATATTAAGACTCCTGTAATCCCATTTGGGTGCCGGCAGAAAAATTAAAGAGAAGAGCTGCTTATAAAGAGTGAGGCTTCTGCGCGATAAAATGTGTGGAGATTATACCATTTGAAGGGGACAATTTTGCCGTAGCTGAACTCCGGTTTGTTGCGGTCACAACCCCGCGATAAATTAAATGAACTTCACAGGTTGCCTAGGTGCAGCACCACAGTAAATGCTGCAAGAGTACGTAATCTGACAAGGGGACACCACCGGATAAAATTTGCCGGCTCGTAGCTTTGCCACTCGTGCCTTCAAAATGGCGCCATGGGTTATCTAATTATCTAGCGAAATAACGGAGATTCCTCAGAACTATGCGGCAGGCCTCTCAAACAACAAAGGCCAGCACTCTATAATGGTCTCAAATGTTGATACCACGAGTTTAGGTTGCAAATTCCCGCGGGGCTCCGCAATAATAAAGCAGCCTAAGGTCATATGACTTTCCTTTGTGACAGTAAAAATAGCTCAATCTTTGGTCGAGATCTGATATCCCACCAGTTATAAGTCGAACGCAAGCAGCTGTCGTAGCTTGGTTGCATGATGTCTGGTGTTTGTAACCTTTTATTTAAAGCTCATCAACTGCTGATGAAATAAGCATTGTAATGTCTCAAAAACAATTCAAATCAGACGGAAATATCGTTGCGCCTTACCTACTAGGACTTGCTCGCAGCAATCCCGGTCTCACCGTGATCGAACATGACAGAGTCGTATTCAGGGCTGCTTCAGCCCCAAGCGCTAAAAACAAACCCAAAGTGACGTTAGTGTCGGGAGGCGGCAGTGGTCACGAGCCTACGCACGCTGGGTTTGTAGGCGATGGTGCGCTCGATGCAATTGCTGCTGGCGCTATCTTTGCCTCTCCCTCCACTAAGCAGATTTTTTCGGCGCTCAAAGCTGTAGAGTCGCCAAAGGGCACCCTGCTGATTGTTAAAAACTACACTGGCGATATAATTCATTTTGGCCTTGCTGCCGAAAGAGCAAAGGCAGCAGGCATGAATGTGGAGCTCGTGGCGGTCGGAGACGATGTTTCGGTTGGAAAGAAAAAAGGATCTCTCGTTGGTCGCCGTGGGCTAGGCGCAACCGTTCTTGTTCATAAAATTGCTGGCGCCGCTGCTTCTCACGGGCTGGAGTTATCAGAAGTTGCTAAGATTGCCAGGGCGGTTGTTGAAAATAGTGCTACAATTGCGGGATCTCTTGACCACTGTACGGTCCCGGGCCACAAGCCTGAAAATAACTTGGGGCCTGATGAATATGAAATAGGCATGGGAATTCACAATGAATCCGGCACCGAGAGACGGTCCCCACTGCCATCAATTCCGCAGCTTGTAACTGAACTTCTACCTCTAGTTCTAGGAGAGAAGGAGGATAACACTTTTGTCGAGTTTAGCCCCGAAGAAGATGTGGTTCTTATGATCAACAATATGGGCGGCATGTCCAACCTTGAATTGGGCTACGCTACCGAAGTTGTGTCTGAACAACTGATTAAGAAATTTAGTATTGTTCCCAAAAGAACAATGAGCGGCACATTCATTACGGCCTTGAACGGTCCAGGGTTCGGCATCACGCTTCTGAACGCATCTAAAGCCGGCCCTGACATCATGAGGTACTTTGATTACCCCACAAATGCAAGCGGATGGAATCAAAATTATCATTCGGCACAAGAGTGGAAAGTGCTTGCCGGGGGCAAAGTTCCAACAGCGCCCCCTCTAGAGACAGTTAAGAACGAAAAACCTTCAGGCGTGACGGCAAATTATGAAACCTTCTCCAAAATACTGCAGTCAGGGATTGCAAAGGTGAAGGAAGTCGAACCCAAAGTTACTTGGTATGACACTATTGCAGGTGATGGCGATTGCGGCACAACGCTCGTTTCTGGCGGCAGGGCCTTAGAGGAAGCTATTCAGAAACACACTTTGCGTCTCACGGATGCCGCACACGGAATTGAAGACATCGCTTACATCGTGGAAGACTCCATGGGTGGTACATCGGGAGGACTGTACTCTATATACTTGTCAGCACTTGCGAAAGGTATCAGCGACTCCGGAGACAAGACCCTTACAGTAGATACTTTTAGAGAAGCATCAAAAACTGCTTTGGATGCGCTTTATAAGTATACTCGTGCTCGCCCTGGGTACAGAACACTAATTGATGCCCTTCAGCCTTTTGTTGAGGCGTTGAATTCGGGCCAAGATCCTAGGACTGCTGTTGATGCCGCTTTCAAGGGTGCCGAAAAAACGAGAAAGATGGATGCTCTAGTAGGCCGTGCGTCGTACGTTGCAAAAGAGGAATTAAGCAAGCTCGATGATGAAGGAGGATTACCAGATCCGGGCGCCGTCGGGCTGGCTGCTTTGTTAGATGGTCTTGTTAGTGCCGCTGGATATTAATAAATACCTGACGAACATAAAATAGATATTGACTGCAGAACGGTCACAAAAGCCAAACGGGAAACAACTTTCCCAACGTTATTCTCCAAAAACAGAGGCATTAACTTGCAATCATTAATGCAAAGCTTAACTTAAGCAAACATGCGAAACTTCACCCCACAGTATCGTGAAAAGACGCGAAGTTCTGAATTATTGACAAAAGCACGTGTATTATAATACCCAGACGTAAATTTGGTATAGTTGTTAGAAGCGCTGGATGAACTCGCCTGGCTGTTGATCCTTTGAATTTAGTTTCCAATTGCCATGAGACCTTCTGTGGTTACATGATCACAAAAACTTTATTAGACTCAATATACCCTGGCAAAATTAGTAGTGCTGGCATAGAATATTTTAGAAGCCGAGTTGGAAACGAATAATTTGCGCTTTCAATGGAGAGGGAAGTGCGAGTCCTTGATGCGTGATAGAAAGAGACATGTGGTGGCGCTTAGCTTTAAAAGCAGGACATGGAACGGGCTCTCGTTTGTCTGCCAATCCTCTGTCCTCGCCAAGGGCTCTGATGTCCTTTTAAAGACTTTTGGCGAACAGCTGTAAAAACTTATTCATAAAAGCCGTTGTTTGATAACCATTTCACATGAATAATGGCGGCTACCGCGCAATTACGTGGACCTTTTTTTACCCCAAGCTGGTTATATTATGAAAACTGCGAATCCATTTATTTAGCATCAAGTGTACAAGACAGCGCACGACCACTCACGATCCGGGACAGTGCGTCGCTACCGCAAAAAGCGATTAAAGCGGATGATCGAGCGAAGCTTCGAGCTGGCTGCTTGCCTTCGTTAACTTTCCGAACAGTTCGAGCTTGACAAAAGACACTGCACTGGAGACTTTTGCCCTTGGAATCGTTTAACGAAAAGAGCCATCACCAGGTCTCTACGAGAATGAGGAATTCCTTCTGCTTAAGTGACAGAGGCGTATGTTGCTGACTAGAAATCCCTACATGAAAATGAACCTGAACTCCGAGGAAAAAGAAATGGGAACGCAAACGCCATTACGGCATTTACGGTCAACCAAGTCTGCCGATAGGCTATGAGGTCGTATTAGCCACCATTCTATTCACCAGAATACTCAACTGATCCAAATGAGGTTGTAGTTTTTCGTGAAGCTGGCTTCAACGGAAGGCCCGTGTGAGTTGTGTCTCGGCACCTCGTGTTAACATGTCATGAGATCACAAAGAATCGGAGGGATAACGCACCCCAAGTTAGATGACGTATCTCGTCTTTTAATGCCCCAGTTACCCCTAAATGTACCACAAGGATATGATTTTCCAATGACCCGTATCTTTTCAAAAAAAGAACAAGCCAAATTGAAGCGAAAAGAATCAAAACAGCTTTTAGAACTCCGAGCGAGCGTATAATTACATAAACATACGGGGAGCCGCTCGTATCTGATTCGCTTGCCTCATGTTGGCGGAAAATGTTCAGTGTCCTAGTTGCACATTTCTTACGAAGGGGATGACATCGCTTTCATATGCTGTGAAAATGAACTGCACCCAACTTTCAGGGTCCTCTAAAGAATGAGGCTTGCTTCGATCTCGCGTGTTGGCCTCAGGTACGCGGGATTAAGTGCATTGAGTCTCGAAGTACCAGCGTGTCGTCACTCAACTTGGACATGCTGCTTTCTCTTCTCTAACAGGGTGCTGTTTTGACGACTATATATACCCTCCTATGCGAGCGCTGCTCAACCGTTGCAAGAAGTGAACAACTGATGATGCAATTCGCAACAGAAACAGAGAAGCTGCGTTCAACCGTGGCATTTCTCTACAGTTTTCTTGTTCCATTGTCTGGTGGAAGCTTTGTACTTCTGGGATGGGACTTACTGAGGTTATATTGGGCATCGCAAAGAAACGCGTGTGGGTATGAAGCTCCAGAAGCAGATGCTTCAACATCGCTTATCAGCAGAAAACCGGAACATCAAATAACTGAGCATGCTTCAAGCTACCCTCAACTGGAATGGCGCGTACTCTGCGAGTCAAGCCAGCAAGACTGTGAACAAGTTGTCAAAAAGGTGTTTGGAAAAGAATTGTTGAAAAGCTATGCAGAACTTCTTACCATAATTCTTTGCATTGTGTTAGAGTTAAGCCTTCAAAGAGCGGTCAACAGAACCCAGGAAGAAGCACCATGGATTCTTTCAAGTCAAATATTTTGGTTTTCATTACTGGTTTCCTCTCTTTGTCGCATTGTATCTCTTCATCGTGGTGGGAAATCATTCATAACTTTCCAAAAATTGAGAGCGCTGAACTTTCTATTGTTTGGCTTTATCTTTTGCGTAAAGGTGTTACATTTCACACTGGTTTTCTTAAGATCTCAAGTGAAAAGCTTGGAAGGGAAATACGTCACTGGCGGAACATTCTTGGCTGGGGTGCTTAGCATATTGGCACTTTCATCGCAGCAGTCTTTCGGCCTTACAGACCCGCCACTTAACCAGAACGATGCGCCACCAGCTCCTGAAGGATCTTCTTCAATATTCCACTCCTTGACATTTTCATGGCTAGATGGCTTGATATTTAGGCGTAGCCAGAAGCAGCTGAGATTTCAGGACATTTTTGATTTGCAACCCAAATATCGCACCCTGCCTGTGATCAAGAGATATTCTGATAGAAGCCATGGCTGTACATCTTTGATAAAACGTTTGACAGCGTTCTGCTGGAAGAGCATAATCATGCAATGTACTTGGAGTTTAGCTGGTGCTATTGCCTCATTTATGCCCACCCTTCAAATGAAAAAGATTCTTGAGTACATAGAGAATCCCAGTGGCTCCAATATCCGAGTGGCCTGGGTTTGCGTCTTTGTAATGATTGTTTCCAAAATCATAGCAGCCCTTTGTGAATCACAGGCCGTTTATCTGGGCGCTCGAGTATGTTTTCAGCTGAAATCAATAATTACCGCTGAGATTTCCAGGAAAGCTCTCAAGCAGAGCTTGTTTTCTTCAGAGTCCAAGACAAGGTGCGGAGCCACGAACGGGGAGGTAATAAACCTTGTTGCTATTGACTCTACAGCAGTATCAGAACTCTGTGGGTCGTTGCACTATTTGGTTCAGGCAGGCATCATGACAACAGTTGCTATCTCATTACTATATCAGATGCTTGGTTGGTCGGCTTTTGTTGGAGTTTCGGTAATAATCATCCTTCTTCCCTTCAACGTGAAGATTGCAACCCTGATGCAAACTTATCAATCAGAAGCATTGGCCATGACTGATAAGAAAACAAATGCCATTAGCGCGATGCTGGGCTCCATCAAAAACGTTAAGTTCCTTTGCTGGGAAAACCATTTCCAGGAGCTTATAATGGGTTTCAGAAGCTCCGAGTGTTCCTTCCTCACAAAAAAACTGTTTTGTTGGGCTACTTTGCATCTGGTTTGGTTTTTGACACCAACCCTAGTTACTGCCGCGACATTTGGTGCCTCGATATACTTACAGAAGCAAAAAATTACCGTTGCTTCTGCGTATACTGCCTTAACGCTATTTGCGCTTTTGAGAAATCCCCTTACCCAGCTCGCCACGATGCTTGGCACAATTATTCAAACAACGGTCTCTATACAGAGGATAGAGAAATTTCTCAATAGATCAAACACGAAGAAACATGAAATTTTGAAAGACTCTTTTACTGAAATGGGATTTCGAAATGCGTCTTTGACTTGGAACCGGTTCGATACAGGCTTTATGTTGAAAAACTTGACCATTGATTTTGAGTTGCACAAGCTGAATGTCATTATAGGCCCTTCAGGATCAGGTAAAAGCAGCGTTCTTCTAGCTCTTCTTGGAGAACTTGATTTGATTGAAGGATCAATAAGAGTTCCAAGGGGATATATGCATGACGATCGCTGCTCTTTTGCATTCTGCTCACAGACTCCTTGGATCACAAACGCCACAGTGAAGGAAAACATCGTTTTCTCGAGTCAATTCAACACAAAAAGATACCAGGAGGTTCTTCATGCTTGCGGTTTGGAAGAGGATATACTTGAAATGCAAGAAGGTGACGAAACTGTTGTAGGGGACAAAGGCATGACTCTTTCTGGCGGACAGAGGCAACGGTTGGCATTAGCAAGGGCAGTTTATTCTGGTGCTGAACATTTATTGCTTGACGATTGCTTGAGCGCTGTTGATCCGGGAATGGCTGTATGGATTTTTCAAAAGTGCATAATGGGTCCACTAATGAAAGGAAAAACGTGCATTTTGGCGACTCATAACATTGCATTAGTTCAAAAGCATGCAGATATGATTATATTGTTGGATAATGGAAGAGTTAGCAAGATAGGGAAAGCCAGAGACTTTAATTTTGATTCTGAATTTGATTATTCAAAGCCCTCAAAACTCGAAAAAGCTGAAATGAAACCAAACAAAAAACCAAAGAAAGAAATGATTTTGCAACCAGACACTGGATTTAGTAGAGAAGAACACAAAGAAGATGGATCAATAAAGATCGAAGTTTATAACTGGCTGGTGAAGCACCTCGGAGGGTGGAGGACGATAACAGCATTCACAATGCTGCTCTGTTTAACTCATGGAATAGAAATGACTCAGAATCTCTGGATAAAAATTTGGTGCTCTTCGGGGGATGGTGCAAATGAACACTACAAGTCTTCCATCTATTATCTAAGCACTTACGCAGCAATAGGGCTCTTCCATGCTTCTGTGACCACTCTCATTATGCTAAAGTTCCTATGCATAGGTTTGGAAGCATCTTCGAAGGTTTTTGCGGAAATACTTAATCGCGTCCTACACGCTAAAATGACCTTTTTTGACTTCACACCGGCTGGCAGAATTTTGAATCGAATAACTAGGGACTTTGAAATCTTAGAGCAGGAGCTGATGGTTCTTTTATTGCAACTCTTGTTTGCCATCACTAGCCTCGGAGCGATTTTGCTGCTAATCTCAGTAATTGCAACGAAGTTCTTGATCTTTGCATTTCTCTTGGGTATCATTTATGCGGTGATGATTACGTCCTATATCCCTGCGTTCAGAGACTTAAAACGGTATGAAGGAATCACAAGGTCCCCCATATTTGAGCAGTTCTCTGAGCTTTTGTCAGGATTTGTTACGATTAGGGGGTTTGGGAAGGAAAAAAGCTGTATGGGACAGCTTTTCAGAAAGCTTGATCTGAACAATAGGCCTGCTTACTATGTGTCTGTTGTTCAGCTATGGTTGTGCCTCCGAGTTGAAGTACTGGGGTCATTAGTTTTAGGCGCAACTGCCACTCTCTCGCTCCTGAATGCTAAGGAGCTCGGCGCAGGCCTCGCAGGGTTGGCTCTGACGTACGCAATGCCATTTTCTCAAAGTGCCCTTTGGACTGCAACAGTCTCCTCAAATGTTGAAATCAAGATGACATCAGTGGAAAGGATCAAAGAATACACGGAGATTGACTGCGAGGACACTAAAGCTGGGGCTCTTATCAATACTCAATGGTCAGGTGGTGCTGAAATAAGTTTTGATCATGTTTACGTCAGGTATGCACCGCACCTTCCGGATGTTCTGAAAAATGTTTCATTTACACTTCTCCCCAACTCAAAAGTGGCTATCGTTGGGAGAACAGGATCAGGAAAATCGACAGTTATGATGTCACTTTTTCGGCTTATCGAGCTTACAAATGGTACTATCCGAATTGGCGGGATAGACATTGCCTCGCTGAACCTTCAAACTCTCCGAAGAGAGCTCACAGTCATCCCACAAGATCCGTCATTATTCTCGGGAACAATCAAATCCAACATTGACCCTTTTGGCCGGTACTCAGATCAAGAACTAACGCATTTTGCGAGACGTATTGGGCTCTTCTCAGGCACGGATGACGTAAGGACTTTCAATTCACTGGGCTCTTTGGTGAGCGAAGGTGGAGAAAACATGTCTCAAGGCCAACGTCAACTTCTTTGTTTGGCTCGGGCTCTGTTGCAAAAATCTAAGATTTTGATACTGGATGAAGCTACTGCTTCCATCGACCATGAGACGGATGCAACTATACAACAAGTGGTGCGTGATTTTTCAAGTGGTGGAATCGTAATAACTGTAGCGCATCGAATGAGTACCATTATAGATTACGACCAAGTGATAGTTCTGGACTCCGGTATTGTAAAGGAAAACAATCATCCCTACCTCTTGCTGAAACAGAACGGCGCATTTCATCAAATGTGCAAGGAAAGCGGAGAGTATGAACGCTTAGAGGACGCGGCAAAAAAGGCTTATCAAAAGGGCCTCAGCCAAGCACGCTCTGCGCCGCGCAACTCAGAATCCAAATGCTAATCTGCTACACTCGTATTTCGTGTTAGTTTAAATAAATGAATGGCAGAATGCCAAGATCTTAGTAACCTCAGTGAAAAAAAAAAAAGATAAACATGAAGCTCGGTACCTATATGGAAAAAAATTATGGCACCCACATAACGCCATGAAAAAGGAGGCTGGAGCTCCTCCTAGTACGCCGTATATTAAAATATCGGGTCCGATTGCCAATACTTGGAATAAATCTTCCGAAAAATGCTTAGTAGAACAAGTTCATAATGCAGACGAGGCGACTGAGCTTTTTAGTTGCAGCTGGCGGAATACTCGTTCTGTTAGTTTTCTCGTCCTCAAGACTCTTCCAAACCAATGATATATTGTCAAGCCTGACGTCTCCAGCAAAAACTAGCGAGGAAACGAGTACTGCAGTTTCCCTTATCCGCTGGGATAACTACTTGGATTACACAAGAAAGCTTGATTTTGAAAATAGCACTGCTCTCTTTAACTCAGTTCGCGCAGCGTTGAGGCAGTCTTCCTCAGACATTCATCCCGTCGGAGTTTCTTATTTTCCTGCAGTCATACCTCAAGGGACTCTGATGTACCATGCCGGATCAAAGGTTCCAACGACATTTGAATGGTTAGCGATGGACCATGAATTTAGTTACAGTTTTGGCTTAAGGTCGCCATCTTACGGCAGAAAGTCCTTACAAAAGCGTCGTGGTGGTCCTGGGCGCGGGCCTGGGGGTGACAAGAAACCCGGCGGGAGTAATACTTCAGTAAATACCCCTGATAAGCCGTCAAGAGGTCCAGGTTTGACAAGCTCGCAAAAGATGCTTACCTATCGGGCTACAAGAGACTTGAACAAATTTCTCTATCTTGACGGTGCGTCAGCTGCAAAAACAGAAACGGGTGAGATGGATACCCAAGAGTTACTTTCTAACGTGGCTGAAAAGAAACTCAACCTTTCAGGCGACGGCGAAAATGGAGGTATGCAGGAACGTATTTTTGCCGCGAGGATCTGCGAATGGGGGAAGCCTTTTGGTCTTGACGGCATTATAAGAGTTGAAGTTGGATTTGAAGTGGTCCTATGTAACTTTTCCTCGTCTGCCGTTGAATTAGTATCGGCCTTAGAACTGGTCAATCCTAGCGAACATCTGGGCCTACCACCACCTAGCGTTATTTCGAAGGAGAACGGCTGGCCGTTGGACGATGACGGAAACCTGATTGAAGAGGACCTGACAGATGAGCAAAAAGCTCTTCTTGACAAAGAAGACTCGTGGCAGCAGGTTTTGGAAAACTTTTACGGAGTTAAAAGCTTTAATTGGTTGCGCGCAGGTGCTGTTCATGACAAAGGGGAACGGAGAATCCAGTTAGACTACAGGCATTTAGTTACTGGTATTAACAGGACTGTTATCAATCCAGACCCCAACAACAGAAGATTACTCAATGACGGAACGTCATGGGAAAATCAGCTGAAAATCGTTGAAGACCTGGAGCAAGTACTGAGTATAGGGTTCGATGCGTCCCAAAGCACTGATTGGCAAATCGTTTTCGATGAGGTTGTCGATAAGTTTGCTCCAATTTTGAGAATGTTGAGCGGAATATTACAACGAGATGATTCCTCTTCAGAAAATATAGCTATCAACGCAACTGCGATTACACTGAACTTCTCTTTAAGATTCAAGGCCAAGGATGACGTCAAAAACCAATATGGAAATGACAGAGAATTTGCTGTTTACCAATACGTCAGACCTTTGAAAGACCTACGGACCAACTCAGATTTTTTGGTTTGGTCCGCCAGTGTTAATGTGGTTAGAAAGGTTGTCGACGCAATTTACGACGTGAATGAGCTCTTATTACCCATTGTGCGTTCTCATATGGGAAAGGAGAGTGGGGCTTCAATTGAAGCAGCTCAAGCTGTCACGAGAGCTCAGCAAGAGATCGATGACTTGATCGAAGACTTAGGATGGATTGAGCTACATTACCGATGCGAAAAAGTTTGTAAATGGGATGAAATATGTTATACTCCCTCATGGGGACCATCACCTATGGGTATGACAGTTCCCGGATCTCCGAATGCGGGAACCGGAACCCACTATGATGCTGATCGCCAAAGACTGGTAATTGACAGCGCTTTGAGATGCCTGAGTTTGAATGAATTGCTAGGAAATCGCGGCCACTTTTGAATTTGGTGTTGCTAGCGCTCACCAATGTTCATTTCGAAGAATTATAAACACGACACTCGAAAGTAATTAAAGGAACCCTCAATGTAATCAATCTAATTGCGCAGAGGTGCTGAAGTGAAGCTTCAAAACTGGAATAATTTAAAAGTTGCAGCGCTGATTACGGCAAATACACCAGTAATAATACACCAAAATTTTATTGAAGAGCGGCCCACATTGTTTTTGGGGGAGACCAGGGAACCAACATACATATATATATATATATATATATAGATAGCTGTGTGTGCTAATTAATTTGTTTCAAAAACTGATTACGGACCAACTGGTTAAAAAGTGACAGCTTTGGTCCTTCTTTATACAGTGATCATGTTTTTTCAGACTGTTAATGAACAATCCAAAAAAGAAGAGTTATTGGCCATAAATATGGCTTTATTTTGCCACTTATAAGTTGCCCATGACTAAAAGCAGAATGCAGCTAAGCAAGCGAGAAAGTTCAAAGCAAACTTCAAACCTTTCGTCAAGTTTACAGGATCCATGTCATGCGCCGCACATTAGATAAAGAGAAAGTGGATATCAATTGATGCATCCAATAATCTGCCTTTCACTCCTGAAAGCCTGCTCATAGTCGAAACCATCCCAACGATTGCCGCGCACCACAAAGAGCATTTGGAATGTCTGGGATCTCATTTTCTGGCACTAACCCTCACGACTAACGCCATGTCAACAGATTATATTTTTGTTAATATGTCAGGCAAACAGGAAAGTACCGTATCGAAATTGTTAACTTGGTGTAATTATTAATTCCACACAAGCTTGTTGACAACAATAAGTTAAAACCAGCTTAAATAGTAGGATTTAGATGGATGCTGTGCTTTTAAGTTAGCCCCTGATGCCCAATATGCAGCTAAAACATGGATCCGTTACATCTCCAAGTTCAACGCAAAGAGTCACAAACCCTATTTCTTTTCAAAAAAACTGATGCAACCTATCAATTGGACGGTATCTTTTGTATTGCTGACGGTGTTTAATGGGTATGGGGAGAGCATTTTAATCCGATGCCAAAGTCCAGCAATTACAGTCTACGTTTAACTTTGCATTAGTAAACACAGCAATTTAGAACCTTAATCTCTTTTAAAGCCAACACTTTTAGCACAAAGTTTAGCGCTGGGTGAATCAAGTTACGTTCGCTCTCTATATAAAGAAGCTTCTGCCAAGCACATATTTGTTGACTTTAGGAAAATTTATTTGAAGATGTCGGTATCACTTACGCACGAGATAACGCCGAATCGCACGAGAAACTCGCAAACCGCACGAAAGGGCTATGGAACATCAACACCCTATCAAGATCCAAAAGCGTAATCGGCCCTCGTTCGTGTGCCAGGAGTGCCGCCGTAGAAAGATTAAATGTGACAAGAAGCGGCCACGCTGTAGCCGTTGTGTCGACACTGGCCTTCCGTGCACTTACCTCGCGTCGGGCTCGCGTTCAGCAGCAGACTGGCATATATCAGGCGACGAGACTAGCATATGGACAGGCGAAAGTGTAACAACTACAGAAAGCAGAACTCCTGGTGAAAGCGGAGCGGCGACATCCGAAGCGCATTCAGAAGCACTTGGAGATGAGCAATTAGCACTTCCCCAAGCTTCCACCAGATGCCGATGCAGCTGTGGAAGCTGTTGTGGCTACGGCACCACTTTTGCTTATGCCGACGGCAGTGGAAGACGTGCTCCTACTAGCGCCTCAGCCCATGAGATTTACGTCAATTTTGGAAATCCAGAAGATACCATGGTGGCACATGAACAAATGAGATATTTACACAAGCCATTCTCGGCCCTTGCCATGATGCAGCGCGACCACTTCCTTCGTGCGTTCGCTGGTTCTGTAACCGGTGTAATCCTCACTGGCATGCACTCGGCCCCAGCAAACGGCAATCCAGAGTCATTCACTTACGATGGCAAACTGAATTCACGTCAAGATTCGAATAACGAAGGCAGAGGTACGCAAGAGATACCGGTTAATGTATTTATGGAGGAGATAAAAAAGACGAACATGCTAATGAACAGGCGACGCGCCGGCAATGATCTTATAAAGCTTGTGTTTTTTCAAAATCCATGGAGCTTCGATGACAATGTCGGGTCCACGTCTGCGTATCCAGCCGAGCTTGTTTCACTTGTAACCAATATTCAAGATATATTACCAGATGTTGCCGCGCTTAGATTTTTGCTTGATTGCTTCTATGAGGCCGTTTACCCTCTACATCCATTTCTTGATGTTCCCTCTTTTGAAAAGGTCTTGAGTGAGGTACTAAAGGCACGTAGTGACGGTTCCCAAAGATACAACATTATGTTGGGCACCAGTGCTCTCCACAACAAGCTCGAAAATCTGGCTATTCTTCTCGTCGTCCTCAAAATATCGCAAGCAGCACTTAACATGCAACAAGATCCACTAAAATCGGCAACCGCCAAAAAACTCGACATATTTGGGCACAATAATATTAAAGATGATGTTATAATTCTGGCTCAAAAATGTCTCAATGCCTTGAACTTCCTGAGACTTCCTAATGAAAACACATTCTGCTGCCTTCTATTTTTGTGGATCTACCAATCTTATGATCTGGATGATGTCAATTTCAGTTTACCACCGCACGTAGCCTTGGTGCTGGGCACTTTATCTCATCTTTCTGTTATCTTGGGTCTTCATAATGATCCCTCTATGTACCCTAGGCTTGTTGAGTCTTCACAGTTTCATTCATCCTTTTTGAATTACCGACGCAAATTATGGATGGGTGTAGTATCTGTGAGAACAAATGAACTGCTTCTGAATGGTAATAGTCTAGAGTCTACTCATGCACTCATGTCCAGCTTCTTGAAGCGAGGCAGAGAGGACAAAGAAAGTTACATGTCTTCTGTGATTCAAGACGAAGGGCAAGAAAACAGTTTTGATACGCGCCTTCACGAGTTTGCCCATAAGGAATATGAGCTTCGAAGGATATGGACAAAACTAAACTCAGCGTGTAACTCCCTAGACAAGCCTATTTTGTTGTCAGAGATCGAAATTATTATTTCTAGAGCTGAAATCACCCTTTCTCAACTTTTCCCGCTCACTGATATCACAGAAATTTCAAGTTTTTCATGCCCAGAAAAAGGTACTGTTAAATGCGCTGAGTCGAAGGCAGAAATTGACTATAATGCCATTCGTGCTTGCAAAACTTATGCAAATAACCTTCGCGGACGGATTATCATTTTGAATATAAGTATGGCACTTACAGTCCATTTTGAGAATTTGTGCCGTAACGAACCCGATAGGTACCTTGAATACTATCGGAAATATTTGAAACTCACATTTCGTCGCTCTCTTGAAATAGTTAAACTACTGAAAAAGCTTCCGGACAATATGGAGAAAAATTCCCTATTTTCTCGATACAAATATGCACTTACTCGAATAACGCTAGACTCAGTGCTGCGGACTTTAATACCTATGTGCAGTATACTGTTCAAGCTTTCGTTTGCGGAACGCCAGCTTAAGATGTCTGTTAAGTCCGAAAGAGTTTTATATGAAAAAGACGACCACTCCGATAGCTCTCACAGTCTACAAATGATTGTTAATGTCAAAGAAAGCTTGGCGCAGGCTCTCAGATCTCTGATTTCTCTCCAATCTACGAATTGGGGCCTAGGATTCCTCTCATGCTATCGTTTGGTCTGCATGGCTAAATATGTGCTTCACCTTGTTGACATAGATATGTTGCCTGAAGTTACAAACAGATTTTGGGAATACGAAAAGAATTATAAGCAAGTGCCCGAGTCTATCGCAAATCGAATCTTTTTAAAGTGGGGTCTTAAATTCAAAGAGTCTAAAGCTATAAAAGACGACTTGTTCAATCCCAACGTTCTTGGAGCTATGGATTCAGATCTGTTAGAAAGCTTCAAAACCATTCTTGAAAGTCTTGAGCTTTGGAAACTCACTGAAAACACACCTGAAGTCAATGATGTATCATCCTTAAGCGACCGCAACGAACAATTATCCGAGGAGGTGGCCGAAGATGCTCAAGGATTTAGCCTTGACATTCTTGACTACTTCAAAGTTTTTGAGGATGAATACTCTGGAGAATCTTTCCCTAGTATTTTTTGATCTCGCCGAAGTTTGAGTGTCAAAGGCAGTTACGATATGTGGAAGTTGTGTGTTGTTAATTTTTTTCTATTCTTGGGTAATCTTATTGAGGATTGATTTTGATCAAAGCGTGTGACAAAAGCAGCGTAATAACAAGGGACATTAGCATGGGATTTTGTTCACGGTCATCCGTTAAGATGATCCTAACTTGCTTTCTAAGCACGAAACAAGTTTATCTCAACGACTTATCAACCCATATACATGAATTTCTCAAGCGTTTGGGTCTGTTCTGAGGAATAAAAACATTCAGTCAAATGTTTCGGGAAGGCTAGTGAATCGAGGCAACAAAGCCTTCCTTCTACAGCCTGAAATTGTGATTCGCTAATTCTTGGAGAAGAATTTCGAGAAGAAATTTTTACTAGACGTGTCAACTACATAGTCCGCACTTCTCCTAGTTGGTGGTACCCAAGACGAAGAATTCCATGCAGGAACAGACTCCAGCCACATAATATCGACCTCCTCCAGAGTTAATCCTTTGGTTTCGGGAACGAAGAAAAACACATAAAAATATGCAAATATCAGGCAACCCATAAAGACGTAACCATAATAGAAGTTTATGGCACCAGTGATGAACGGAGTGAAGAAGCTGATAAGAAATCCCCACATCCAATTAGCTGCTGTAGAAAGCGCCATTCCCTTAGATTTAACTCTCAGGGGGAAGGTCTCCGACACAATAACATAACAGCATCCAGCCCAAGTGGTAGCAAAGCTGAAGATGAAAAACATCGTGAACACAATCATGCAATTTCCAGCGCCTTTAGAAGATATTCCAGGGTGATCTGGACCTTCCGGCCACAACTTTGTAACGCCAACCGATGCAAAGACAATGAAGCAGCAGAACATGCTAGCAGCTCCCCACAACAGACAAGTACGGCGACCAAACCTTTCAATTGTGTAAATTGCAATAAATGAAGAGAAGAAATTAACAGCCCCTATGATGATAGATGTTTCAAAAGAATCCTCCAAGCCAATAGACTTGAAAATGGTGGTGCCATAGTAAAAAAAATAGTTATCACCGGTGAGCTGCTGCAAGGACTGGATCATGATACCCATGATTACGCGCTGAATAACCTTCGTTTTTGTTGAGAGCAACTCTCCCCAGGTAGCATCGCCTGCTAAGCGCTCAGACTCAACACCTGCACTGATAGCATCGAGCTCTGCTGCAATCGCTGGGTCGTCAATTAAAACCTTATTTGACCTTGAAAGCGAGCGTTTGGCTTCTTCTAACTTACCAGCTTCAACTAGATACCTGGGAGACTCGGGCACAAAAAGCATGCCCGAAATCATCAACATTGCCCAAGCAAAACATAAACCGAGGCCAACTCTCCATTGAGTAGAATCAGTATATTTTTTGGTCCCGTAGTTCGTACAGTAGCCTAAAAAAATTCCCATAGTTCCTAGAAGCTGGTACAAATTAACAAGCATGCCTCTGATATGCTTTGGGGAAACCTCAGAAAGTAACATGGGGGAAAGCACGGCAATTCCACCAACCCCGAGACCTGAGATAATCCTTCCAATGAAGTATTGATACCACTTGTCAGTTGAGGAGATTTGAATTATTATCCCTATCACGTAGACAATCGTCACGGAAATTAAGCCGATACGACGACCGTAGACATCGCCGATTTTGGAAAGAACGATGCCCCCGATAGCGCAGCCGATATTGAAGATAGATATGATCAGACCCATCCTAACTTTCGAGAGGTAGTAGACGCCTTTAGAATTCCGAGACCCAAATCTACGTACGAAGTCGGAAAGGTTAACAAAGCCTGATATGGTACCCGTATCCCAGCCAAAAATAAAGCCTCCAAAAGCAATCATCAAACACAGAATTGAGATCGAAAAATAATGAGAAAGCGGCTGCTTAGGAAGTTCAATATCGTTTTCGTGAGGAGGAAAGTTGTGTAAATCTTTTTCTCTTTCAATATCTAGCTTCTCATGAGACGAAATTGAACCGGGTTTTGTGCTACCCTCAACTGGATTACTCGAGACCCTATCCAGCTTAACTCCAGGCTCTGACATGACAGTAATAATTGATTTAGTGGACGGATAAGTTAAGCAATGGCATCTCCCAATCTGAAAGTAACACTTCTGCAAACACCACCCGATTTATACGCAGCTGGCGCGCCGAAGAACAACCGTTAACAGACCCTACTCTCTGACGGGCGGGAAAACCACTCACGGCGGCGCGGCTGAACTGCCGTCTCCGATCCTGGCTCCCGACGGGTCGGGAAAACACTCGAGGCGGCGCAGCTGAACTGCCATCTGTAAACCCTGGTTCCTGACGGATCTGGAATAACACCCACGGCAGCGTAGCGGAACTGCCGTATCCGATCTTGGCTCCTGAAGGGCCGGCAAAAACACCCGCGACAGCGCATCTGGACCGCCATCTGCAGGCCCTGGTTCCTGGCAAACTGGAACGAGCGTTCGCGGCAGCCCTGTTTGAACGCCATTCCTACAAGCAATTCTGCAGGCGCCCCCAAAGCTGTTCCTAGGAAAAACGGTCTGGCTCAGGGTACGACACGTTACCCTAGCAATATTTCCGCACTCCAGCTTATGGATCTGGAGCCCCACAAAATCAACCCAATACTCCGAAATCATCAGTCTTTATTTTTCCACTCTGTTTTTCATCGTATACTTCCACTCTTTCCTTCCATCTTACGCTTCCGTCCGCCACACAATGCCCCTCGATAGTGCGGAAAAATGTGGATAGATGATTCAGGGCAAAGCTTCTGTAATATGCGCAGGCATTTCAGGCGTCACTCCACAAGATTACCCAAGAATCGCGGGAAAGACGTATTCCGCCTCTAAAATTCTCAGAACCGCCTCTTACTGCTCATCACGTTCCATTTTTTTCGAGGCGGGGTAGTATTACTTTTTTCCCCTCAATTAGTTTTTCCGCGTCCCTGTGCGTAAAACCTCTTGTTCATAATCGTGCCGCCCAGGCTTTTCTAGTGGCCACAGAGACCACACGGGGTGTCCTCGGGGTATGCCCTCGGGGTATGCCCCGGATTTTTAACAAACTTGCCAACAATGACCGGAACAACTGATGTAAACAGATATTAAACAAATGATATAAAAGGGGGCACTTTTGGCAAATTCAAGACTCTCACAAGTTCAAAGCATTATCGATCAGTAGCTCAACAGCAATTGACTTCGCGCAACTCAACATATCATCTTTTTCAGATTAAAAATGGTTTCTATGCCAAATCATCCAGAAACTGAACCCAAATGGTGGAAAGAAGCCACTGTTTACCAGATCTATCCAGCAAGTTTCAAGGACTCAGACAACGATGGCTGGGGTGACATGAAGGGAATTTACTCCAAGTTGGATTACATCAAAGAGCTGGGAGCAGACGCTATCTGGATCTCTCCGTTCTATGACTCGCCCCAAGACGACATGGGCTACGACATTGCCAACTACGAAAAGGTGTGGCCCACGTACGGTACAAACGAGGACTGTTTCAAGGTGATCGAGAAGACACACAAGTTGGGCATGAAATTCATCACTGATCTCGTGATCAATCACTGTTCCAGCGAGCACGAGTGGTTCAAGGAAAGCAGATCCTCCAAGACCAACCCCAAGCGCGACTGGTTTTTTTGGAGGCCTCCTAAGGGCTACGACAAGAACGGAGCGCCAATACCTCCTAACAACTGGAAATCTTACTTTGGCGGCTCTGCCTGGACCTTTGACGAGAAAACACAGGAGTTTTACTTGCGCTTGTTCGCCTCCACACAACCTGACCTGAACTGGGAGAGTGAGGAGTGCAGAAAAGCGATTTATGAAAGCTCTGTTGGATTCTGGCTTGACCATGGTGTCGACGGATTCCGGATTGACGTGGGAAGTCTGTACTCGAAAGTTCCAGGTCTCCCCGACGCTCCAATTGTTGACAAGGACTCGGAGTGGCAATCCAGCGACCCTCTGACTTTGAACGGCCCTCGCATCCACGAGTTCCACCAAGAAATGAACAAATTCATGAGAGACAGAGTGAAAGACGGGAGGGAGATAATGACTGTTGGCGAGATGCAACACGCTCCCAATGAAGTGAAAAAGATGTACACCAGCGCATCAAGACATGAACTGGGGGAACTATTCAACTTTTCTCACACAGATGTCGGAACTTCACCATTGTTCCGCTACAACTTAGTTCCAGCTGTTTTGAAGGATTTCAAAGTATCACTTGCGGAGCTCTTCGAATACATAAACGGAACCGACTGTTGGTCTACTGTGTACTTGGAGAACCACGATCAACCTCGCTCAATTACCAGGTTCGGTGATGACTCTCCCAAATACCGCGTTGTTTCTGGCAAGATGCTTTCTGTATTGTTGACGGCTTTGACAGGAACCTTGTATATCTACCAGGGCCAGGAATTAGGCCAGATAAATTTCAAAAACTGGCCAGTTGAGAAGTATGAAGATGTTGAAATCAGAAACAACTTCAGGGTGATCAAAGAGGAACACGGTGAGAATTCTGTGCAGATGAAGAAATTTTTAGAAGCAGTCGCTCTAATTTCAAGAGACCATGCGAGAACACCGATGCAATGGAGCGGCGAAGAGCCTAACGCTGGATTTTCGGGCCCTGATGCTAAGCCGTGGTTCTACTTGAATGAATCGTTCAGAGAAGGTATTAATGTCGAAACGGAGGAGAAAGACCCTGACTCTGTTCTAAACTTTTGGAAGAAAGCTTTAAAATTTAGAAAGGAACATAAAGACATTGCTGTCTATGGCTACGATTTTGAATTCGTCGACTTGGAAAATAAAAAATTGTTCAGCTTTACGAAGAAGTATGGAAAGAAGACGATGTTCACGACATTGAACTTTAGTTCGGACGAAGTTGACTTTGAATTTCCAAATGATGTTTCATACTCCCTGGCTTTCGGAAATTATGACGAAGGCCAAGTTGACGCATCTTCCAAAACCCTAAAACCATGGGAAGGAAGAATTTACATCAATGAATCTGCTTAAATTGTTTCCCAACATGATCGATCAGTAACATTAAATGATATATTTTATGACGTAAATGAAAAACTTGAATATAGCGTGAGAATCTGTTCCACAGATCAAGCGAAAAGCTGCGTAGTATGTCTTCATTTTGGCAATGATGGCCAGCCGTCTCGAATTGTGAAATAGAAGACTCAATTTAAATATTTCCTGAAGATGAGTCGAGATGTCCAAAATTTGATGCTCCTGAAACTTGTGGCTTAGTTTAATAGCAGCTTTCAATTCAAAACGGCCAAGGACAAACACTTGATTACACTTGGACTTATTGATGGACTCTCATACTAAAAAACTTGTTCTGTTTTTTTGCATCTTTATCAAATGTTGAAGTTAAACAAGCTTTTGACCAAAAATATGCCCATTTTTGAAAGCATTTAGCTTGATATTGAATGGAACACAATTTGAATTGATGACTTTTCAAAAGCTTTCGGGAAACCTGCGGCTTGAGGGTCCGGTGAGAGATTGAGGTTACGAAAACGTACAACAAATAATTCACTGATACTAATTGAGCCGCTGGTAGCCTAATATACAGAGCGGGCCTTCAAAACTGATAAAGATATATAGGTGAGCTCATCAGAATTTTGTTTGAAAAGTGTGCGCACGATGCAGTATTATTTCAAGGCTCCAATCTATCTCTATTTATGTTTTGAGAGGAAGTTCATATTCCGAATCACAGAACATTTGTGAAAAGCATCCAAATATATGTTGCAAAGAACCTGCCGTCGTTGTTGCGTTGCCTACCGCTTTCTTTCATATGCGCCAATTCATCAGCATTTATTTCGCCCCTGCTGTAGGTGCCCTCATTACATTTGATGCAAACCTCACTGATAAAGTCAGGATGGCACTGGAATGTAAGTGCCACATTCCGCTTATAGAGGCCTTGAACGTCGCATTTTTTAGAAGTTAAAGTATTGATGTATCCATGAGGGACATTCTTAACAAAATCCGAGTGAGACTCAGAAGCGTAGAACTCGCAAGATGGTAACGGGCTTGTTGAGTTTTGGAATAGCCCGAGCTTTAAAGCCTCTTTTGTGATTTCTAGGCGTGTTATACCGCCTTCATAGCCTTTCGGATTACGCCTGACTTCAGAACCTAGTGCAGAAGCAAGTATTTGATGACCAAAACAGATGCCACTTATTGGCGGGTGAGCTCCATTTTTAAGCAAGTTTTGCAAAAGCTTACGCAATATGTTAACCCACTCTATATCTATCGCATACGCATCACTAGTGGACCCTGTAATGTGCAGCCCCAGATAGTCTCCATTACAAAGCTCTAAAACTGTTGGAAAGTCTTTCTCGTAAACATTGTACACCTCATATTCTACTGTTGAGTTCAAAAAACTTGCCTTGGTCGCTTCAAACATCTCTATTGCCATGTCTGCAAAACTTCCCCATCGCTTGAGCGCTTCTTGGGGTGGGTTGGCATTTAAGATTGCTATTTTACTCATAGACAATTGAGGTTCGAATCTTTAACATTAAGAAGTTTCGAATTGATACATCTTGAGTATTCGTTCTTCTTTCATGAAATCTGCCCAAACTCTTTCTTATAAGAGAGGTTTTTTTATCACTTATCTTATCGGAATATTAACGTGACCAAATTTGATCTTGCCAACGATAATCAAGTAACAGCATGCCCTAAGGTTATGAACCTAACTAAGGAACAGAATATTAGGAAGAACAGCAAGCAATTTGGAATTATTGACTCCAATTAACTGTTTGAAAATATTATCCAGAGAAATGTTTTCAACAAAGCCTCTAAAGCCCTATGATTGGTATCTTAGTGACAATAGGTCTTTTTTAATAACCTAACCCTTCAGAAACCGCAGGGGAGTCATACAACCTGAACAAGTCACGTAATTATTAAGGTGCATAGATATAAAAAAATTGCGGTTGAACGCGACTGGTAGCGTGAGTGTTTTCTGTTTCATGAGCCTCTCTGTCATCATGAATCATAGCCAAGTTTAGATGATTATACATACAAACGGGTAAGAAAGTCGAAAAAAAGTTGAGAAACCTGTAAGACTGCTGAAAAAGTATACCAACTTAGTAAACCCTTCCTTCTTTCATCACAAAAACAAGGTTACTTTCAGGTTCGTCGAGAACCGTAATGTTTTCCAAAGGATTGGAGTTCATCAACAACATGTCTGCTATGAAGCCCGGTTTGATTTCACCAATTTGGTCTTGAAGACCGTTCATTTCTGCTGGAGTTATAGTTGCGGATAGTAGAACTTCATGTGTCGAGAGATATCTCCCCCTTATAAAGAATTCCTGTGTTTGGTAACCGCCCAAAGATCCGAGTAGATCAGATCCATAGCAGATTTTAACGCCATTTTTTTTGGCAATTCTGAGGGCCTCAATCCCGCGATACAAGACCTGGGTATTTTTTTCCCTATTTGACCCACTTAAAAAGGTCGAGAATTGATCAGATGCCATTATCTTGTAGGTTACTAAAGTAGGGGTTAGGTAACATCCTGCTTTGGCCATTAGTTGGGCTGTTTCTTCGTCCAAAAGATTCCCGTGTTCTATACCTTTAACTCCGTAACTAACGCAAGCTTTGATTGCCTCTGGAGTGTATGCGTGGGCCGTGACATAAGTGTTATAGGTTTTAGCTACCTTTACAAGAGCAGTAACCTCATCATCGCAGAACTGCAAATTAGTAATTTTATCTGTTGGTGATGCAACGCCACCACCAGCCATAATCTTGATGAAGTCTGCGCCTCTTCTTAATTCTTCTCTAGCAACTTTGTAACACTCTGCTGCTCCGTCCGCTACAACTCCAAGGTCGTTCATGTGACAGGAACAGCTATCAAAAGCTTCACCAGGTAAATCAGCGGGTCTCATATCTCCATGTCCTCCTGTTTGGGAGATTGCGTGGCCACATGTCAGCAACCGGGGGCCAATTACAGATCCTTCTATAACAGCGGCTTTGATGTAAGACTCTGCACCTCCACAACCTCGCAAAGTGGTGAATCCGCGAGCCAATGCACCTTCAAGTTTATGTCTTACCCTCATAAGAGCGCGGGTTTTTGGCATATTCAGAGTTTTAGACAAGTCAGTCTCACCAGGAACAGATGTTACGTGGACATGATTATCAAACAGTCCAGGCATCACGAACTTTCCCGTTGCATCAATAATCTCAAATTTGTCTGAAGTACATTTATCGGCTTCATGGTCTGAGAAACATATATTGGTTATGAAGCCCCCTGACGTAAAAATATGCGCACCGGGCTTAGTTATTCCTTCCCTGACATCCACGAGATTTGCGTTTTTGATGTAATAATCTTTTAAAGGCGGGATTTTCCAAGGAGTAACCAAGTCTTCAAGGGACTTGTTGTTTCTTTCGTTGACATCAATGGCAGTCAGTTGCATATCAACGTAACTTATACTATTACAATGAAGACAGTGAAAAAGGATAACGAGCGAACAAAAAAAAATTGGGTAACAGACAGAGAAAGCTATTCTGTTTTATCCTGATTTAAGAAGATTTGATTCCAGCTTTTTATGAACAGCTTGATCTCGTTGAAGCTTTTGATAAGCGTGACTAATAATCGGAGCAAAGAACCTTTTTCTGATAAATGATTCTTCTAAACCCGGCTTTCAGTTATTACGATAGGAACTGACATTCCGCTATCTCTGATGCTTCCATGTGCTGGCTTTAACTTTAGACATTCACCTTCCCTTATAGGAAGTTCTCACTGCATTCGAACCTCTTTCTCATTACAAGAAGCGTTATCTGTTTACTGATATGACGCAGATCGTAATATATTATCGGCGAACAGAAACTAATTCTAATTGAAGTTAAAGAAGATATCTAATCGCATTGCTTCCACCTAATACTGTTCGCCAAGTTGTGAAGGGCACCGCTCTATCTTAGCATAGTGTTCGATTTGTCTTGTCCAAGACGCAATTGATAGTGATTAAACCTTAGATTGCATTTGACAATGGAAGAACAATGCACTAGATAAGTATGATTTCATTTGTCTCAGATTTCAAGATAAGATTCTCAGCTTTATAAGGCTTGCTCATTCGGCCAGAAACCTCAAGCTTGAATAACGGTTTCATTTTACGCCCCCATCATCACATTCAGCAATGAGTCTAAAAAACGAAGGCTCAGAGGGTCAAATAAAAGAGCTTGACCTAAAAGCAGAAGCCAACTCTGAGGTGTCAGTTGAAGGAAGAGAAAGATGTTTGGAATCGGTAACCTTCACTCCAGAAGAAGAAGCAAAACTCGTGCGCAAAATTGATCTATACATTTTGCCTTTTATGTGCCTGATTTTCTTTGCGCAATACCTTGATAAGCAATCGCTGAGTTATGCAGCTGTTTTTGGATTAAAAAAGGATCTTTCAATGGCTGCTCATGACTATTCGTGGTGTACAACAATATTTTACTTGGGACAGCTTGGTGCTAATTTTGTTTTCATGTATCTGATGACAGTGATCCCAAGAGCACCAATGACAGGTATTTGTGTAATAATTTGGTCCGTTTGCTGCCTCTGTCTTGCCGCGCCTAATACAAAACAAGGTTTCTGGGTAGGGAGACTTTTCCTTGGGATTTTCGAAGCAGTTGTTCAGCCTGCATGCGTATTGATCACATCCTATTGGTACAGGAAACGAGAGCAACCCCTTAGAGCGGCCTGCTGGATATCAATGAATGCGATTGCTCAGATTGTTGGAAGTTTTCTCATGTACGGCATAGGCAAAACCAATAGCAGTAAGATTGCGGACTGGAGATTAATGTTTATTGCATGTGGTATTATTTCGCTCTTCGGCGGGATTCTGTTCTACTTTTGGGTTCCAGCATCACCTAAAACTGCATGGTTCTTGAATGAAAGAGAAAGATATTGCAATCAAACGCCTCTATGACGAAAGTGATAGAACAGAAAAAGTGGTATTCAATAAAGATCAATTGAAAGAGTGCCTCAATTTTGACTGGCTCTTTTTGTGTACAATCATATTTGGATTTTTGATTTGTGTTGTCGGGGGTACTATTGTTTTCCAGTCCCTTATTTTAGCTGGTTTTGGTTACGATAAATTTGAGAACATGAAATTTGGATCACCAGCCGGTGCTGTCCAGCTGGTATTTATCTGGCTTGGTGTGGCTTTGGTCAAAATTTTTCCTAAAGAAAGGGCCTTAGTTTCGATTGCGCTGGCTATCGTCCCTTTGGCGGGTAATATTATGCTTCTATGTCTAAAAAGAAGCTCTGGATGGTGGGTAATTGTAGGGTCATGGCTAGGCTCAGTAATTACATGCATAATGTCTATTTTGCTGAGTTTCATATCAAGTAATGTTAGAGGAAACACCAAGAAAGCTTTATGTTCCAATGGATTTTTTGTGGGTTATTGTGTTGCAGCAATAGTTTTCCCACAGTGGTGGATAGGATCGTACCGTGGTGCACTGATTGCTGATATAATTATATGGGTACTCTTAGATATGCTGCTCCTTTTCTACAGGTTCAAAGCAAGACGTGAGAACAGCAAAAAGATGGAACTTGAGGCCAAAGGAGATACCTTTGAAGACAGTGTTGAGGAAGATTTATCTGACAAGAAAGACTTGAGACACAGGTACGTTTATTAGTAACTAGCCCTTTTTACTGTATTGGTATATAATAATTTTAAATTAATGGAAAAGTGCAAAAGGAACAGATCAATTGCAAAAGCTAGACTTGAAACTTGTCCTCGAGATTTTCAGGCAAATTTCAAATTCGACTTTCTTAGAAAGACCAAACCAAGAGTTTGTGGTAAAGTTAGAAACATCACGAAGCTATAGGGCATAAAGTAGAAAACAGATAGTGTGTTCACCTTTTTTTGAACAGATAGTTTCCAAACAATCAGCTTTGTCTTATACTAGATCCCATCAGAAATATTCTTATTTTTAGCCCTGCATTTAAGGACCATTTTTCGAGTATTCAGACCCTTTTTGTAAAAACTATACAAGGCTCTCTTTCACTTTGGAAGGCAAGCTACTCGAATTCGCTGGCAAATGGTGCGTATTATTTGTTTATTACTTCAAAATCAATATATTTTCAAAATCAATTGAAGTATAATCAAGGCTAAATGCATTAGCAATAGATATAGATTTGCTGAAATGTTATTAAAGTTTATCCTTTCTTTATCCAAAAGAGTAACTCAAGCTAATTTGGTGTCTTGCTTTTGAGTCAGTTGGCTTAAAGTGTTGTTTAGATATCCCAACCACCTTAAAAACTTTCAATTTTCTTTTTCTGTAGGATCAATTCGTAATAACCAGCTACACAACATTACTTATAAACCAATTTTTACATCAAAAGCCTAAAGTTTCTGCTCATTGCTTTTGAAACCGGCTAGTACATAGTGCAAAGATTTCCAATGTCTTGCTCATGTTGATGAGTAATAAAGATGTATTATTTACAAGAAAAATAGTAGTGAATGTCATGAATCAAAGCTTTGCAAACAAAGTGAATCTGGGAAATATTTTATGACCAACACTGAAAATAAATTATAAGTCAAAAACCAGATTTCCAAGACAGAAATCATACTGACGGTCCACATCAGTTGTTGCTTTGAAAATACTCAAAATAAACTTGACTTGGAAGAGATGAAAAAGACAGTTTTATCGAAGATACCAATTAGTCCCAGATGCTGGCTGCATTGGTTGCTTTTGCGAAGTTTAAGATTCTCTCAGAAATAGGCATCAAATCCTGATATCACGGCTCAGCCAAGTGAATAGGCCCCCTTCAGAAAAACTATGGGTGTTCAAGAAATGAAGAATTTCCAACCGTCTGATGGCCAAGAATAAAATAATATAAGCTATTGAGTTCTAGAGTCTTAATTTGAAGTTCGATAAGAAACATTATTTGATTGGCCAAAGAAATTTTAAAGTGACGCTGAAAAGAAGTTGTCAGTAAATGGGTCGCAAAACGAGCCAGGGCCCCGAAAAAGGTTGTTTAAGGGTCCTACGTCGAAGACGTGAAAAGAAATACAGATGCAGAAGCTATGCTATACAAATGCCACACTTTAATCGTAGTTTTACTTTGGAGTTTGGCTAATTCCAACCAAAGTGTGTTCCATTTCACGCTACAAACAAAACCGATAGTGTTTGATCAATAGGATAAAAGTTTGGCTACTTAAAATAATTGATTATATAATCGTATATTATCTTTACGGCACAAAGCAAAATAGGGAAGGCTGATTAATTTGTAGAACAGGGAAACGAGGTCCGTGTCCTGCATGTCTTACATATTTTCAATATGTACTCTCCAATTCGAAAAAAGAAATCAGAGAGGTGGCAAGGGAAGCAGAAAACCCTTGAAGCATTTATTGGCCTGTATCTATCACATTTCATAGTTTTGTATAGGACAAACAGTGAAAAAAATTTACTGAAAGTTGGCGGCAGATCGCGTGCTGTGAGACTGCAAAGATGAACACCGAAATACTTTGAAGGTCGAAAGATTAAAAATCAGTTATTTGCATAAACACCACAATAAGGCTTAAGTTTTCCTTGATTATTGGCTTTTTTTCTGAGATTATAGTTCAGAACTATTGAAATTGACCGCGTACAAATGAACAGGCTGTTTCTCTATGCTTCAGAGGATTTAAGAGTCAAGGAAGCAGCCATTCAGAAAAAGTTGAGTTCGACACCTGTTTATGCCCACATTTTTCTGAATCTTGTTTCAAAAGAGAAGTCGAACAGCCCAAGCAACGTTTGCTAACACTAAAGTTTAGTAGCTTTCCAGTCAGTGCCGGCAAATTCCTTGAGCTTCGTACCTAATACTAGCCGCTTTATTAAAATCACGATTTACGCTAAAATAAAATATCTCATGATCATGATAAAAAAATGCGCTCGCTTAAGTAACTAGAGCCTTAAAACATTTGAGAGGAATTGGAAACCCGCGCATAACTTATTTTTTTTGGTGAATTTCACCGACCATATATACCCTATGCACTGCTAACAGCGAGCTTCGGTTAGCAATGAAGTGAGACAGATGAGCTTCTACCAGATATAAATATCAGCCCAGAGATTTTTAAATACAGATGATGCCTTATTCCCGAATTTGTTAGAGCCCAAAAAGCCAACAAAGAAGGAAATAATGATCCTTGCAAGAGGGAAGGTTGCTGGTCTCCGTCGCGTATTCCACCATGGAGGTGCTTTTCTTGCATCGTCACAAGCATTCAAAATGTCAACATTGAACACCGATCTGTCCTCTGAAACAACTGTTCAGTATGAGAAAGCGTACTCGGCCCACAACTACCACCCCCTTCCTGTTGTTTTCCAGAAAGCAAAGGGAGCAAAGGTTTGGGACCCGGAAGGAAAGCAATACCTCGACTTTTTGTCTGCCTACTCAGCAGTTAACCAAGGGCACTGCCACCCGGATATAATTGCCGCACTAGTTGACCAAGCGTCCAAGCTCACCTTATCATCTCGTGCCTTTTCTAATAATGTTTTCTCTGCATTCGCGAAGTTCATTACGGAATATTTCCGCTACGAATCAGTGCTTCCAATGAACACCGGTGCCGAGGCCGTCGAAACTGGGCTAAAGCTTGCCAGAAGATGGGGTTATATGAAAAAAGGAATTCCTGAAAATGAAGCTATTATTCTTGGTGCCAAGGACAATTTTCATGGCCGTACCCTCGGTGCTCTTTCGCTGTCGACAGATGAGGAAGCCCGTAAGTTCTTTGGACCTTTCCTGGAAAGTATAACGGCCAAGATTCCTGGAACTGATGGTCAATATCTGCGCTACGGTAACATAGAGGATGTCGAACTGGCCTTCAAGAATGCAGGGGACCGTATTGCTGCCATTCTTCTTGAGCCTATTCAAGGCGAAGCCGGTATTGTTGTTCCTCCTGTTGAATATTTGCAAAAGGTTCAGGAACTCTGCCGGAAATATAATGTGTTGCTGATTTGTGACGAAATACAAACCGGCATCGCCAGAACTGGTAAGATGTTGTGCTACGAACACTCTCCTAACGTCAAGCCAGACGTTATTCTATTAGGAAAGGCCATTTCAGGGGGTATTTTGCCCGTTTCATGCGTTCTTTCATCTAAAGAAATAATGGGCTGTTTCGAACCAGGTTCACATGGCTCTACTTACGGTGGTAACCCGCTCTCTTCTCGAGTTGCAATTGCTGCTTTGGAAGTTGTAAAAAAGGAGAACCTTGTCGAGAGAGCTAAAACTCTTGGTGAATTCTTCCAATCTGAATTGAAAAAACTTCAACAAGAAGCTGGCGGAATTATTTCCGACGTTAGAGGTAGAGGCTTGCTCACTGCGATAGTCATTGACCCATCCAAATCTAATGGAAGAACTGCTTGGGACCTATGTCTGTTGATGAAAGACCAAGGTGTTCTCGCGAAACCTACCCACGATCACATAATTCGGTTAGCACCACCTTTGGTCATATCCAAAGAAGATTTAATGAAAGGAGTTGAAGCCATCAGAGCCTCATTGAAACTGCTTCCAAATGCAGCAAAGTCTAACCATTAAGGATTTTATCCTCAAAAGAGAGCTCATGGCCATAAAAAGTGTTTAAATATAATTAGTAACATAAATACCATGAATTGTTAAATTGATTCGAGTTTTTTTGTTTTTGGCCCACAGGAAAGTACTTCTCAAACGCTTTGTACAAGTTCAGAGAGATAAGAGAAAAAAAAAAAACTGGTCTTTCAAGTGCTATAGATCGAGTTATGCTTGAATTCTAGATGCTCTGTCCAAGAGCATACCAGCAATCATCGGAGATATGTAAGTTTAAATACACTACATGCTAACACGAAGACGCTTTTCTTCGCTTTTTATATTAGTCGAATTTCTATCGAACACAAATTTCTACCAGCTTATCCATTAGTAGAAAAAAGTCTGGTTTTAACCTTTAGATATAAAAATGAATTCAATGATCGGTTCAAATCTAGCTGCATTAGAATAAAATGGAATTTGGTGATAATAGGGCAAAATCTAAACTGTCATAGCAAAGAGAACTTATAAAAAATAGAGGCAACTCTTTTCTGAATTTTCTAGTGACGAAAATTTGTTAACGTAAACATAATGTCTCTCAGAAAATTTTTGTGTTAAATGGAGCTTTTGTCTCGTATTATTTCACAGACAAGGAACTATCATTCTAATAAGCCATATCACAAACGTCTCGAGAGTATAAGTCTAAAAATCAAAAAAAATCATCAAAGTGGTATGCAATTTGATATTAAAAAATGTGCACAATCTTAATAAAACAGCGCAAAACTTTGTGTATTTCAAAACCTGCCTATCCTATCGATTCTCTATTCACTGTTCTTTCATCAGCGATTGAAACCCGGTCTCAAACGCCACTAACGTTCCTTAAAAAGATGAGAAATGATTCTCCTTTCTTGAATCCTTTCGTTTCAATCACCAAGTGTATTGCATCTTTTAAATTGTTTGATATAATATATAGATAATAAGAGTAAGGTGAAGCTTATAGCAAAAAACCTCCGCAAATAATCAAATATTAACTGGGCGGCTAAATCATTCTTTAAAGACCTCTTTTCGTGCACTCAATTCATCATTAAGAATATGAAATTAGTCTCAGAGCGATGCAGCTTCCTTGCATATTTGCTTAAAACCAATCAGGATCCATGTCAAACAATAAAGACAATTAAAGTGCCAAAAAGGATCTTGTTTTAACTCAGTCTTAATATAGCCTTTCCCAGTGATCATTCTGGGCTTTTAATAAACGCAACAAAGCATACTATCTAAAACATACAATAAAGTGTTTCTCGTTTTGTCATTAGTCCCACTCGCGGTTCAGTCTTAGAAACAACAAAAAGAGATTTGACTTTGTGTTTGAACACTCATAGAACATTGCTCAAATTTTTTGGTTCTTTAATTGGTTTTGTGATAGATTCTATACACTCATGAAACCGAACGCCCAAGTCTAATACTGCACATAGATAGGTTTTTTATGCTTCTGAGGTGATAGTGTTCAACTGTTTCACATTTAGCTGGCGATAAATAGTTTATGAGATTTATTAGGAAAGCGCTTCGAGTAGTAACGTAGCGTATAAGTAGCTTTTTTTCAAAAACTAAAAGGCCAAAGGGTAAAGATCCATTTATGGGATACCTTTAATGATTCAGTAAAAATTTTTTAGAGAAAAAACTTGGAAAAAGAATCCTTAGAACTTTAACTCTACTAGTATTACTCGTCCAGTACCAAGCTCATGAGAGGCAAAAACAACGAAAATATTTTTGCTTTAAAAAAAAGGTTGCGTTATAAGTACCCCCCCAAAAAAGTGAGAACAAAATGGCAAAGAAAAAGTTTGCTTGGGTACAGTTTATAAGTCTTTATGTTAATTTAGCTGGCTGCCCACTCGTGATAAAAATCTGGTCAATTGCGATGAGGGGCTTGTACTGTAGCTTTATACCTAAATCGCCGCTAGCATGCTCTGCCAAATGTTAAAGAAAGGACCTAAAAGATAGAATGTTTATGTGTTCATGCACACCCCAAATCTCATTTGCTTACTCTATCTTTAACAGATGTTGTACTTAAAAACTTGAAATCGCAAGATCTCCTGTTTAGAATAACGTGCGCGTCTTAATTAGTTAGTACATTCAGATATGAATACGAAGCATTTAAAGATTCTAAATTATTGATGCAACGAAAGTTTCTATCAATGCTGTGGCCCCCAGAGATCGAGTTTCGGCTAAAAATATTCACACGCTGCCCTCTCATCTACGTATGTGCTCTTTGAACTTCGAATAGCTCTTAAATACTAAATTTGGCTCCTGTAACTTGCTGCCAACAAATAATAATTTTTACTACTTCACCATTTTATTTTTTTTGACTTCCAAAGCAGCAGAGTACCCTTGCATGGCCACCTCCATACAAAATGCATTTAATAATTCAGTAACTGTTTGCTATCAGCTATTATTATTTCAGATTTTGATCGGTTCTTTGGTGTGTGATAGTGCCAAGTTGCATAATAACACATTGGTATGAAATGATATGGCACATGGACATATCATAAATTCGACGGATACCTAACTAAGGCACATAGAAGGTCCACATTGACCATTCATAGTCCAGATCAGACCACAGTGGCTTGGAGAAGGTAATGAGTGGTACTACCAGTACGATTATCACCTTATGATTAAGACTCAGCCACGTCCCAGAAATTTTGTATAAATCCGGATAATTTCTTTGGTTCGCAAGACATAAATCTTGGACTGAAGAAAGACGGGGGAGATATTTAGTACCATCATCCACGAATTAGTTTAATTAGATCATAATGGAAACACTAGCCAAGGAATTTAAGACCCTTTTGACCAATGACCCAGACTCGCCTCATAAAATCTAGTCTCGCCAATTAGAAGGGAGAAAAAAGTTTCCTTATAAAGGCAAGGTGGAACTTCTTGAGCTCAGAAATAAAAGCCTAACTTGAAGTAGAAAACTCAAGTTAGCCCCATTTTTTTTTAAGTTGTGATAACAAAAGTAACGATGTCTCTTTAAGTAAGGTAATATCCTGACAAAAAGTGTACCAATAATGAAGTTTCTGGTTAAATCATTAACAAGGAGAGACCAAATCTAAATAAAGATAATATCCTCCTGCCTTAAATTCAAAGTTGCTTTAAGCTAACTCTGAGAAACAAAATAACGAAGGCTATTAAGGACTCTGCTCAAAGACTTCAGAGTGCAAGTCGAACATAGCAGTTGTCAATATTTTTGTTACCGCAAATTCATTCAATGGGTAAGATCATAAGTTCTTAGAAACCAAAGAAGTATAAAGAAAAAAAGTGGTCAGACAACAAGTATCATGGTGTACATATGTAGTTTTTGTTTTGCAAAAGTTCAGAATTTCTAAGCAATAATTTCAAGTTAAATAAACTAAGTACTTGTGCTTCACACAATTCAAAAATGTGTTGTTTATCAAACTCTTTCGAAACTAGTAACTGTCGGAGGAAAAAAGCTCCCCAGAGGACGTCTTATAACTAATCTATCAATTAAAATTGCTTTACTAAAACTTGTTCATAATCTCCCAGATTTTTAGTTGCTACGAGAGCAGTTACCCTTTAAGCTTTGGTTATGTCGTACTTCCGCTTCTTGATTTCGCAAAACCATTGACTCACAGTGTGACTGTCGAGAAGAAGATTATGTTAAGAAGCAAAAATTCTAAACCTCACCTTTTTTCGTTTCCAAATACCCCAAGTGTGCCAGCAGTACAAAAAAAAGGTTTTAGAGCACTTTGGGGTCAGTGAACACCTTGCGGTCATCATTGAATGTTTTGTAAATTTCAAAACTGTTTTTCAGTAAGTTCTAAATGCACCAATTCAATCTTGATTCCTGTTTCTCAAGGAAAATTTAATAGGACCTCTTATAAATTTAATTGAAAGGATTGATTTGGCTATGTATTTATGGAAAGTTCGAAGCATCAATTTTTTAGATTGAATTAATTGGGAGTGTATCAAAATAGTTCGTGTTAAATTCAAAACTCAAAGGGACCCACACAATGTCAAACTTAACAGTTCTGGTTCGAAACAGGAGAGAAGTAATTGACATACTCATAATAAAATGTAAATAGAAGGTGCAGCCGCCGTTGAACTTGTTAGCAAACTTGGTAAACACACGGAAGAAGCTAACAAAATTCTATTTCAGAAAGGGAAAAGGTCCGGTAAAAGACGCATACTCAAGCCTTGCAGAGGCAGCTGATCAAAATTTAGAGATCTCTGAAAAAAGCTAAGAACAAAGTGCGTTAGAAAGCAGTTTAAAAATAACGAAAGTGAAAGGGAGGCTTCTTTAAGGGAGAAACGGCTCAAATCGAATACCTAAAAATTTCAACATTTGAAGTGATTCTAAGCATCATGCAATTCAACTGCAAGCTAAATAAAGAGATATTTTGCTTTAGAAAACATCATATCCTTTTTTAGTTTACCATGATTTCTTTAAATCGAGTTCTAAACACGAAAACTTTGCTCTTTTACTTTCAGCGTTATCGAGGAGCCTCGAAAGAGATAAATTAGTTGAAAGCCCAACCTAAAGTTCCTTATTCTCCAACTTTTAGATAGAAAGCAGCTGGGTTTACCTTTTCTTTAATTGCAGTTTCAAATCAAATAATTATGTGACTTCTCGAGAGTTGAAAAGGGCCACATAAATGAGCGAGTATCTTAGAAGTCAAGTGGTTAAAGCAAAATGCTATTCATGACTTTTAACAATTCTATCGAAGATACAAAAATATGGACTTTGATACATCATCTCAAGTAACAAGATATAGCTCTTGATTCTAGAAATTAATTATTATATGGGCCTCAAAGCTGTCAAGTGGTCGTCAAGAGATTTAAAAAACTTGAGAAAACGCTTAAACCGTCGCAATCTTGATATTAAGGTCACGCTGTGCAAAATCTGTTTTTAGATATTTGTTTTTCTAAGGACAAAAAATGAGGTTTTGCTCATAGAATTCTCTTCACTATGTGGTTAATCCACCGTGAAAATAAGGTAAAAAAACGAAAAAGAATAAGAAAAGTCAACTTAAAAGCCGGTGTTCAAGTAGTTAGCCTGATTCAACATTTCAAATTCCCCAATACATAGTAGGTCATGCGTTTTTCGGATCTCAAGTGATAAACCCTTTTGACATATACCGCTGGTACATGAATTGCCTTGAAAACAGGCGGTTATAACCTTCACTAAGAAAATATAAGAAGATGCTCGCTCCTTTTGATTTTGCTATTTGCTTGAAAACTAGGGGAAATGGAGGGCTTCAATTATGACTCAGTGTTTGTAAACAACTGAATTCTTGCAGTTTTAATGCAAAACAATGGTGAAGAGATTTTTTGTGCCCTACTGCTCTCTCAGCTTCCCTTGCTGCTTAAGTATCTGTGTTTTTCGCAAAATTGACCCCATGTTTTGACGGCTTCTTGGATTTCAGCTGCTGTCACATAGCTTATAGAAAGCCTCACACTTCGCTCGCCCCAATTTCTTTTGTCACCTGAAACTTCAAAGTGCGAGCCATCTGCTAACAAGACACCCTCATGGCTTACTTCCTCGACAATCTTTGAAGAATCATAACCAACAGGGAGCGTACACCACGAAAAATACCCGCCTTTACATTCTGAGTACTGCGTCCCTTTGGGAAGGTATAGTTTTATTGATTCAGCAAGAACCATTGCCCTCTCTCTTAACACAGAAACAAAATTGTGAACTATCCGCTCGACAGCTCCATTTTTTATCATAGTAGCAACAATCATCGAATTTAGTTGACACGGCGTACCTCCAGATACATTTGCGCCGCCAGATGCAAGTTGTGTAGCTAAATTAGCGTTTGCTGTCTCTTGATATCCTGTCCTCAAACCCGGAGCTATTATTTTGGAGAAGGTGCAATTGGAAATAGTGTTACCGAACGTGTTTGCCGCAGAAATACTTTCTCTATCAAGGTGAGGGAACCGTAGTTCCGGGGGACTAGGGATGAGCGCGCCGCTACCATTATCGTCGTCCAGCCGCAATAGATCATATACATCATCTGAAATGATTAGAATGTCGTACTTTCGCGCAAGCTCAAGAAGTTTTAATCGAGAGCTTCTCGAATAGATTGCACCCGTTGGGTTGGAGTATGTCGGCACAAGGTAGATGACATATCTGTACACCTTTTTTTGACCACCTTGCGCATTGATAATGTCGAGTGATTCTTCGGTTTTCTGTTCTCTCTCTCCATTAGCTGAATTTTCGAATAACTTTAATTTGGCCTCCAGAAACGCCAAGTCGAGGCCGTCGCCCTTCTCTTCAACTGCGGTTATCTTTCCCGTGAATCCAGCGTCAAGAAAAGCCTTGTTAACAAGGAAGTAGGTTGGCGTTACTATGAACGCCTGTTTCGTATAGCCTGTATGTGGCAAAGTTGTTTGAACCAAAATATTCATTATCCCATAACTTGCACCAGAAGTCAGGTTTAGGTGGTCAGGCCGCGTCGCAGCACTACTGTGTACAGGCAGTTTGAAGACTTTGTTGGAAAATTCAGCTATGCAAGCGCGAACCCATGCGCTGCCGTTATCAGATCCATAAACAAGCGGATGTCTGTCTTCATCATTATAGTCATACTCACGCACCTCAGGTTGAAGAACCTCTGATGTCGCTTCAATTATATCTTTGCGGGGAAGCAAGTCATGTGAGGCGTACCCCTTGAATAGATTTATGATAGATTTCATGTCAAAAGGTTGGCACGTTGCTTGATAGAATCTCTTGGAAACTTACTTCTACAAATGAGCTTCCGTTCCCTACCCTTCAAAAATGCTGGCCTCATATGAAATCGTGAAGAAAAGTAGCACTAGCCTTGGCCATTGATTAGTTATTTGCACTTTCCATTATTGGCAAGGGACAGCGAACTAACATGGGTTCCGATTTTGAGAGCGCGGTCTCAACCTCACAAACGTACCGACAACCGAACTATCTCAATGTGATGCTTGGAAACGCCTAACAGCCATCCAAAAGTGAAGCGGAGTACCGCCATTTATTCTGATAAAGACTTTCGAGTAAACAACAAAATTTTCCAATTGATCTTGGAACAGTGTGATGTGACAATTTTTTTTAGTAATGATAACCAGGAACTATGAAAAGGCGATATTTCATGAGATATCTCAATAGATTTTTACGGTCAATTAAGGGTTCGACAGAAGGTAAAGACTGAGGAAAAGCTTCAAGTACTGAGGAGTTTATGTACAGCTTTCAAGAGCTTGTTGCTTGAAACTACTATGTAAATACCCCTTAATTTTTTTATTTTCTTCATTATCAAAGCAGAGATGTTTTCAGAGTAAGTAGCAAAAAGGTATGAAAGACGCGGCAATTTTCCCTGATTTTATGACTGGTTTTAATAACCCATTCCGAATCAATGTAAATACGATACTTTGAACTGAATCAATACCTGAATACAAAGAGTTGCGCCGGAAAAGAGTTGCGCCGGAAAAGAGTTGCGCCGGAAAAGAGTTGCGCCGGACGGACACTAAACTTTATTACTCAAAAAGCTTGTTAAACTATAGAAAACTGCTAAAGAGGTTACACACAAGTATTCATTACAAGAATCAGCCATTAGATAAAAAAACAATATTTTTATGCACATCCTGGGTATCCGCAGCTCAAGGCTTTAATTCACAACTAGTCTACTCCAGAGAAAAATAGTATATTCGTGACTGATAATTATGACCTTTAACTATCGTACGGTTTAACAGAAAACTACTGTCGTTTTGAGATCTGTATTTTTTAACATGAGTTTTGAATGTAGGCAGTCGGCTAATTTCAGATAGAACGTTTGGTCCACACTCAAACCAAGCCCTCTTATGCTATCAAGAAGTGGTTTAAAGCTCCATTAGAGCTCAGGTTTTGGGTCAATATTGCAAGGAGCCTGTGCTCAAATATAGAAGGGCATTTTAGTGCTCATGTCAAGAGTTTTTTTGTAGGCACGTTAATAGAAGCCAAAATCTCGTCCAAAAAATAAGCTTTACATTGTGTTGTCTTGCAATCTTTTGAGAGCTTTAAAATGCACTATGATGTTCCACATCAAATACGTGTTCGACCATGTGATCTGGTGATCCTTCGAAGCCATAATATTTGTAGAGGCTGTGATAAAGATATCTAGATCAAAGTTTACGAAAGAGACCTTGATTTATGCTCACAAAGAGAAGTCATACGCGAGGTGTTATCTCAGAACCCACGGCAACTTCAACCGAGATCTTAATCATCGTTTTTTTTTCGTGTGAGGATGTGAAAAAATGATGCTCGCTAAGGACTTCTATTTTGGGGGTGATCAGCTCTCGATATAAAGTGTAGTTTCAAGATCATTTTTCTAAACATTTAAAAATTCAATTTATGAACCCTGGAATCATCGCTAGAGCCATTGTAAGTTGTGGAGAATTTTAACTTTTTTTTATTGCCGAGCAATAACGAGGAATGTCAAAGAAGGAGAACTTTGAACTAGCCGTCACCACTCTCGAAGAGGGAGAAACGACAACGATACATGACGTTGGGGCTGAAACAATTCGGTCGCTCGAAGGACAGGCGCCGTCATTAGAAGAAAGAATTGCGCGAAGAAAGCTTTTTCCCCGCCAAGTTTCAATGATTGGAATTGGTGGTGCTATTGGAACGGCGCTTTTTGTCTCAATTGGAACGCAAATTATTCATGGCGGGCCAGGCTCACTCTTGATAGCATTTTGTTTGTGGTCAGTTGTATTTATTGGCCTTTCGCAGTGCATGTGCGTCATGGTGACGTATTTGCCAGTTACTGGTTCTTTTGTGCACTTCACAGAGAGATTCGTTGACAGTTCGTGTGGATTTTCTGTGGGATGGACTTATTTTGTGTGCCAAGCAGCAAATGTGTGCTTTGAAATAACAGCTGTATGTCTAGTAGTCGAATTCTGGACAGATAAAATACCGAAAGCAGCTCTGATCTCAATTCTAATCGCGCTGTTTGGCTCCCTTAATCTGTTTTCCGTATTTATTTTTGGGGAGGGTGAATTTTACTTATCAATTGGTAAGGTTATTTTGGCGATTGGGCTTATTTTCTTCACCATTGTCGTTATGGCAGGGGGTAACCCGCAACATAAAGTTCTGGGATTCAAGAATTGGTCCAATCCAGGCGCATTTGCCGAATATATTTCCAAAGGCTCAGCCGGAAAATTTCACGGTTTTATGTCTTGTCTGATCTTCGCCTTATACGTCTTCTGGGGAGTTGACTACTTAGGAAACGCAGCTAGCGAAGCAATGAACCCAAGGAAAGTGATCCCTTCATCTTTTCGGAAAGTTTTCGGAAGACTTATCATTTTTTACATTGGTGGCGCGATTTGCGTTGGCATTCTTGTCCCTTTCAACGACCACAATATGATTAAAGCGATAAGTGAGGGGGCAGTGGGGGCTGGGGCCTCTCCATATGTTTCTGCAATGAAGACTCTTGGAATAGGCGTGTTGCCTCATATTGTCAACGTTCTGATATTGACTTCTATTATCTCAGCTGGAAATTCATCTTTGTACTCGGCTTCAAGGGTTTTGCATCGACTGGCACTGGAGGGTCAAGCCCCAAAGCTTTTCAAGATAACGAAGAGAGGAGTACCTATTTATTGCTGTGTTGCTGTTCTACTGGTTTGTGGATTAGCGTATCTCTCAGTTTCCAACAGTACAAATAACGTTTTAACATGGTTCCTGAATGTTGAGACAGCAGCAATGGCAATTGTTTACATCTTCATTTGCATCTCGTATTTGCAGTTTGCAAAAGGCTGTAAAGCACAAAACATTGATCTCAAAACTCTGCCTTATTCCAGTTCCTTCCTGCCCTATTTGGGTTGGCACTCACTTTTCTGGCTAGTCCTTATGTTGTTCATGAACGGTTATGCAGTGTTTCTGAAAGACTCTTGGGACCTCCAAAGTTTTATTTTTTCATATTTCATGATCCCGTTCTTCATTGTGTTGTTCGCCGGTCACAAACTCTACAAGAAAACCAGGTTTGTAAAGCCAGTTGAAATGGATCTGTTCTCTGGAATTGCAGAACTCGCAGAAGAGGACGCGTACTGGGAAGAAAATCCTCCCAAAATGAACTTGCTGGACAAGGCTTTTGGGTTTATTCTATAGTGTTCTTTGAGAAAGCTTAATCTACTTCACAAGCCTTTGGAGGAAAGGGTCCTTTAAAGAAGATGCTTTATTTGTATTTCTATTCAAGAACTCTGACAGATTTGAGAGAGGTTCTCGCATTCTAATAAGCATGTTGCGTTCCCATTAGGAGGTCTTTAGAAGAAAACGCGTCCGTACACGACTGACTTCTTATCAAGTTAAGACTAGATTGCTGATATAGATTGATGTAAAATTAAATAATTAGGTGGCAAAATGCTTCTAAGTTACACTCTGTGCCTATCGAGGACGCATCTGTTGGATTCCGTCGGATTGCCGATGCGTAATAGTAGTAAATTGTATAATGACACACTAGTATATAATGATTTGAGACTCCACAATTCATGAACATGGTGAGAACTCAACCGAGATGAAACGTAGCAGAAGTCTAAAGGGAGTCTCAGCATTATTAATTGAGACTTGACTTTAATCTCTGCGATTCAAATTCAATGAGAGCCTGAGCCAAGAGCGCAGCACTTATCCTGGAGTCAAGTTTAAGTCACATTTCAAGATTTCTTATTGCCACATTATAGTCGTATCACGGATGTGCGACAGTTCTGAGCTGCACAATGACACGTTGAATTAGTATAGAGCGATTTGAAACTCGATACGTAAAGACTGTAGTACAAACCCAACAGAGGAATTCCCAGAACTTTGGCCAGAGGAGCAGAGTAGACCATGGCTATGTTGAAATGACGGAAGATTGGTTCCATGGGTGCAGTTAAGTCACTGATGTAGTTTTCACCTCAGAGTTGAGTCCTTGCTGCAGCCTAAAAACCTTTAAAGGGCCTGACGGTTTAGTCACACGTACCTGATCACGATTATGGACTAGAGAGGTCTAGGGAAAGTTATTTTGTGCTATCATCCTCAGAGTAGGTCACTGATCTGATTATGGAGAGCCTAGCCAACGAGTTTGGCAATCTCTCATACAACGACCCAGACCCGCCTCAATAAAACTTTTACAGAGCGATCTACCAGCTACATAGACACTTTCCGTCTAGAGACGAGAAGGCTGCAAAGGAAGGCAACAACTGACGACCCCAGAGCCATCCAAAAAGTGTTTCTTATTGAATCGTTCAACATGCAACCCATTTCAGAACGGGGTCCGTCAAAATGATCCAATCGATATGATGCGATACTATCCAGCTCGCCAGATACCTCGAACAAAATATTGCTGTTTTTCATTTTGTTGTGCAAAGAGGTAGAGAACACCATCGTAGAAAGAATGCTACCTACGGTGGTGCCGAGAGATTTCAATAGCGCATTCACAGAAGTAGTTTCGAGCATGTCTGCTCCATAGGAGGGACTGGTTCTGTCTAGTTGAACATGACATGTAATTAGTGCCGCGGGCAGCACAAACCCTAGTGCAACGCCAGGAAGAATCAATACACCAATTTGGGTGTGTTTAGTAGATGTGTTGTTAAGGAGTATCATGAGACCGCTTCCCAAAACGCCCATTGCACTACCAAACACTAGAAGGGGCTTGATATGACCAGTTTTTTTGATGATGACCCCGCTTGCAATAGAAAATACGACTGTAGATACTAAAATCGGAATGAGATGCAGACCAGCTTTCCAAGCAGAAAATCCATAAACAAGCTGGAAAAACTGCACGCTGTAAATCATCTGAACATTGTATGCAATTGTTGAAAAGAATCCGGTAAAGTTTGCGTTTAAAATTGCTCGCTGAGACATTAAGTGCCAGCTTAAAAGTGGTCTAAAAGTGTCCATTGTTTTTATGTGGTCGAACAACCTGAAGTCGTAGATTAAGGAGAGTGCAATTAACAAAACCCCTACAATAATGAACGAAATAACTATCCCTGACTTCCAAGGATGGGTTTGGCCGCCAAAAGTTAAAGCCAAAAGAAATAGCAACCAGCCTGCAGTGAAAAGAACGAAAGATACAATATCAAACCCAAATAGTAACTGATCCAAAAGCTGCTTAAGAGACAGATTGGCGCGACGATAACTCAAAAGTTTCTTGAACGTTTGACTGCCTTTCTCCAGCAAATCGGCCCCCTCTGGATTGTAAAAAAAAATGAATATTGCAATCGCTAGTCCACCAATAGGCAGGTTGATATAAAAGCACCATCTCCAAGTAACATGTGTAGTAAAAGCGCCACCCAGAAATGGCCCCACAATGGAGGCGACAGCGAAGGTGCAATTCAGTAGTGACAAAACTAAAGGGCGAGATTTTTCGTTAACAAGCTGGCACCCTATAACTAAACTCAGGGTTTGGAGCCCACTACCACCAACCCCTGCAATAACCCTGCCTGAAATCAACATATTCATTGACTTCGCAAGAGCAGATATCAGAGAACCAGTTTCAAATAGTATAATACAGCTTATCACACTTATTCTAGGCCCCAGTACGGCCGACAGCCTACCCCACAACAAGCTAAAGAGGGCATTAGGGAGAGAGTAACCTGTAACAATCCAACCACTTTTTGTGTAGTCTCCAAAGGAAGTACAAACTGTATCGATGATGGTCCCAACAATAAGAACGTCTAGTGCTGTTACAAACATGGAAAGCCCCAGAGAAAGCAAACTCAGGAAGAGCTTAACTCTGTTTCTTTTTGATGCATCAGGAGCGATACATGCACTTTGTTTGACAGACAGGTCTTTGGTTTCATCAGATATCTTTCTGTTGTATTCTGAATTTTGGCCAGTCTCAATTTCAGTCATCACTTGTTTTGTGTAAAGCGGCCTAAATCAATAAGAATTAAGTACGGGTTCAGCACCCACATTATATTAGAAAAGTACTTCAGTCCTCACTCTCCTCATCAGTGCATACCTGGGTGTCTAAGCAGCTTGGCGGAAAAACCAAGTTGAATTAAATCTTGTGTGACTTCCTACAACTCCGACGAAAAAAAAAAAATGTTTTCAGAAGAAATTAAGAAAGTCAAAGAGGTGGAACCTTTACTGCTCTCTAAGCTTAAGGAAGGATGTGTATAGCAATCTGGGTTTGCTTCCTCAAGTAGCCGGACAGAGACCTGACAAACAGAGAGCGCAAGCATGTTGGCGGTACTGCACATGCCATTCCAAATTTCCTGAGCTGTTGTTTTCTTCGCTATCTGCTTCTCTAGGTTAGATAATCAAGGGCCTGTACGGCTTACGAGAGACACATTCCTTGCTGTTAAAGCTGATAATGCTAATGCACCCCATTTTCGAAACTCTTGGTTTTCCTTCTACGCGAAGGGTTACGAAATGACCCGTTCGTATCTCATCAAAAAAATAGTTTTGAAGAGTATACCTAATGAAAGCCCTGCACATCTAACAGTGATAATTTGTGTAAATAAGGGCGGGAACTTCTAACAAGTTACATAATGAGCGGTTAAAAGCTACTTCAGCAGGATTAATTAAGAAAAAAGCTTGTAATTGCTCGGGTCTAATGTGGCCTGGATTCCCAAAATGCAGTCTCGCAGCTTTATAGTGAGCGAGCAAAATTTTTCCTTTCAACTACGCTTTTCTTCAATATATTAGCAGTAAATTCCTTTTCTTCACGAGTTGATCAAAATTTTTTTAGAATCATTTTTATAGAATCATTTTCTTATTCTTGCATAACCCTGCAAGTTGTTAGGGTGCAAATTGAAGTCCGGACTAATGACCTCCAAGAAAAATATGCACATGCTGTAGCTAAGATGAAAAAAACGTAGTTGGTAAGGCGGGATTTATTACTTGGGAGATCGATATTGATTGGAATTGTACTGAGCTTCAATAACATGATATTTACCTTGTAGGATGGGATTTGTTCGACCGTACTCATTTAAGTAGCCTACTTCGGAGTAATTCGAGACTTATTGTTATGACATGATAAGAGTGGCTAGCACAATAAAAATACTACGTAGCATCAATACAAATCATAAAATGATCACTGGTGGCATTAAAGCTTATGAGCTCAAAGAAGAAAAGTTTGATGTAACAGAGCATGATATTGAATCGGTAGCAGATTCTAATAAAAGCTCTAAATTGGGATCCGGCTTTTTGAAAGTCAAAGAAATGGAAATTATGAGCTCAACGTGCTCAGGAAAATCGGCAAGAGCCGCTCTTCTTGCATCTGCTTTTCTTTGTGGGTTTGGGTACTACCTGGATTACATTACACGGTCTGTGTATACGGGATATGCTACTAGCTCATACAATGAGCACGCACTCCTTTCAACCATCCAGGTTATTAATAGCGTAATCAGCATCGCAGCTCAAATTATATTTGCACAGCTCTCTGATATTTTCGGTAGACTTCAATTGTTTTTGGTGGGTACAGTTCTGTACATTGTTGGTACTATTATTCAGTGCGAAGCTCGTGATATAAGGACTTATGCAGTAGGTGCGGCATTTTACAACTCAGGCTATGTTGGGGTGTCCATTCTACTAATAATAGTATTATCTGATCTGTCGCCATCCAAGTGGAGGTTACTCTTTCAATTTGCTACATCCTGGCCCTGCATTATAATATGCTGGATATCTGGAGACATCGTACAGTCCGCTAATCCCGCGAAGAACTGGCGATTTGATATAGGAATGTGGGCTTTTTTGTTTCCCATATCAGCCTTACCTTTTATTATTTTCCTGCTCTATTTCACCCGCCAAGCATCGAAAACAGCAGAATGGAAAGAAATTCAAGGCGATAATAAAGAACCAAGCGTACGCATTGTGTATTGGATAAAGAGCATTTATTCTAATATCGATGTTGTTGGGACATCCCTTGTCACTGTCTCTCTGGGGTGTATACTAGTTCCACTCACGCTGGCGGGCGGGATTTCCGATGACTGGAATAAACCTGGAATTATTGCAACAATTGTCGTTGGTTTCGTTTCATTTATGTTTTTTTTGGCTTGGGATATAAAGTTTGCCAAGAATGCAGTACTTCCTTTCAAGTTATTGAAAGACCGGGGAGTTTGGGCTTCGTTGGCAGCAGCGCTATTGGAGAAACTGATTTATGCTACAATTTCCGATTATTTGTACCCTGTGTTGTTAGTTTCTGTTAATGAATCCAGCAAGTCGGCCACAAGGATTTTATGGCTTCCAACCTTTGTTGCATGCACAGGTTCTATTTTCTTTGGCTTACTAGTAGTCCGCACAAAACGACTAAAGATCTACTCTATAATTGGGGTATGCCTCTGGATACTTTCCATTGGGCTTTTTTACCATTACAGGGGTGGAGCCAGTTCGCATAGTGGTATTATTGGCGCTTCTGTTGTTTTGGGGACTGGCAGTGCAATTTTTACCCAGTCTTTAATTGTGAATCTTCAAACTATGACCTCTCACAAAAACATGGCTAGTATTACCGGTCTTTATTTCATGTTTGCTCAAATTGGCAGTGCTTCTGGAGCCTCTATATCCGGAGCAATTTGGACGCAGACAATGTACAAGCAACTTTACAAGCGGCTCGAAGACAGCAGCCTTGCGGCGACCGCGTTCTCTTCTCCGTACGAATTCATAGAACTGTATCCTTGGGGGACACCTGAAAGGACCCAAATGATCTATGCTTACCGGGAAGTTCAAAAGAAAACAATGCTTGTAAGCCTCGTCTTGACTGGTCCTTTGTTTCTGTTGATTCTGTTTACAAAGGATAGAAAACTGGGTGACAATGTCACTGCAGAAACAACTCAATCAGACGAAGATCCCATGCTGACATGGATTCTCAAAAGGTTCAATAAAATAAAAGCTGGTTGGAAGCAGAAGTCTCAATCTTAGATATGCAAGGTTCCAATCTCTATTTCCTTGCAAGATAACGAATGCGCGCCAGCGCATGAGTGGGGAGTTTCGTGGTTTTTTCTGAGTTTTACCTATGTCTTGGGGGATCATTCCGTAACTTATGTTTTTGAAAAAACCCAAAACTGTGTGCTCCTTGATGAAGAGCTTCGAGAGTGTGAACGTGGCGTGACTTGTCCCTGCGTCACGTGTGTCTTTCTTCAGTCACGTGCTACTCTCTCGTCACATGCTCCTGTCACCTGCTTCTCACCTGTCACGTGCGTTGGTTACTCTGGGTACCATCCCGGCTCATATTCTTACGCTTTCATGCAATTTGCCATTTTCCATTTGCCATCCCCCCGCGTGGATTTCGTTAAAGTGCTGCACATTCTTGATCGCGATATGGGCTGCACAAATCATATCTATCGATAAACAATTGGCTTATCTTGGAGGGCTGCCTGCTGTATTAAAAGAAGGTCTCCTCCTGATCCTCCTTCTCCTCTCACTATAAACCTCCCACTTCTCTCCCCCCAAACGTCACCTCCACGAATTAGAAACACTCCTATTTGGGATATCCATAGTTTCCCCTCCTGCTCTGGCACTCCGCGTTTGAGAGCAAGGGACTACATCATCTATTACGGAAGTTCATAGAGCAAAAGGCAGAGATGGTTGTACGGGCGTGAGATGTATGGGTAGGTTTACGAATGAGCGGTTGCAGAAAAACTTCACATGGGAGAGGGGTGATGAGGGAGTACTGCGGTGTATCTATTTCCTGTCTAGCATTTATAGTTGTTCCTATATCGAGACAAACGGACGTTGAAAAATATATTCTGACACCTAAATATGAAAAGTGGGCTCGTAGATTGACTTCATTGAAGGATTAAAAGAACCATTTCCCAAGCCCTCAACTAGGAGCTGTAGAGCTCGTGCAGTGAGCGTAGTACTAGTGTCCTGACACCCTCATTGTGGAAGTGCTCTAACTGTGTCTATACCGTCTACAGCACCAGTAATCACTGAATACGTGAGGGTGTAGTCAGATATGAGGTAGGCAGTAACGGGCTCTGAGGGGCCGTATCCCACAAAATAATCTGCCATCATGTTCTTCTCCACAGTTGCTTTAATATATAGCGGGTGTACCAGAGGGAGTGCCCCAAGTATCCCGAGCTGTTCCAAGTGTCCGGGAGTATCAATTGGGAGTATCCGTCAGGAGTCTTGATTATAGGTATCTCTTGGGAGTGTCTGGGACGGTGGGATATTCTAGATAGATGGAGTGTTTGAGTGAAAGAGTGTCCGAGATAGGGGAGATAGAGCAAATATCCTAGATGGAAGTGCCCCAAATATAGTTACGAGGAGTACGTGGAGTACGTGGAGTACGTGGAGTACGTGGAGTACGTGGAGTACGTGGAGTAGGTGGAGTACGTGGAGTACGCGGAGTACGTGGAGTGCGTGGAGTACGTGGAGTACTGAAGTACGAAAGAATAGTTTTTGGATTGAGAAAAGAAAAAGCGACGAGGTCAGAGAGAAGACGATAAAAGGGGGAGGCAAGTAGACGAAGGAGAGCGGATGGAGAGTCGAGAGTTGTATATATGAGGTGAGTAGATCTGGAAAGATATAGTTTGAGAAAGAAGAGTGAGAGAACGGCGTTTGGTGGAGGGGG